>NW_020954619.1:1040708-1084990 GCF_900497805.2 Vombatus ursinus
AGAGAGAGAGAGAGAGAGAGAGAGAGAGAGAGAGAGAGAGAGAGAGAGAGAGAGAGAGAGAGAGAGAGAGTGTTCTTGCCTCAAGGAGATAGTATGGTATTCTTTTGGGGTATCATGGAGGGAGCATACAGTTAAGTAAATACAAGGCAATTAAGAAAAACAACAATATTCTTGCAAGGAAGTCACTAAAAGTTGGGGAAACAGGGAACATCCCTTGAAAGATGGAGTAGATGAGTTACCTTGAAGGGAACAATGAATTCAAAAATGAGGAGAGAGAGAGCATTCTACGTGTGAAGAAGACAGCCTATTCAAAGGCAGGAGGTATAACATCCTCTACAAGATAAGCAAGTATGCCAGGTTTGCTGGAATATAGAGTACATAAAATGGGGATAATATGTAACCAGATTAGAAAGGTAGATGGCTATAGATTGCAAAGGGCTTTAAATGAAAACAAAGGCCCTTGTATTTTATTCTGGAAGCAACAGGGAGTCACTGAAGTTTCTTGAACAAGAGAGTTGCATGGTCACAACTTTGCTTTAAAAATGATTATTTTACCTCTGTGTGGAGCGGGGTGGGGAACCTGGGGCCTCAAGGTCACATGTGGCCCTCTAGGTCCTCACATTTAACTTCACACACACAGAAGTGGTATGGAGGATGAATTGGAGAAAGGAAAAAGGGAAAAGGAAAAGATTGTTATGTGAATTCTGCTTGGGCTTTCGGTGATATCTGTGCACTTAGAGTTGTTCTTTTGAAACTATTAAATAGCAAAAGCAGATGGTTCCCCAATGTCAAAAATGAGATTGGTTGAAAAGTATTGTGAAATACACACACGCACACACACACACGCACACACAGATTAGATTGTAGAATTTAAAGGGGACAGTAGAAATACTGAATGTTACTTCTACCTCTGAAAATTCTTATTTCACTATGGATTAGAAAAAAATAAAAGTGTAAATTTATAAGAATTTACTAATCACACTGTGACCTGGTTTTCCAGTCCTTCCCCTTCCACCCAAGACTTGGGGTTCACATGGCCCATAGTTGATCCTGAGGGTCCAATGCTCAAGGGATCATTTTTTTCTCTTTACTCCCACCTAGAGTTTAATTCAGAAAAACCTTCTAATTAATGTTGAGGCTCATGCCTAGGGCTTCCCAGGAGAGGTTAACCAGAACTTCTCCCACTCAATGTACAATATAGATATTAGGTATGAGACAGCGTTTATTTCACCTAGATCAGAAATGAAACACAAGACTCACAGGCTCCCAGGAATAAATATAAAAACAGAAAACCCAGACCTAGTGCTTTAGTTTCATTTACTCTCCTCTCCCCAACTCAAAGGCTAAGATACTTTGTAGGACTGCTTATCAAACATTTCCCAGTCACCATCCACCTGCACCATGTCGATAACTCACAGCAACTCATGAAGGGTTGGCAAGGTGGAGATCTCTTGACCTTTTGTGGCAGGCTTTAGTCCTTTAAGTGTAGGGTGATCCTCTTGGGAGTTTACTCTTCTCCTAAAGAAATACTTTGTAAAGGAAATCCCCCTCTTACTGGCCAATGCATAACTTTTAAACTGAAGAACTCAAAAATTTAGGAACCCTAGAATTTAGAGTTATCACGGATAACCCTCAAGGTTAGAAACTTACACCCAAGATAAAAAGTGACAAAGTATATTCACCAAAAGGAAATAAATAATGTAAGCTAGACTAAAGAAACAGCCAAATGAGGAGTCAGATCTGATGTGCTACCTAACTTTAAAGGAGGTAAAACATCATGGTGCCTTAAAACAACAACAATAACCAAACAAAAACATGATTTTGAGTCAGAGGACTATCCTAGCTTTACCATCTATTAGGCACTGGGCAAGGTATTTAGCATCACTGGTCCTCATTTTCCACATTTGTGAAAGGAGGCAGTTGGACTAGGGAGTTTAGAAGGTTCCTTTTACCTCTAAATCTAGGATCTTATTATTATGGCCTGGAGAAACCAAGGAAAGTTCCCTGGGAAACATGGCATTTGAACTATGCTTCTAAAGGGAAATAGCATTTGTGTAAGTGGAGTAGAATGGGGAAAAGCACCACAAAATCAGTAAATGCCAACATTTCTGATTTCACCCATGCTTTTTAAAAAATCATATTTGTTTCCAGTCAAAGTACCACTACTGGAGTAATTACATAAATGGAAAAACAGATGCGTACTCTATTTTTCCAATGACACCCATAGCAGAAGGTTTCTGCCACTGTAAATTTCTAGTTTTGTAGCCATATTTTTATTAGAATGATTATATAATACCATAAACTAAAAGCTCTATCACCCTCTAGTATCAATAATGCCATTTCTACATTTTAAAATTCTTACCAATTGACTGGTGCCCTAATATAACACATTAGATTGTGTTGGAATAGATACAGGCTGTTATTTATACAGTGCTTTGAGGTTTGCAAAGCACTTTGTACATACTATTTCCTTTGATCCATAGATAGATAATAATTGTTAATTTAAAATTTTTTCTTTTGGAAAAAAATGTACTGATATTTGATTTTTATTGATGTTGAGAAATCATGGTAAAATGGCTAAAGTGATTGTCCTTAAGTTAGGGAGACCTGGGTTTAAGTACTACCTCTGACACATACTTACTATGTGATCCTGGACAGATCAACTTAACTTCTTGGTCACCTAGGTGACTCTCTAAGACTACACAATGCAGAGAAAGTGCTGACCTGCATTGGTAAAGCATGTTTGCTCACCCAGGTGCTGCAAATTCTAATAAAATCATAGATCCAATCCCTATCCCTATCATTATTAGCAACTTTTGTGTTTCCATCATCTACTTTTCCAAACATATTTCTCTTCTTTCTCCCTCCCAAAATCCATCTTTTATAGCTGAAAAGAAAATGCAAAGAGAGAAGAAATGCAGTAAAAATGAATCAAAACTTCAAACACTGCATTATTTCACACCCATAGTGCCCCTTCCCCATGTCAACAAAGAACTAGGGGAGGTGCCTTCTTTTCTCTCTTCTTTGGGATTAAATTTGGTCATTATAGCTTCACAATATTCTGATTTCATTTTTTGGTGTTTTTATTCTTTCATTTTACATTATTATAGTCATTATCTATGTTATTTTCCTGATCCTGTTTGATCTTGTATCCTGTCATATGTCTCATACTTCTCTGTATTCATCACTTTCATAATTTCTTACAGCTTGCTAATATTCCATTACCCTTCTGTACCACAACTAGTCCATGCACTCTCCAATCTATGGACATCTACTTTGTTTCCAGTTCTTTGCTAATATCAAAAAGTGAAGGGGGATTAATTTTTAGGATTTTTTTAAAATAAAAAGCCTAATTTTACCCCTTTGCCACATCTCACCATTGCTCCTGATTCTGTCCTCTAAGGCTAAACAGAAATAATCTAATATTGGATTCATATTGCAGCTTTTTATATACTTGAAAAGACCAATCAAGTCCCCTGTGATATTTCTCTTCTTCAGGCTAACCATTCTAAATTCCTTCAACATATTCCTCATATGCCATAGACTTAAGACCCTTCAATATACAGGTTGTCTTTCTCTGGACACTCTCCAGTTTATCAATGTCCTTCCAAACTGGCATCCAGACATGAAAACAATAATCTGGTCTGACCAAGTCAGATTTAAGCAAGCCTATCACCTTCATATTCCTAGAAGTTATGTTTCTTTTTATGCAACCTAAGATTGCATTAGCTATTTTGGCTGCTGCATCATTTCTTGTCCCATTGAGATTGTGGTTCATTGAAACTCTCAGATTTCTGTTAGACAGATGAATTTGAGCCTCACAACAACTGTATATGATCATGTGATTATATCAATAGATGAATAAAAAGCTTTTGATAACATGCAACACACATTCCTGTAAAAAAAAAAGAAAATATAGATATAAATATTCCTTTCCTTAATATAGCAAGTAGTATCTGCTAAAAAACAAAAGACAAAATTAATGGAGATAAGCTAAACACCTTTCCAATAAGATCAGGTATAAAGCAAGGATGAACATTATCACCACTACTAATTGAAAAAATGCTGGAAATGCAAGATATAGAAATAAGACAAGAAAAAGAAATTGAGGGAATAACTGGGGGGGAGAAGGGGGAAATCACATTTTGTAGCTGATGTGATGCTCAACTAAAAATTAATTTGATAATTAGTCATTTCAATAAAGTTGTAGGATATAAAATAAATCCACATAGGACATCAGGATTTTTGTATTACCAACAAAACATAGTGAAAAGAGAAAAAATGCCATTTAAGATAACTACATGATGTTTGAAATATATAGGAGTCTACTTACCCATACACCCACAGAGAAACTATATTAACATAACTACAAAACACTATTTCTTTTTTTAAATTTATTTTATTTTTAATTTATGAAATAAAACAAGCATTTCTACAACATTGTATAATAAAAAAGTATGATTGCACATGAAACTGCAAATCTATTGTGTACAACTAGCTATTTTGTATAATGAAGTTATCATGTAAATTTCTTTTTTTTCTATTTTTTCTTCCCTTTCCCCCCCCACCCTGGAGATGGCTACCATTAGACACAAGTATGTATGTGTGTATGTATGTATATATATATATGCATAAATATATGTGTGTATATATGTAAAATCTTTCTATACTTCTATTTATTAGGTATTTCTCTGGATGCATATTCCACCTTCTGTCATATGTCCTTTGTAATTAATTTGGGTATTTGTACTAGTTAAAATGACTTAGTTAATCAAATTTTTTTTCTTAAAACAATATTGCCGTTGCTGTACACAATGTTGCCTTCATTCCGCTCATTTGCTTTTCATTATTTTTCACAAGTCTTTCCATGTTTTTCTAAGATCATCAGACTCATCATTTCTTATAGCACAATGGTATTCTATCACAATCATATACCACAACTTATATAGCCATTCTCCAATTGACAGGCATCCCCACAATTTCCAGTTCTTTGCCACCACAAAGAGAGCTGCTATAAATATTTTAGAACATATAGGTTATTTTCCTTTTATCCTAATCATCTTTGGAAATAGATTTAGTAGAGGTATTGCTAGGTAAAAGTGTGTAGGTAGTCTAGTAACTCTTTGGGTATAATTCCAGATTGCTCTCCAAAATGGTTGGATCAGTTCATAATTCCACCAAAAATGAATTGTTTCCCAATTTTTCCACATCCTCTCCAATATTTGTCACTTTCCCCTTCTATGATTTTAGCCAATCTGATAGGTGTAAAATGATATCTTAATTGTTTTGATTTTCATTTCTCTAATCAAAACTCTCTTGAAAAAAAGATGCATCTAAATAGATGGGGAAATATTAATTGATCATCAATTGGTGAAGCCAATATAGTAAAAATGACAAAACTTCCTAAATGTACTATTGAGTCAACTCACTCTCTGAACTGCTGTACCTCCCCACCAACTGTCTTTCCCCTAACTTGATGTTCTCCTCACAGTCTCTTTCAGCTCCTCTTTTTGTATTATCTTCTGCTATTAGAATATAATACTCCTTAAGAGTAGACATGGTCCTTTTTCTGATGTTTGTATCCTCAGCACTTAACAATTTCTGAAACATAAGCACTAATGAATGCCTTATCTATCTAAATTTATTTATTTATTTGTTCATTCAATGACATACCAATAAAACCATCAAATGATTACTTCATAAATGTAGAAAAAATAAAAATTAATTAGGAAAAGTAAAAGGTCAAGGTATCTCAAGGGGAATGATAAAAAAGTGTAAAGGAAGGTGGAATAGCAGTACCATATCTTAAACTATGCTAGAAATCAGTAATCATAAAAGTTATTCAGAACTGGTTAAGAAAAAAGAAATGTCAACCAGTGGGGCAGATTAAGAATACAACATACAGACGCAAACAACAACAACAACAACAACAACGCTATAGCCTAGTGGTTGATAATATCCACATACTCCAATGACTGGGATAAGAACTTACCACTGGACAAAAGCAGCTGAGAAACCTAAAAAGAAGTCTGATGGAAATTAGGTTTAGACCAATTTCTTTCATTGTTTATGAAGATAATTTCTGAATGGTTATACGACTAAGACATAAAGGGTTACATTGTCAACAAATATTAGGGAAAAATTAACCTTCAGGACTAGGGATAGGGGAAGAGATTATAACACAACGAAGGATAAAGAGGATCATGGTGGGGAGTAGAAAATTTTGATCATATAATATTTAAAAGTTTTTGTACAAACAAAACCAATGCAGTTCAATTAGAATAGAAATAGATTACTAAGGGGATATATTTTTGCAGCAAGTTTTCTTGGATAAAGGTCTCATTTCTTTGATATTTAAAAACCTGATTCAAATTTGTAATCACAAAAAGCATTCCTCAAGTGATCAAAAGATATGAAAAGATAGTTGTTCTAAGTTACTAATGACTAAAAAAAATGAAAATTAAGATAACTGAGAAGTTCTACTTCACTCCCAGCAGATTGGCAAAGATTACAAAAGGGGAAATTGCAAATTTTAAAGGGACCAGTGGGTAAACAGGTACACTAGTGCACTTTTATTGGAGCTGTAAATTGTTCTAGCCATTCTATTAGGCAATTTAGAATTATGCCCCAAAATTTACTAGGCTACAAATATTTTGTTGCCCAGAAATAACACCATTATACCTATACCCCAAATAGATTTTTTAAAAAAAAGAAAATGAAAGGATGTCGGGGATGGAGCCAAGATGGCAGACGGAAAGCAGCGACTGTCTTGAGCTCTCTCCCAAAGCACTCCAAATACCTAAAAAAATGGCTCTAAGCAAATTCTAAAGCAGTAGAACCCACAAAAAGACAGAGTGAAACAAATTTCCAGCCAAAGACAGGCTGGATGGTTGATTGGAAAGGTATATTGCGCCAGGCTGGGAGAGGAGCGCAGTGCGGTGTGGGCACGCAGGAAGCAGCAACCCTGGAGCAGGCCTCAGAGGACTGAATCGCCGGCAGCTGTGGTGGTTTCCAGACTTCTCAACCCACAAACGCCAAAGACAACATGGAAGGTCAGTGGGAAAAGTCTGTGACTGCGGTGAGAGAGGAGCTAGGTCTCAGCCGCAACTCCCGAGGCTGCCCTCCGGGCAGCGACTGTTTCCTGAGCTTCTGGCCCACAAACTGAGGGGGAATCAAGTGGCTGATCAGAGGGGGATTGCAAGAATCTCTTTGCCAGGGCTGAGGCAGGAATCTCTTGCTTTGCCCATGCTTGGATCTGGGTCACAGTTCTGAGGGGCAGTCCTGGGGCTAGGAGGAATGCTGGTGTGGTGGAGCTGGTTGTGGCTATGGAGAGGAAACACCTCACCCCTTATCATACCACCTTGGAAGAACTGAAAATTTACAAGTCCCTAGAAGTACCTCTGAAAACAGCTGTACAAACCCCCAAAGCTTGGGACAGTACACTCGTCATGTTGGAAGCAGACTTTTACCTTAACAAAGAGTTTAAAATGCAAGTAATTGGCCAGGATCATGAGTAAGCAGCGCAAAAAGAGTCAGACTATATTATATTACTTTGGTGACAAAGAATATCAAAACAAACAACCAGAAGAAGACAACAAAGCCAAAGCTCCCAAGAAGAATATGAATCAGTCCCAGGCCTTGGAAGAGCTCAAAAGCGATTTTGAGAAGCAAGTAAGAGAAGTAGAGGAAAAACTGAGAGTGATGCAAGAAAATCATGAAAAACAAGTCAACAACTTGAGACCCAAAAAAAATACTGAAGAAAATAACACCTTAAAAAATAGCCTAACCCAAATGGCAAAAGAGGTCCAAAAAGTCGATGAGGAGAAGAATGCCCTGAAAAGCAGAATTGGCCAAATGGAAAAGGGAGTCCAAAAGCTTACTGAAAAAAATACTTCCTTAAAAATTAGAATAGAGCAATTGGAAGCTGTGAGGGACTGTCTGATGTTGGCAGCTGCCAGTCGGGTGCTGTGGCATGGGTAAGGTAAGATCTGGGTATTTTGGAAGTCGAGGCAGGGACTGTGGTAGGCAGAGTCGTGTGTACTGGGATGGGCTGGATTCGGAGAAGCCATGAGGCAATTGGGCAATGCTATGAGATAAGCTGGGTGCAAGGAAGTAGCCGAGCCTGAGCTCCTGAGGCAAGGGGCGGTGCCACGTGGGAGTGGGATGGCAGAGGACTGAGTTCCCTCTGCTTAGTCCCCTCCCTATATGCAACGTCATCCCCAGATGCCTCTTGTGACCTTCCTGACCTTGTGCAGCACTGACCCAGTCCCCTCCTGAGTCTGACTTCCTAGATCACGTACTCTTGTCTATGCGTCAATCCCAGATGCCTCCTTCCTGTATCCAATGCTGGCCTCCTACGTCACTCCCTCCCCCTTGGTGTGCTAAACTCAGACAGCCCCTTCCGGTATCTGACCCTACAATCATTGGCTAGTAGCGGGCTGGGGAGGAGGGGCTAAGTAGGTACTTAGGAACAAGCGTGGTCAGAACACACGTGCGCACTCCCCTGGCTCCTGCCTGTTGCTCTGGCCTTGCTGCTTGGGCTTGCTATGATGGTTTGCTGTGTTGGCCTCTGAATAAAACTGTGGTGTTGGTGCCTTCCGATGGCTTGTCTCTGTGTGGTGATCCGGCTGAGGACCGAGGACCCAGGCATGGGTAAGACTCTGGCAGTGCACTTCTTTTAAGGGAAGTGGGTACTGGCGCATGACTGGCAGAAGGTCGGCGTGAGGCCCGTATAGGAAGCTAGTGACTTTATGAGAAATCAAGACACTGTAAAACAAATCCAAAAGAATGAAAAATTAGAAAACAATGTGAAATATCTCATTGGAAAAACAACTGACCTGGAAAATAGATCCAGGAGAAAGAATTTAAAAATTATTGGACTATCTGAAAGCCATGATCAAAAAAAGAGCCTACACATCATCTTTCAAGAAACCATCAAAGAAAACTGTCCTGATATTTTAGAACCAGAGGGCAAAATAGAAATTGAAAGAATCCATAGATCTCCTCCTGAAAGAGATCTCCAAAGGAAAACTCCTAGGAATATTGTAGCCAAATTCCAGAGTTCCCAGGTCAAGGAGAAAATATTACAAGCAGCCAGAAAGAAACAATTCAAGTATTGTGGAATCACAATCGGGATAACACAAGATTTAGCTGCTTCTACATGAAGGGACCACAGGGCATGGAATATAATATTCCAGAGAGCAAAGGAGATAGGATTACAACCAAGAATCACCTACCCAGCAAAACTGAGTATAATCTTTCAGGGGAAAAAATGGTCATTCAATGAAATAGAGGACTTTCAACAATTCTTGATGAAAAGACCAGAGTTGAATAGAAAATTTGATTTTCAAATACAAGACTCAGGTGGAACATGAAGAGGTAAACAGGAAAAAGAAAATCATGAGAGACTTATTAAGGTTGAACAATTTACATCCCTGCATGGAAAGATGATATTTGTAACTCATGAGACCTTTGTCAGTATTAGGGTAGTTGGAGGGGGAAAAATTATATGTATCTATATATAAATATAGATAGATAGATAGAGGGCACAGGGTGAGTTGAAAATAAAGGGGTCATATCTGGAGAATAAAATTAAGGGATGAGAGAGGACTACACTAGGAGAAGGAGAAAGGGAGAGGTAGAACGGGGTAAATTATCCCACAAAAAGAAAAAAACAGAAAAGAAAAGGCTCTTACAGTGGAGGTGAAATGGGGGAATGTGAGAGGGAATGAATGAATCTTATTCTCATAGGATTTGACTTAAGGAGGGAATAACATACACACTCAATTGGGTGTGGAAATCTGTCTTACCCTACAGGAAAATGGGGGGGGGGGAACAAGTGAGTAGGGGTATGACAGAGAGGAGGGCAGATTGGGAAAGGGGGTAATCAGAAGCAAATACTTCTGAGAAGGGACAGGGTCAAAAGAAAGAATAGAATAAATGGGTGGGTGGGATAGGATTAAGGGAAATAGAGTTAGTTTTTCACAGGATGAATAACCTATATTTACTTGCTTGCCTTATCAATGAAGGTGGGTGGGGAAGGAGGAAGGGAGAAAATTTGGAACCCAAAGTTTTAAAAATACATGTTTAAAAAAATGTTTTCACATGCAACTGGGAAATGAGAAATACAGGAAATGGGGTACAGAAATCCATCCTGCCCTACAGGAAAATTGAAGGGGAAGGGGATAAGAGAAGGCGGGGAGAGATAGGAGGAAAGGCAGACTAGGGGAAGGGGTATTTAGAATGCATGCCATCTTAGGGTGGCGGGAGGGATGAGATGGGGTGAAAATGTGGAGCTCAAAATCTTGTAGAAATAAATGTTGAAAACAAGAAAATAAATAAAAATTACCATAAAAAAAGAAAAAAAGAAAATGATTCACATACAGAAGTCTCTGTAAGAGTTCTTATAGTGGTGAAGTGCTGAACACTAAAGAAGTATGCATTTATGGGGAATGGCTGAAAAAAATTTGTCAAATGAATGTAGTGAAATACTCTTATGTTATAACAAATGATGAAAGAGAAAATTTCAGAAAAATCTAGGAAGACTTCTATCTATTGATAGAGAATGAAGTTAATAGAACCAGGAAAACAATTTATACAAAGACAACAGCATAAATAAAAACAACTTTGAAAGACTCAAGAAATCTGATTAACAAGATGACCAACAGCAATTCCAAAGGAATGCTAATAAAGTATGCTACCTACCTCCTGTCAGAGAAGTGTTAGATTCAAGATGTTATTTTTTTAAAATCATGGCCAATGCAAGTACTTGTTTTGCTTAATCATGCATATTTGTTACAAAGTGTTATTTTTTTCAATGGGGAAGGGAGAGAATAGATTTTTATTAATTGAAATAAATTGTTTTTTTTCAAAACTCTGTTAAGCAGGTATTACAGGTATTATATCCCCATGTTACAGTAATAAATTAAAGCTTAGAATGGTCAAATGATTTACTAATGTTCAAATAACTAGAAATGTCAGAGGCAGGTTTTGAATTCCACTCTTCTTGACTCTAATTCCATCACTAGCCATTACAACATGTGGTTCCCCAGACAGATGAGTGTTGATATATATGGAAATCCATATTGCTTTCATGCTCCAGAATGTGAAAACTATACAATACATCCTTCTTGGCACAAAGGACAGGTAAGTCACCCTACCTTAGAGAAACCTGATAGTAGAAAAGATTTGTTTATTTCAACCAGAGCATAATGTTCCCCTATGCATGACTACCTGAGAGCAAACTAGCTTGATGGCAGTTCTACCACTGCTACACCCTTGTTGTCTCTGACTTTACACACCCTGGGAACGTATTCCCATTTGGGATTGCTAAAGCCTCTTATGCCTGGGGCATAATTTTCTCTCTAGCATCAGGCAACCTTTTGTGTCTGTGTAACAACCCTAAACCTTACCATTTCTTGTACAACACTTCTGAGGGTCTTTCTTCCCCAACTCTTTACCTCAATAGCATAGAGAAATGGGGCTTAGCATGTGTGTGTGTATATGTATGTGTGTGTATATATATATATATATATGTATGTATATATGTATATATGTGCATATACACACATATACATATATATACACACTTCTTTATCTTTCATAGACATAGACCACCATAAGAATTATTGAATTTTTAAAATCATAGAATAGCAAAGTAAATCTCCAACCTTAGATTTGTTCCCTAAGCAATTTAACTATCTATCCTAAGAGAATAGAGAATTGAATACAGAATCTTAAAGTGGGAAGAGTGCCAAAAGTCCATTATATAACATATTTAACAAGTGGTCATCTATCTTTTACTCAAAGACCCCTGGGTTTGGGGGTCCCTCCTTAAGCAACCAAATCTCCTTTCAGACTGCCTTTATTGTTTATTTTTTTCCCTTTATATCAGACCTTAATTCACCTCTCTAACTTCTGCCCATCGTTCCTAGTTCTGCCCTTTGTGACCTAGTAGAAAAAAAATCCAATGCTTCCTTTGTATGTCAGCTCTTCAAAAAATAGTTGAAAACAATTAGAATTTCCATCTTTCCACCCCAAGTCTCTCTTCTCCATTTTTTACATTCTCACTTCATTCAACCAGTTATCAGAAGGCATTCACCATTACAGCGCAAGTTTCCTTATACTGCATGTTTTCCTGTCTACCAATGTCTTTCCTAAAACATGGTCCCTGAACTCAACCAACATACCAGGACTGCTGCATCCCCAGTCCTGTATCTTATTCTTCTCTGGATGCAATTTAAGATTGTTTTAGATGTTTGGTGGTTATATAACTCACATGGGGCTTACAATCCATTAAAAACCCAAATCTTTTTCAGGGAAACTTCTGTCTTATCACAATTAATTCTATCTTATGCTTGTGAAATAGTTTTTGAAACCATACTCAAAGAAACTAGCTCAATTAAAATGTGCCAGATTTAGGTTTGGGGAATATTACAGACTTTTAAAAATATCTTTCTTCTAAAATACCTTCATGTTAGAATAATGAAAAAAGTATCACCATAATGACTCACACAAAGCAAATAAAAAATTAATGGTAAAATTAAATTTTGAATAAATATTAGCAAAATTCAAATATTAGAAATTCATTTCTCAAAAGCCTACAATATTTCCATGTCAACTTACCATAGGAGCTGAATAAAGATCATTTCTGATTACACAAAAAAGGCTAAACCATTTCAATTTTAATATACCTAAATAATATTTTTTAGTAGCAGTCTTTCTTAGTTCAGTAAAGCCCAAGCGCCTTTTGAAATTCTTTTCACTTTTGTTCATTTTAATAAGTTGATTTAGACATCCCATTTAAATAAGACAGGGGAATGAAGGAAAATAAGGTTTAAATAGATTTAGAAGAGGAGGCAGTAGCTCCCATCCAACAGTATAAGCCCTTACCACTAACCCCAACAATGATCAAGCTGTATTCAATAGGAGAGACATTCCTTTTGTGTTAACTGATTTTGAATATTTATGTTGGTATCCAGGGTATGCCCATCAATGGGGTTCAACATTTTTTGAACCCGCAAAACATTTTATAAGTCCTTATTTCATAGGTTGGAGGTGAAAAGTAATTCTCACAAAAACAGAATCATGGGATGTTGAAGTCGGAAAAGGCCTCAGAAGATTATCTACTCTGAACAGACCCTGAACAGAAATTCTCTCATCAACATCCCTGAGTAGTGGTTATTCAGCCTTCACCTGAAGATCCTCAATGAAGGGGATCCTATTCTCTCCAGAGGCAGCCCTTTCTGCTTTTAAATGGCTCTGATGTTTAGGAACTATTTTCTTGCATTGAGAAGAAATCTGCTTTTCACAACTTTTACCACTTCTACCATCTGGGGCCGAGCAGAAAAGTCTAACCCTTATATTACCTAATAGACCTTCAACTACTTTAAGATAGCTATCATGTCCTTGCCTATGTCTCTTCCTTTCCAGTTTTAACATTGCCACTTCCTCCAACTCATTCCCTTGATTGTATTAGAATATCAAGGTCCCTCAGCCATCCTAGTTACCTGTAAATGCTCTATGCTTTCTAAATGTCATTCCTAAAACATAGCATTCACACTTAGCATACCCTAACAGAAGGAACTAGGAGGAAAGGGTAGAAGTTGTATAAAAGGAAAAAATATCTTAACAAGTAGAACTACACAAAAATGTAATGGGCTTCCTCAGGAAATACAGTTATCCCTTCTGCATTGCAGGTGTCAAAGTCACAGCATCCCTGCAATCTGGAAAATCCATGTAAATTTTTTCAGTCCTGCCTTAGTACCAGAGAAGAAGTCTGAATTATTATCGTATTATAAGATAAAATATGTTGCTATTATATAATATTATACATATGTTTTATGCATTTCTAAGTTTCTAAACTTTCTCTGTGTCATCTGATGGCCTTCATATGTAGTTAACAGCTTCCTCAAAACTCCAAAAAAATTCCCATTTAATTTCTTATGCTGACCCATGATATATCAAATAGGGAAAGTTACAATGTGGAAGGAATAACTGTGGTAGCATTCTCCTCACAGGATTGTTGTTGTTGTTGTTGTCGTTGTTGTTTGTTCGAAGATGACCAATGACATCAGGAAGGTGATGTCTTGACTTGCAAGTGAATTGGAGTTAAGTGAGGCAGAATTGTGCAAAGTCAACAGTCTTACTCTCTCCTCCAGAACCATCTGGATCCAGTGGCAAGATATAGATCAGAATGACCAGAGATGGCCCCCCTCCTCACAGGAAATCTTCAAGTGAAGACTGAAATGAACATCTGTTGGAGATGTTGTAGAAGAAATGCCTGTTCAGGTACAGATTGAATAAAACAGCCTCTGAGGCCTCACTTAGAGTTTCTAGGTCCCACCCCTAAAACTGACTGAGGGGTGGGACCAGGAAGCATAGAACTGATGTTGACTTGCAGCCATAAGATCTGGCTTTCAGTCCTAGCTATGGGCCTGAGTTTCAATTTCTTCCTTTATAATATAGTCAGTCCACAAGTATTTATTAAATACCTACTATGTACTAAGAGAAACGTAGCATACAAAGAAAGGCAAAAACATATTCCTCCTCTATGTGACTCACAGACTAAGCAGAGAGAAAACATTTAAACAACTATGTATAAATAATATGCAACCATCTATTTAAAGTTGGAAGGGACCTTTAAAGTCACCTAGTCTAGGCCATTTATTTTGCAGTTGAGAATATTGAGGTCCAAAGCATGAAGTGGTTTTCCTCGAGGTCACGGAGTAAATAAGGGGCAGAGTCAAGGTTCAGACTCAGGTCCCTCATTTCCAAATCTAATGCCCTTTCTACTGTACCATTTGCCCTCTTAACCCCACTAGGTGATTGGTTATAAGGAGGATGCTAGGTGGCCCAACAGATAAGAATGCCAGGCCTGGAGTCAGGAAGATTTATCTTCCTGATTTCAATTCTTGCATCAGGTACTTATTAGCTGCTGTTTGCCTCAGTTTTCTCAACTGCAAAAAGAGCTAGAGAAGAAAATGGCAAACCAATCTCTTTGCCAAGAAAACCCCAAATGGGGTCACAAAGAGTCAGAAGCAACTAGAAAAACAGAACCATAACAATCCAGATGGTCTAGTGTGACTTATCTGATTACGTTATTTCCTTAAATTTGCTTTGAGCTGATTGTGTCTTCTGGACAACTAGAAAAAAAAAGGAGATGCATAGAGGTCTATTAGATATGGGTTTGAATGGATGCAGATCTATAATATATCTTAAACCTGGGGTAGCCATTCTGGGGGCCCCATGTGAATGGGGTAGAACACAGGTGTTGAAACTAGCAACAGAGGCCATCTGAGTGTGAGTGATTCTCTTCTTTCTCTAACAGGTGTACTCTTGAAAACTCCCCTTCCACCTCTGAAAGGTCAGCTCTCTGAATAGAAATTTAGAATTAGTATTAAGGTAACTCCTAACAGTCATGCCAGCTAAGAAATCTTCCTTTTTGCTAGAAGGATAGATTCTGGATGACATCATGATAGCTAGGAAATTTTCTATCTCATATACACAGGAGTTTGGGATTAAGGAATAATGTCTATGAATGATGTCCATTGTCCTAACTGAGCTTCACAGGCAAACACAAGTCTACCTATGTTTCTATAGGACCTCTTGATATTGCATTACTGTCCTGGCTGCTGCCCTTTGTTTAGCTGAGAAAAAACACAATCAGGAATTTTCCCCTCAGGTTGACTGGTTAAGAAAAATGAAAGAAAGCTGTTGATAAGTACACATAACTTCCATAGACTTCACTCTCTGTACAGTTGATGGTTCTCTATGGAAAGGTCAATCCCCTTTCTTCTCTCTCTCACTTTACTCTGGAAGAAACACACAAAAGAAAAGTTGAAAATGACCAAGAATGGTCTGTTGACTTTCTTTTATAGGCAGGACACTGAGGGATAGCTCCTGCCCTAAGAGTCATTCCTTCCAAGAGGCTCAATCAACCAAAACTTGGGAGTCAAATCCAATGAGAAAATCCATCATGAATTTTCTTTTGTTTTTTTTAACAAGGTGCCAATGAATATTCTCATCCTTGCTATGGGACTGGTGCTTTCTTGGCTACAGAGAAAGCCCTGGTCCTATAAGCTTTTTAAATATATCTGAGAGCACAATAAAATGATCAGGAAACTCTCATTATCAACTGTCCCCCAACTTAAGCTAATAAATTAATTACAGAGGTGCTTTTAATGAAAATTCATTGAGGCTGTCTATTAGAACTTCTCAAGAAAACTCTTAAGAAAAACTGCATAGAAAAATGGAAGGCAGGCATTGGTTCCAATTCTTCTTTACAACACAACTAATGTGAAAATGTTTAATATGTATGTATATGTAGAGCCTATATCATGTTGCATGCCATCTTGGGGTAGGAGGAGAGAAGGGAGGGGAAGAAAATTTGGAACTCAAAATCTTGTGGAAATGAGTGTTGAAACCTAAAACTTAACTAATTATTTTTTTTAATTTAAAAGAAGATCATTCAAAAAAAAGAAAAGAAAAGAAAATGGAAAGCAGAGGACTATCAAGAGGAATATAAATACCAATAACAAGGATGGAATCCTTCTGTGGAAAAAAAGGGAAAAAACAAATTGTCATTAGTATTAAAGAACATTTCTTAAGAGACAATAAGCTTATCACTTTGCCATGAATTGAAGGGAGTTTCATTCTAACTGAAAAAGGATTCCCAGAGATTTTAGAACAGTCACTTTCTCCAGATTTCCATATACTTTGAGAAGAAACTATCAAATACATGAATGTAGTACAGTGGAAAGAATACCAGTTCTGGAATCAGAAGGCTTCAAATCCTACTTCTGACTTTGGGCAGGTTGTTAGGCACTCTGATCTCAGGTCTGCTTGTTTTTTGTTTTGTTTTGGTTTGGTTTTTTTTTTTTTTTTGAACTAGAAGAGGTTGGACTACATGACTTCTGAGATCCCTTCCAGATCTATATCTAGATCCTGTAATCCAACAGGATTTCTAGAGATTGTGGAATTCTCTTTTTTTTCCATATCCTATTTGAAAGGAAAGCATTGTATATTTGTGGTACTCTAGGGAAAGCACTGGGCTTGTTGTCAAAGGACCTGGGTTCAGATTCCCATTCTGTCACTTACTACCTACAGGCTTTGGGCATCTCCTTCTTCTGGGTTGGCCTAGATGGCATCTAAGGCCCTTCCCTATGATCCTTTGGTTGGCCTGGAGTTTAGCACATAGAATGCTATGGGACATAGAAATGGATTTAAATATTAGTAAAGAAGAATCTTCTGACATTAAGATTCTTTAAATACTGAAGTGAGTAAATCAAAAGAAAGTAAAATAGCCTTCTTTTGAAGAGTTTTTTTTTTCTTCTAAATGTAACCCAGGGCTCAAGCTTAGACATTTGTATAAGACTCTTCACACTGGTACAGAGAAAAATTACTATATGATAAATATCAGTGTGAAAGGTGAAGGGCAGTTGATAATAAGCATTTCCTGATCATTTTATTGAGCTCTCAGATATATTTAAAAAGCTTGTAGGACCAGGGCTTTGTCTGTAGTCAAGAAATATCAGAGAGAAAGGAATTCTTCTGGCATCAGGATTAGGAAAAAAAACACATAACCCCTGAAAGAAGATAATCTCTTGGAATAGATCAACAAATAAAGAAGTCAGAACCTATTTCTAGCTTGCCACACCAATGATTTGGGGGAATTTCTTCTTGAGTGATACCAAGCATTCTCATTCTCTCTCTCTCTCTCTTTCTCTCTCTCTCTCTCTCTCTCTCTCTCTCTCTCTCTCTCTCTCTCTTTTATGTCCCATTTGCAGTTATGGATTTCATTCATTCTTTATGCTCTAGTGTGTTCTAATCTGTATAACTTCTCTCATTTTTGTTTATTACTGGGTTGAACAAATGGTTTTATTTGCTGTTTGCTATGTATGATGGCCTTTGTGTAACTAGCTTTTTAGTGGGAAAGGAAGTCAAGCCTTTGGATATAATTTGGGGAACTCCTTCATTAATAGATAGAAACCAAGACAAACAATATTTAAGGAGGAAGATAGATATAATTCTAGTCTAATATATCCTCACTGAGGAGAGTAGCATAGGCCAGCCTTATGGACCTAATCTCCTGCTACTCTCCTGGCAGGATATAGTCTCCCTTGGAGAGAAGTAGGGAAGATTCTAGAAATACCTCTATATCCCTCCCTGTGAGCTGCATTTTGAGAGACCTATATGAATATACACATAATCTTTGGACAACACACATATATGTACATACGTAAGTATATATGTATATGTATGTGTATACACCTTACACCAAGTAACTGATTGCCTTTTCAGGGGTACTTTAAGGATGCTTCTTTTTCGATTTAAGACATAAGAAACTTTCAGTGAAGAAACCCTCTGAGATTTTAGTGACCTGCGCAGGCTCATGCAAACAGTATGTGTCAGAAGCAAAACTTGAATCCAGGCCTTCTTGACTCTGAGGTTGGCTCTGTGACCACTCTTTGAGGGCACTTGAGGGACTAACCTCTCTAAGTCCTTTCCAGGACTATGATGTTCAATTCTCTAAAGCTAAAATCCAATGGAGGAGAAAAATCCTTACTGAAAACCCTTCTTTAAATGTTATTGGGTGTCTAATGGGAGGAAAGTTCATTGCCAAATTTTAATAGTTTTCTTTTCAAACTAGGATCAATGAGGATCCTCCTCATTACTTAACCTGTTTGTTCACATACCTAAGAAGTCACTGATATTACTGTAATATCACAGTAGAAGCAGTGGAATTAACTACTCAACTCTGTAAGTCATAGGAGAGACTCGGCCAATGACAGGAATTTTTTATTACTATTTTTGCAGTGAAATAGAACCACAGGCATCTACAGGCTGCCTCCCCCACTCTCCTCCCAGCTCTGGCTGGGGCATGAAGAGACCCTTCCGGGACTGTAATTTAGGAATTGGGGCTGCTTCAAGATGAGAGTGGAGCCTTTTTACCCTCTCCTTTCTGGGATTTTTTTTCCTCTAAAGGACACCATGTGCCTGCCCTTTCCCCCCACCCTCTCTTCTGGCTGTCCCAAAATACAAATCAAGATTCAGTTTTCTAAAGACTAAACGTCTGTTTAGTATATTTTGGTTTTCTCACAGTGATAGTTCCTAGCTTTGCCAAGATAAATGAGTGTGTCCATTTATTTTTTAAAAACCTCCTACAAGTCCTAGTGGGTCTTTTGGCATGAAATATTCATAATCTAACTCCAAATTACAGTTTGGAACATAACCACCTGAATTACTTTTAGTCCAAATTCATTTTAGATTCATATATGAGGGGAAGGGAAACCTGGAAGACACAGAGTGTCCTTTGAAGGAAAGAAATTCTGAATGAAGAAGTGAGTGGGAAAACACTCTCTCATCCCAAACCAAACCAAATTCCCATGTTGTACCTCCAGACTCATTTAGGGAGGAGAAACAGGGTTTGGCAGAAAGAAGTGGAGGACACAGAGTCAGAGGCCAATGAGTATTCTTTATTTTTCTTCATTAAGGCTTATTTGGAAATTAAGGTCAGTAAAATTGATAACTATGCTCCAACTATATCTACAAAATTTTAAATTATTCAGATATTTCAGTTACTATTCAGATCATTTGGTCACATTAGGATATGGTGTCTGGATGATTGGTTTGATTTTGGATTTGGGGGTTAGAAGAGGATCCGTCTATTCAAAACCTACTGTTTGATGTCAGTGAAGTGTTACCTGGCAGATCTGTTTGCAAATCTATTTGCAAATGCAAATCTACTTCCCAAAAGGCATTGAATTTTGTTTTTTCTTCTAATCTGGATGTAAATAATTTTGAGAAGCAAAATATTGCTTCTCTATACACCTTCTAGGACTGGGATTCAATGGTGCTGTAAGCATTGTTAGAGAATCAAACTAATTACCCACATGTATCTCAGGAAATGGATGCTTACTTTAGATTCACACTGAACCCCAGATTCATACTAGGGATAGCCTGATTCCCAAAGAGAAGAGTCAGGCTTTTCTCAGAGTCACTCAATTATTATGTGCCGAACTCTGAGTAGAATTCCAGAGAAAATCTCAGATATGAAGCTTAGGTGTGGTCCATGTTGAGGGTCACCCCAAAGTTCTTAACAACCTCCAAAATATGGATATGGAATGGCTATTTATTCCCTCTAGCACAAAAGAAATGCTTTTAAAAAGAAGACTTACAAAACTTAACATAAACTTAAAATATAATGCAATAACCCATCACCATCATTATACACTCTCTCAAAGGCAAGGTACTTTATGTGACTGCTGAACAGATATTTCACTTTTACCAAAGACTTGTTTGAGAGATCCACTCACAAAGTCCATGTCTACTGACTTCAGAGGTAGGGCTCTTGAGTTCTTTTAGGTTGAGGATGATACTCTCAGTGTCTATTTTCTCTGAGAAAAAGTATAGTAGCAGGAAGCACCTACCATTAGGTAACTAGAACAAATTCAATAACCCAGGAACCTTCAGACTCACAAGATGGGTACCAAGACTGGGAGTATCAGAGCAACTCTTAGGGTTGTTAGTCACACATCATTCTCAAACAACAAACACAAAGTCAGAAAAAGGATACTAGAGACTCAGGCTCCTAGGCAAACATATGTTCTCTGCTATATACTTATAGTTGCCTTTGCCATTGTGAGGGTGAAGAGAAATTTCCTCTCCACACTCAATGGGAGTCCAAAGGAGAGCTAGCAGTGTCCCAAATGAATGAGAGATAGAGACAGAGAAACAGAGACAGAGACAGAGAGAAAGTAGAGTTTTTCTATAGTTCTAATCCTTTACAGGGAAAAAGTTCCCCTGGTTCCTTTGTTGCAACCATGTCCCCTGCCCGTCACAGAAGACAAAAATTTCATTTAGGAGTTCTTTGGTCATGCAAGTCCTTCAACAAAGGCCTATCTACATGTCTCATACAAAGAGGCCTGAATGCATGCCTAACCCCATGGGAAGTACCCCAGTTTACCCTCCACTACTAGTAAAAAAGGAAGGCTTATTTGTCACATAGTTTCCAATAAATCAACAAGCACCTATTAAGTACCTATTATGTGGTTAGCACTGTGCAAGGGTGCTAGGATATAAACACATAAAAAGTGAAAGGATCCCTGTCCTCAGGTAACTTACATTCTGTGAGGGGTGGGATGGAGACTCAACACAAAAACAAGCAAATGCAGAATACATGAAAAATAAACACAGTTTGGGGTGGGGGTTTCAGACACTGACAAGTGGGGGATCAGGAAAGGCCTTTTAATGGAAATGATAGTTGAGTTGCATCATTAAGGGAAATAAGAATTCCTAGAGGAGAAGGTGAGAATAATAAATTCCAGACATGGGTGACAGCCTATGCAATAACAAGGAGGGAGGAGATGTAATATTGTATATGGAGAACAACAAGGTTGTCAATTTCACTGGGGTATAGAGTTTGCAAGGGAAAATGATATGCAATCAGATTGTGGCTAGAGTCAGATTGTGAAATGTTTTGAATGCCAAGCAGAGGGGTGTGTGTTTTATCTTAAAGGCATTAGAGAGGTATGGGACATGTTGGGAAAAAATGTAGAGAACCCTCTATATTAATAGACCTTTTAGATGCTACAATAGAATCATAGAAACAGAAAGTGTCAGAGCTATAAAGGACCTTAGAGATTGCCTAACCCAACCCCCTCATTTTACAGGAGACAAAAATGAGACCCAAAGAAGGGAAGTCAGTCAATCAATAAGCATTTATTAAGTGCTTACTATATGTTAGGCATTATATTAAATGCTAAAGATATAAAGAAAAAAAAAAGCTGATGCCTTCAAGGAGCTCACAATCCAATGAATGAGACAACATAAAAACAATCACGTGTAAACAAATTGACTTGTTCAATATCACAGAGCTGTTAAGGAGAAAAATATTAACTAGAATCCAGATCTCCTACTTCCTTTTCTAATGCTCTTTCCAGGCTTTACAATCTCCTATACAGAAGTTGTTTTTTTCCCCCTTAAATCCTAAATTAAATTTGTGTTTTGATCTTGTTTTTACTATTTTGAATAAGAGTATTTGAAGTATTTAAGATAATATAGCTCAGTCACTTGGTTGTACTAAAGGCATAAGTGTGGATATAAAACTCCCCATTAGCCAAAGCTCAGGATAGGAAGCCCCTTACAAGTCGACAACCACTACTAGTGAAATTCAAGTTTTCTTTAGTAAATATGGATGTCTAGTGGAAGACATTATCTTTGCAAATAAGATAGGAATTTTCTAATTATAAATTCTAATTTTGTCCAATAAATATACTCAAAATTATCCTAATGTTGCCCACCACCCACTTCCCAGAGGTAATTCCATAACAAGGTTTTTATTGAGTACTTTCAGTCCTTTCTGACTCTTCATGATCCGATTTGAGTTTTCTTGGCAAAGATATGGGAGTGATTTGCCATTTCCTTCTCTACCATAACAGGGTAGTAATGTTTAACTTTCCCATACTTAAATGCACTAATTCAGTCCAACCCAACAACAGTGGCTGAAGAGTGCAGACTATAGCAGGCCTATAAGATTCTTAATGGTTTAGGGGGTTCCCATCAAGTCATGGGTCATCCCAATAACCAAAAAAATTCGGAAGGTCATGTTCTGGAGACATTTCAGAAAGCTGAATTCGTCTCAATATGGTATGCACATAGACTTCCACTATACACTCTCATTTTGAAATCCTAAGTAAGATTTTCCATCTTCGTAGGGTGATATCGACAAAGGAAAACCCAGAGTTAGAACCAGCTGAAGGTGGAAAGGGAAGAGAAATGCCACGTAGCCCATTGACTTCATTCATTTTCTGAGTGTGCAGAGACTATGATGAGGACAACATGGTTTGTACATTGTCAGTGTACAGTATGTATCTGTCATGTAACTGATTTGTTCTATACAACTAGTCTCTGATATGGCAATGGATGTCCCCAAACCACTGTGGGTTTGGTTTGTATCTTCACTACTGAACCAAACATCCACTCTGTACCTGACTACAAAGTAACCTGGTTAACTTATTTTTTTTTAAATTAAATTAAGTTTTATTTTTCAATGAACAAAAAATCCATCTCTCTGTTACCCACCCCCACTAATAAAAAAAAAACCCTTGCAAGAAATGTGAAGAGTCAAGCAAAACTAATTCTATAATTGGCCATGTCCAAAACCAATCTCAATCTGCATTCTGAATCCATTACTTCTCTATCAGAAGGTGGATAGCATAGTGCATCATGAGTCATTTAGAATTGCTATTACTCATTATATCAATCAGATTTCTTAAATCTTTCAGAATTGTTGGTTTTTACAATATTGTTATCATAAAAAATCATTCTCCTGTTTCTGTTCACTTCTCTCTATATCAGTTCATGCAAATCTTCCCATGTTTCTCTGAAACCATCCCCTTCATAATTTCTTATAATTGTATTTCATGATATTTATATTTAACTATGTCCCAACTGATGAGTACTCCCTTGGTTTGACTGCTTAACTTCTTCTTTGGTGATGCCACCTTCAATTTCTCCCCTACGTGTAATTACTTTACCTTAGTATTTCAAGTTTTATATGGTCTCACTGATTTGCCTATATCCTACATCCATGCCACTTAGCCATCACCTTCTATATCATACAATTCTTATTTATAGTTTTTTATACATTCTTTACAAAGAATCCATCAGTTTTCTGAAAGCTTTTCTCTGGATCTTATTATATTTTATGAGTGTCTTTGGAAAAATAGTGTGCATCTGTTATTCCCTTTATGTAGTTCCCCAATAGTGGTACTTTAGCCGGAAACAAAAATGATTTTTTAAAAAGCATGGGTGAAATCAGAAGTGTTGGCCTTTACCGATTTCTAGACAGAGTATGAATAATTCTTGGGTGCTGTCTTTCTGTGAGAAGTAATTGCAGAGCCAACATTATTATTTTTTTTTGATTCAGGGAGCAGGGAGAATTTGAAAATTTTAGAGGAAAATTACAGTTCTCAGAATAAATTTTCACAAATAACTCAACAATAAAACCCATGTCATATCAATTCAATCTGCAAACTAACCTGAGATTTATCAGGTTCACAAACTGTGGGAAGATGAAATGTATCCCTAAACTTTCCTGATGAAATCCCCCTCCTTTCTCTAAATCTATTGAGTTTTTCATTTCCATGAAGATATTACTAATACCAATTTTACCATTACATAAGCTTTATGCCAGTTACTTACCCATGTGTCAGTTTCTCAATGTGTCATCTTCTTCATCTGTAAAATGGGCATGGTTTTGCCTCTCTTCCTTACCTCATTTGATTGTTGGGAAGATATATGAATATGATCTGAAAAATAAAACGACAAGTTATTATTATGACCAGGGATGCTATAAGTTAGCTTGTGAAACAGATGATGGTGAGTTTTCCCCCACCCATCTTTCAGAAGCTCTTTACCTCCCTGCCTCAAAATATGTGCCTATCTTTTGTCCCTTTAAACCTAATCTCAAGAAGCTGTTAACCAATATCTGTGCTGATTTTGAGCTGATTTGTGGTCTTTATTCTTTCATTTCTTCATTCATTCTCTAACCATTTATTGAGGGCCTAAGGTAAGAGAAGAAGAATCTCACAGAATCTTAGAATGGAAAGGAATCTTAGAAGCTCTCTAGGCCAACAGGAACCTGCAAAAGAAGGAGATTAGTTCCAAGGAGCCTCTCCACTACATCCAAAAGAAACCCATTCACCTTCATGTAGTTCTAATTGTAAAAAAAAAAAGTGTTCCTTATATGCAGTCTAACTTGCTTCTTTGTAACTTCAACTCACTGTCCATAGTTCATCCCTTTCAAGACAAACAAATCAAATCTAATTCCATCAAATATTTGAATTTGGATCTTAGGCACTTTCCACTTTCTGTTCTCCATAGTAAACATGGTCAGTTATTTCAATCAAACCTAATAATTCATGAATTCAAGGCCCTTCTCAAAGCAACTTAGCAGAGTAGAAAGAGCTCTGGTTCTGGAGTTGCAGTACCTGGGTTCAAATGACACCTCTATCACTTGCTACCTGTATGACATTCAGTAAGTCACTTATCCTCTAGAAGCCCACGTTTTCTCTTTTGTAAAATTATGAGATTGGATTAGATGTCCTCTAAATTCCCTTCCAGGCCTAAATCTATGATCTGTAAGTTCACAAGTTGTGTGAGGGCAAATACATCCCTAACCTTTCCAGATGGAGTCCCCCTCTCACCCTAAATCTACTTATTTCATTTACATGGAAAAGGGTTATTAACACCAATTTTGTTATTACCTAAGCTTTATGCTATTTACTTAATCATACATCTGTTTCATTATCTGGAAAACAGATATGGCATCTCTATGTCCTATGTCCTGAGGTACTAAGCACTGGAAGAGATAAAAAGAGACATGGTCACTGCCATCTTGAAATTTATTATCCAAGAAGAAGAATAGAACACATGCTCAAATATGCAAAACTGTATGGTAACTATAGGACAGAATAGACTATAAGAAGTGTACAAGAGATGTATAAAATACTGTGTGAGTTTAAAGAAAAAAATAAGCATTTGGGGCTTGTACTAGCCATCAAGAAGTAACTTTGAAATGATGCCCACTCTATTTTCAGGCATCAAGATAGAAAGCAAGGGAGGACATTTTGGGTGGTAACCTAATAGGCCCCCTCAAATCACAACATACGTGACCACCTATTTCACCAGAGTCATACTTGAAGCTTTGTGCATGACTCTTATATTTAATCTCTTTTCCTGAACTGACTCACTCATTTCTAATCAGTGACAGATTTCTAAACAAAATGAACTCCCACCTACATCCTTACATGCAGCTGACATTAGTATTGGTTTCTATTCAACCTGAGAAGAGTGATATATCCCAACTACTTTATGAGAAAATATATACTTCCCTTTCTTTGACCCAAAACTTGTGATCAGTGAAAGCAGAATGCTCAAAATATGTCAGCAGGGTTTATGGCATCTAATTAAAGCAATTATATTGGTATGCTGAACTTAAAATACTGGTAAAGTAGAAAATTAATAATAAGGTTGCAGTTGACAAAAGATTTTAAAGGTAATCGATCCCAACTCTCTTATTCTCAAATTAAAGAAACTGAGGTCCAGAAAGGATAAATCATTTACCAAAGTTATACAGATAGTAAAGAATTCTGTGACATACAAGGCAGAATCAAAAGCAGGATTTGAAGCCTGGTCTTTAAACTCCAGAACCAGTTCTCTTGTCATCATACAATGCTACTTCTAGCTGTAGCAATTCTTTTTTCCCCAGTCTCTCTCAGATCCACTCTATTAATATTAGAACATTAGAATGTCAGAACTTGAAGAGAATTTACAGATTATATAGTCCAACCCTTTCATGTTACAGATGAGAAAACAAATGAATCCTAGAGTGAAGTTTGTTCTGCTCTAAGGCAGTGAAGACCTACTGAAGTTTAAAATAGCTACAGCTAAAATGAGCTTAAAAATAACACTTTTTAATGAAAATGTAAAAATATCCTCTGATTCATTTAAAACCTTTCTCAAACTGGGGAGAGGGAGGGAATTAGGGATCCCAGCTTAGTGTTAGGCATTACTCATTCAGCAATCTTTTCTTCCCTGAAACTATGTAAATACTATGAGCACTGCACTCCTCCCTTAGTTACCACCATCTGCTGCCTGGTGGAAACTACTCCATCCCCTAATTATCACTTTGTTCATAGCCTGTCCTTCCTTTCAGTCTTACATTCAGGCACCCATTATTACTTCTCTTTCTTGAGAAAATACAAGCCTTCAAGACAAATCCACCAAAGTTGGTAAAGTTAAAAACAAAAGTATTTACTAATATTTAATATCGACATTCAAGGATCCATGATTTCACCATTCCTTCTGTTGATCACTTCCCTAGAGAGTAGTGTGGTATAGTTATTATGGAAACAGCAGATAGAAGAGAAGCCTAGATTCAAATCCTCTCTCAGATACCCACTAGCTGTTTGACCATGGGCAAATCACACAACCTCCCTTATCATTAGTGTCCCTTTCTGTTAAATTCTTAGCTACTAGTGCCTTCCTCTCCAATTCAATTTGTATCTGTGTTGTGTGTGTATGTGTCTATACATTTCCATCAACTAGGTCGTAAGCTTCTTAAGGGCAGGAATTGGTGGGGTTTTTTGTTTGTTTTTTTTTTTGTTTGTTTGTTTGTTTATATTTTTGTATCCCTAGGACTTAGTGCAGTGCCTGGAATAAAGTAGACATTTTATAAATGCTTGCTGATTGATTGACTAATTAGTAGCTCTCACACAGGGTTATTGAAGGAAATAAAGAATATGTACATAAAGCACTTGGAAAACTTTGAAGTGCTATTATTAATATCATCCCATCCATATCTTAGTGCACTGTTTTCATTAAACCAGATTTCTAATGATAGGCCTCTCTAAATTTAGGTAGCCTGGTCCTTAGATGACAGGCATAGAATCTATCGTGGATTGCATTGCCTTTCTTATTGACATCTGAAGCTTCCTTTATCAGCAGCCCATTCTCATAAAATTCATCAAAGAAAAAAGTTTTCACTAGATCAATGAAATTCCCTACTTACACAGCATAAAACAAGAACAAGAAATCCAATTTGAAATATTTATAATCAAACATCTATTAGTATATCTTATGAAGAACAACACTGTGCTACCATAGTAAGAGGGAAGGAGTGTTACAAACATCAGATAAAATTTCTGCCATGTGGAGTTTAAGGTCTAGTGGGAGATATTATTCATATGTGCCCCAATAGCAATAATACAAAATAACATAAGACACATTCACAGAGGTACAAAACAAAGGACTATTTCATTAGCATAGAAAGACATTGTCAATGTGTATGATTTGGGAAGGCTTCATTGAGGAAATGATATTTGTATTAGGTTTTAAAGTAGGAGTCTTTAATCTGGGATGGTACATTTCAAGGGATCTATGAACTTAGATGGGAAAAACATACATCTTTATTTCAACATAATTTATTTCCTTTGTATTTTATTTTAAGCATTTAAAATACTATTCTGAGAAGGGATCCATAGGTTTTAACCAGACTGTTAAAGGGGTCCATGACACCCACAGAAAGGCTAAGGACCCTTGCTTTGGAGTATAGAGAGGAATGCATCAGACAAAAGAAAGGAGAAAAGATACTCTAGGACAGTATAAGGGAAGATGGGGAAGAAAATAATGGTAGTATAAATGGGAAAGGAGGAAGAGTAAATAGTCTAATTTGGTCAGAACATAGAGTACTTGCAAGAAGAAAGACGAGATTAGGCTGTAAAGTTGTTCGTCATTTTCAAAAAGGACCAATGGCATCACAGATAATGTCTTGACTTTTGCATGAATTGGATTTAATGAGGCAGAAATGAATAAAATCATCAGTCTCATTCTCTCAGAGTCATCAAAGTCCAGTGGCAGGACAAAAATCAAGACAACTAGAAATGGCCTAAGATGCAGCAGATGACCTTGGTGTTTTCAATGTCTGACCAAGCTTTAAGCACTCCTCAGTGCCTGCTTCAGTGACCCTCACAGTCATTGGAAGAAATTATTCTGATCCACCCATTCTGCTGGGGAAAGTCTTCACATGCTTGGGGTAGACACCCCCCCCAACTAAGATGGGTTTAAGGCCTGTCAGTTACCCTCAACCTGGTTTAGCTCATCTGCCCAGACAGTTTACCAGGGTTTGGCCATTGTACATGTTATAGCTTCTTGGAATCACAGGTGAGAGTTGGTGAAGGTGGACACCGAAGATAGATGAGCAGCCCTGAAAAAGACTCAGTAAAACCTCATCTCAGAGGTATCAATCCTCCCTGAACACCCCATACACCCCAGGGTATAAAGTAGGGTGGCACCAGATTGTAAAGTGCTTTTAATGCCAGGCAAAGAAGTTTTAATTTTATATAAGGAGTCAGAAAATATTTTTGAGCACAGGCATGGCATAACCAGATCTATGAATGAGGAATATCAATTTGATAGCAGTGTGGAAGATGAATTGAAATAAAGAGAGGGGAGAGACAGGATGAAATTTTAGGAGACTCTTGCCATACTGCAGGCAAATGATCATGAGGACCTAGAGGATGTTCGTGACAGTGGAAATAGAAAGGAAGGGTCATAGGATCACAGAGCTAGAAACAACTTTAGCAATTATCCAATGCCCTGTTTTTATAGATGAGGGAACTCAGGTAAAGACAGGTTAAATGATTGGCCCAAGACCACACAAGTACCAAGTGACAGACGTAGTAGTCTGATTCAATATTCACTGTAGGGGATGAAAGTGTCATATATCATATCAAGGGAACTAATGAAAAGAAATGCAGGGGAAGGTGGCCTAGCCATTCCAGATCTTAAATTGTATTATAAAGCAGCAATCATCAAAACTGCTTGGTACTGGCTAAGAAATAGAGTGGTGCATCAGTGGAATAGGTTAAGTATGCAAGACACCGTAGTCAATGACTATAGTAATCTATTATTTGATAAACCCAAAGACCTCAGCTTCTGGGATAAGAACCCACTCTTTGAAAAAAAAACTGCTGGGAAAACTGGAAAAGAATATGGCAGAAACTAGGCATTGATCAAAATTTCACACCATATACCAATATAAAGTCAAAATGGGTTCAAGATTTAGATATAAAGTCTGATACTATAAGCAAACTGGGAGAGCAAGGAATAGTTTGCCTATCAGATTTATGGAGAACAGAAGAATTCTTGACCAAACAGGAGATAGAGAATATTATGAAAAGCAAAATGGATAACTTTGATTAGATTAAATTGAAAAGTTTTTGCACAAACAAAGCCAATGCAACTAAGATTAGAAGGAAGGTAGAAAATTGGGAAAGAATTTTTACAACCAGTCTCCCTGATAAGGGCCTCATTTCTAAAATATATAGAGAATTAAGTCAAATTTATAAGAATACAAGCCATTCTCCAATTTTGATAAATGGTCAAAGGATATGAACAGACAGTTCTCAAATGAAGAAATTAAAGCCATCTATAGTCATATGAAAAATGCTCTAAATCACTATTGATTAGAGAAATGCAGATCAAAACAACTCTGAGGTACCACATCTCATCTATAAGATTGGCCAAGATGACAAAACAAGAAAATGATAAATGTTGGAGAAGATGTGGGAAAATTGGAACACTAATGCATTGTTGGTGGAGTTGTGAAATGATCCAACCATTTTGGAGAGCAGTTTGGAACTATGCCCAAAGACCTATAAAAATGTGCATACTCTTTGACCCAGCAATAGCACTTCTAGGGCTATATCCCAAAGAGATCATACAAATGGGAAAAGGACCTACATGCACAAAAATATTCATAGCAGCTCTTTTTGTGGTGGCAAAGAATTAGAAATTGAGAGGATGACCATCAATTGGGGAATGGCTGAGCAAGTTGCGGTATATGAATGTAATGGAATACTATTGTGCTATAAGAAATAATGGACAGACTGACTTCAGAAAAACCTGGAAAGACATGGTCTGATGCTGAGTGAAGTGAGCAGAACCAAGAGAACATAGCACACAATAACAGCTACGTTGTGTGATGACTAATATTAATAACCTTAACCCTTCCCAGCAATACAAGGATCTAAGATATCTCCAAAGACCTTGTGAGGGAAAACATTATCCACATCCAAAGAAAGAACTATGGAATTTGAATGTAGATTGAAGCATACTATTTGCAATCGTATTTCCTCTTCTGTTGAATTTTGTTTCCTCTTTCTGGTGGTTCCTCCTATTGGTTCTAATTCTTACTTACAACATCACTAATGTGAAAATATGTTTAATAGGAATGTATATGTATAGCCTATATCAGATTGTGTGCCATCTTGGGGAAGGTGGTGGGGAGGAAGGGGGAGAAAAATTTTTAAACTCAAAAGCATATGGAAGTGATTGTTGATAAATCAAAATAAATTAATAAAAAATTAAAAAAAGAAAGTGTCATTTATTGCTAAATTAGAAACAACAGGACTAGACAACTTATTAAATGTGAGTAGTAAGACATAGGAAAGAGTCAAAGGTAACCCCAAAGTATCCAACACGGAAGCCTGATTAAATGGCAACATGTCACTCAGAAATTGTGAAGCTAGAAGGCTTCACTTTTGGACATGATGAATTTGAGATAAGGACAGGCTGTACAGGTGAAGATACCCTAGGCAGTTGGAAATCTGAGTCTAGAGCTCAGAAAAAAAATAAATCAGGACTAGATATATAAATTTAGTAGCTACGTGAACGAGTTGACAATTGAAGCCAAAAATGTGAGTGAGATAGACAAAGAAGTGCTTGGAGAGGAAAAAAAAGGTAAAGGACAGCAGCTTGATTAATTCCCTCCTTAAAGAATGTATAAAGCCAGTCATCCCAAGCCATCAAAATTATAGAAAAGAAAACTGTCAGAGGTAGGTGAAGGTCACAGAAACATAGATCTACAGTTAAAAAAGAACTCAGAGGCCATCTAGCCCAACCTGTGCATTTTATAGCTGAGGAAACTGACACCCAAGAGGACTAAATCCCTCAGAAACATTCAGGAAATAAGTATAAGGGTTTTTCTTCCTCAAATTATGGAACTCTTAATAATATGATTGCCTCCCTTCAGTCTCCCATCCATGAAAACTGAAATATTGTGAGCTTTTTTAACCAGTATGTATTCAGCAAGCCCTATGTCAAAATGAAACAGAAATCTTGAGTTTTATTCTTTTCTACTGGTTTCCTTCTGATCCTTTCCATTTGGTCCTCTTGCTCAAGACTGAAGGAGAATACAGAAATGGTGGCAGATCACAGTGGTTTAAATGAATTCCAAGTCACCACTTCAGAGCCACTAGAGAATACATCATTTGGGTCTGTTCCCTTGGAGTACTATTTTAAGCATGCAAATCCTGTCAGTGTTGCTGTATTTGTGATTGAATTGAATATGAATCAAAGGCTTAGACCATCTTTTTCATCCTCAGATTATAAAGTCTGAAACATGTCTAAAAATGTTTTACCCCATGGAAGTTTAGACTTTGCTTATATTCATCACTGTTATAAATGAGCTTAGGGAAGGAGGAAGTCCTGGTCCATTGGATGCTATCTAGATCTGGAAATTAGAAATTAAAATAATTAGCGTCTAGAACATAAAACTCAATTATAAGAGAGGTCATTGGGGTAGTGATAACACACAGTGAGGATGATGGTATTACATACAAATTCTGAAGTCTCTTGTGACTGATTTTAAGTCCCTTTAGCCTCATGGGGAACTAATCAAAGGATTTCTGTTAAAAACAAGCTCCTTTGACTCTGGGGTGAGATTTCTTGCATTGTTAGAAGAAATTCCATAAGTACATTGTTGAAATGACCTGATGTCCTGTGGCGAGCGCTTCTCACACTTCATTTGAATCATCACCCTCACCAGGTCATTTTACACAATATCATGGGCCACATTATTAAATTTCCACCTCGTCAACCTAGGTTGGCTCCTCCTGTAAGTACCCTACTTTTCTATTTCCTGGTTTCTGTTGTTGCCGAAGCACAACATTCTAACATTCTGCTGGGTTGATCTTTTGAAACACTGGTAATGTGGGTTTTTTTCATGACTTAAGATTTTATCCACAGTCTCCATTCATTGTTAGTGAGTCACCTCACCTGAAATCTAAAAACCCTTCCGGTATCCAAGAAGAGAACAGAAATAACTTATCTTTTGTTTAATGGGGACCAAAGTTCATTTCTAATGCTTTATTCATTTAAGTATTTGGAATGCATAGGGTCCAAAATGTTTTCATCTGCTATCTTGATTATGGATATCATTGTGGCCCAATATGGACCTTTAATTTGTTTTCATCCTCTGTTGTTGTTGAGTTGATTATTCATATCTGATTCTTTGTGACCCAAATTGGGGTTTACTTGGCAAAGATACTGGAGTGGTTTGCCACTTCCTTCTCCAGCTTATTTTACAGATGAGGAAACTGAGACAAACAGGGTTAAGTTACTTGCCCAGGGTCACACAGCTAGGAAGTATTGTGTCTGAGATCAGATTTGAACTCATGAAGATGAGTCTTCCTGAATCCAAGAACAGTGTTCTATCCACTGTGCCACCTAGCTGCCTTTCCATCTTCTTCCTAACAGTAACTTACTGGATGATATATGCTTCAATATGCCTTTCTACTCATCAGTAAAATATAAGACTATCATTAATGAATTATGTGGAGTCTATGAGTAGCTCATTATAAAAAAAAGTTTTTAAAGCAGTTCTAGGGGAAAAAATCTGTATGCCATACAACTATGAAGTAATAAACCTGATTATCTCATGAAGGGGAGCGCTTCCCTTTGGGGGAAGGCAGTCTTACTGGAACATAGAGAAACCAAGAGACAGAAGATTCAATATGGAACAATGGAAAGGACATTTGCTCTGAAATCAGAGGAATTTGATTCAAGTTACATTTTGGTCACCTACTACCTTGGTGATCTTGGGAAAGTCACCTTGATGGACCTCTGTTTCCTTATTTGTAAAATGCTGGTACTGAGCTAGATTCTTTATAACGTTCCTTCCAGCTGTAGATGTGGGATCCTAGAATCCTGTTAGCCTAGAGTCCTAAGGACAGTGGCTATGTGGCAACTTTTCTGTCTTCATTACCACCTACTGGAGAAACTAAAAGGAGCCCAAATAGCCCTAGGGAGAGAAGTATTCTACTACTACTAATAATAATAATAATAATAATAATAATAATAATTAATAATTCATAGTCATCACTAAAGAGAGCAGCAGTGGTAGCTCTAAGAAGAGAAGCCTTCAAACATCTCTAATATTATGACCCCTTGATATAAGGCTTTGAATTAGAGGAAAATCCCATGATAACAATTCATTTCTATTAAATTCTACACCTTCCTAATTGTGGCAATAATTGAAAAGAACAGGGTTAGGAAAGTCCTAGAGCAAGCTCCAATTTGTCTTGGTATGTTGTACACAGCATTTTCAGATATTTCCCAGTCTGATTCCAATTCAAACACATGTGGAGATCTGGTAAGCCTCATTGTGTCCACCAGTGACTGCAGGAATAGGGCTGGGGCCGTGTGGTGACAAGAAGTCTTCTGATTGACTTCCCACCTGGAAAAACCAACAATTCTGGAAGCTCTGAGAAAGAATTGACTCTGAATAAAAAGGATTGATGACCCTCAAGTAGCTCCCTTCTGAGCTTTTCATTCCTGTTAGCAAGTGGAATAGGACCTATTAAGAGAGCCAGGTGGAGGAAGGACAATAGCTGTCCTATCTCCCACCCAGCTACCACCTCTATGAATATAGGTCTTATGGTGTTTCTATTTCTTTTGAATTCTTTTTCCTGATTTTAGCAGAACATATATATGGAATCATAATAAACCAATTTTGATCTTGTTAACTTTGAAAGGTGGGAGGTGCCATCAGAAGTATTGCACCCTCTCTTAGCAACTATAGTTGGAAGTAGTCTACCAGAAGTGGTAATAGAGCTTAATATCAAAGGAAGCCCTTGAAAATAGAGATGGAAAGACAATCACCCAAGGACAAAGGCAGCTTCAGAGTTTTGACAAAGAGTTAACTATGGTCTCTCTAATGGCACAGATGCTTGGTTCTCAGCACCTCCCTCCCTCCCCAGAAGAGATATAGATCTAAGGAGAATATCATAAGTACTTGAGAAAAGGAGAAAATGACCCCTAGGACTAAGGAATGGAAATGGGAATGGAATGGAAATGGAATGGAAATGACTCCCTTGTGCCTTGACCCTATGTTTGCTATCTATGTGCCTAATTACCTGTGTACTTAAGTTTAAGCATGCTCTCCCCAGGTATCTCATGAATGCAAGAGGAGAGTGAGTGCCTCTCGGTTTGGAGGCATGATATTAAAACTACTGGCCTTGCTATATTTTCACTCTTTTTGAGAAACTAATTGATATTTGCTGATTGATTGATATTGGGGAGGATGTCTGATGGGGCCTTATGAGCAACAATATATGAAGCCACAACCCCTCAGGTTTACTTATTAGAATTCTAGAGGAGAGTAGTAGACATTTTCCTTCAAATACCCAATCTGTCAGTATGACTAGTGGACTGGAAGAGAGAACTCAGAAGGGGATGCTATACTACCACCAAATGAAAACCAAATATTCCTCCAGCATCCCTCCTCAGGATGAGTAAAGTTGACAAGGGAGATTTAGACTTTCTTTCGTAAGGCCATCTGACTGGATATCTCAGATAGAGACGAGATTTTCCTTCACTGTGAGTGAGATTTCAATATTCCTATGGGAATAGGTAGTCACATCCATCATCAAGATAAAATTTTTCAAATTGTCTGAAAATGATCCAAAAGGAAGTCTTTATCCAAATGAGTGAAACTTAGCAAGAGGACTGTCACCCTAGGGCAGGTCCACCAAGTTGGACTGAATTCAAATAGTGAAGTGGGGCTGTATGGGAGAAGGAAGACTGGTAGAGCCAGCTCAAGATTCTGAGGACAAATGTGTAAAGACAGATTTGGGTGGACTCAGAGATACTGAGGAAGCTACATAGTACATCTTGTGGGAACAATTATTTAGCAGCTGGGAGGATAAGTAAAATATTTTTTAAAAGATAATATTTTTATAAATTATTGGGATATTTTAGTGGGGGGGGGTTCAAAAATTTTGAGTCACTGGAAGAGATTGGGGGCTACTGTCAGGATGCATAGTAGAGGAAAAGGACTGAAAAAGGAGAGTAGCTTAGCATATTATTGATGGGAGCTCGGAAGATCTGAAAACTGGAAGAGGTTGGGGGTTATTGTCAGCAGGGAAGATGGAACCATACATTTAGCCTTCAAAGAGTAAGGAAGAAGTAAAGTAGAACATTGAAGTCAAAGTGTTTTCTAAGAAGGATGGTAACTGAGCAGATCCTCTCAGCTTAAACTGATGTAGCCTTTGTCCTACAATTACACATGACTGTGGTATCTGTTACAGAGCCTGAGAGTAGATCTTCAAAGTATAAGATCTTGTTCCATGTATAACACATTTCTCCCTAAAAGATCATATAAGTTAGTTAGCATCCATTAGAGATGTATGGAAAATCATATTATTTAAATTTGGATTGAGAACAAAAGGAGAGAAAAGAATTTAAGTAAAATCACAAAGGAACTCACAACTAGAACCAAGACAATAACCATACTTCTCCAACTCCCAGTCCTATGACAATCCACTAGACCAGGTAAAAGAGTAAAAACTCCATGTAGGAACTGATTTTTCAGCTTTATGCACAACTAATCTGAAGGGTGGTTTGGCATAATGAGAAGAAAGGCTTTCCTCAAAATAAAAATTAAAAAAAACCTGGATACAAGTTTTGTTTCTGACACATACTGGCTGTTTGACTGCGGACAGATCATTTAATTTTTCAGTAACTCAGAAAATTATGTAAGGCCATAAGTTATTGAAAAGAAGGAATATAGCTCATAACTTTGAGTTAGGAAGACCAGAGTTTGAAGCTTGCCACATACACTGAAGTCACCTAACTCTTCTGATGACTAGTTTCTCCAACTGCAAAATATTAATATTAAGAATACCTCACATGGGGGATATGTAGATCACATAAAATAATGTTTTTGAGGTGATTTACAAGCCTTAAATTAACTGTGAGCTTTTATTATGATTTGCTTTGGTGGAAGAAATTTCCACATACAAGAGGTTGACCACTCAAATGAAATTGTGGCTTTCTAGAGCCAATTGTTAGATTTTCATAGCGAGCATTTATGCCTCTTTACAAATCAGGGCTTGGCTTATTTTTGTTTATTTCTGTTGTTGATTTCTAAATGTAAGAAATGATGAAGAAATGTTAATAGTGCAGATAAAGTTGAAAAATTTGTTATGCATACAGTTTGTTTGAAAAGCTGGTTGATAAACATTTACCAGAACACCCCTGGTTTCTACTGAATTTTATCACACATGTGTAGAACCTGTGGCAGTTAGGTGGCACAGTGAATAAAGTGCCAAGTCTGGAGTCAGAAAGACTCATCACTTTGAGTTCAAATCTGACCCCAGACACTGCCTAACTGTGTGGCCTTGGGCAAGTCACTTAACTCTGTTTGCCTCCATTTCCTCATCTATAACACAAGCTAGAGAAGGAAATGGCAAACCACTCCAGTATCTTTTCCAATAAAACCCCAACTATGGTCACACAAAGAGTCCAACACAAACTGAAAATGACTGAAAAACAACAACCACCTTAGTTCCAAAGCCCATTGGTATGGGTACTCTCCTTAATGGTGTCTTTATCCTTAGCAAACTGATTTTTGCAAGCAAAAAGTGCTAAAGAGAAGTCTGATAGTAGTAGTTCCCTCATCTCTTTTAGAGATGTCAAAAGTGGGGTTTTCACCTAATATTAAGGAATAAAACTAAGAAATTAAGAGAACTCAAGTAACCAGAGGATCAGCAGCGAGCTCTCACTTCCTGCTTCTGAATATGTCTAAGCCCTTCTAACCAGGACCACAGCCTGTCTGAAATTATACCATTTGGGTTACTAAATTTTGTGCTGCAGCTATAAATATTAATTAGGCTAAAACACATACAGCTTGCATTTCAATCCTCAAACTTCATAAGGATCCTAAGTAATTCAGAGTCCTACCAATCCAAGAATTAGTCTGGTTCTTTTAGTCTAGCTCTTTAATTCTCATTCTCCTATTTGTTAAATTGAGTTAGATAAGAACTGATTTCCAGTGATTTTATCTTGAATACCTTGTCTTTTGTTTATAGGTAAGTAAGCTACTAGAGGACAGGAATCATCTCAGTGTTTGCAAAAGTACAAAGAATCTCTTATAGAAATGATAGGATAACATAGTTAGAGTTGGAAGGGACACTTAAAACCTTTGAGATCATTGAGTCTACCCTTCTAATTTTACATAGGTGAAGACTGGAAAAGAGACTTGTACGGAGTCACACAACTAGTAAATGCCTGAAGCAAGATTTGAGGGGAGGTCTTCCTTACCCCTAAATCCAATGCTTTACCTATTGCAACATAAATGCATTTCAATCTAACAAACACTTATTAATGGCATACCAGTTACATTTGCCTCTGGGGACTCAATGGTAAAAATGTGCTTTCATGAACTTTTCATTTTACAGGGGATATAACATGTAGACAAGTCAATAAGTATAAAATGTATACAAATAAATGCTCAAGATCACAGAATTAAAGTGGATAAAAGTAACAGGATCATAAACCTAGAGCTAGAAAGGGCATCAAGAAGACATCTAGTACTTTACAATCAAGGGAAATAAGAACTTGGTGCAAAATATCTTTGCCCACATTCACACAGGTAAAGCCAAAAGGAGTGTTTGAACACTGGCCCTCTGAATGTTGAGCTTGTTCTTATCCCACAGTATCATAACCAATCATAAGGCCCCAGTGCCTTATAGGTTGTAAACTGTCCTCAAAGGGTCAAAGACCATATCTTTTCAATTTTTATAACTCATATTTATAGAATTATTTAAGGTAGGCAAAACTCTTTCCTTAGCATAATCCTGTGGGATAAGTAATGCAAATGATCTTACAAATGAAGAAACTGAGGTTCTAGAAGTGATTTTTCCATGGTCAAGCATCAAGTGTCAGGTAGGATTGGAGACTGGCTCTTCTGATTCCAAGTATGTTGACACTTTTCAATATAATTCTCAGCAGATGGTGGTAAAATTTATACATTAGCTGATGACCTAGAAATTTAACCTCTAGGCTATTTTTTAAATCATCACACTCAAGTCACTTCTACCTCATCTATCTACATTTCCAATACCTAATATCTTTTTCATTTATCAGCTAGTATCCAAGAACTAATAATAGTATGATTTTTTAATGATGAAATTTATATTTGTAAACCAAATTATTTTGCTATGTGGATTGTAGGGGAGTGGAAAAGAAGCAGGGAAGTACACAATCCAACCTTTGTTGAAGAAGGAAAAATTTTCTGTTTTGAAATTCCCATGTGCTTGAAGACGTGGAGGAACAGATTTCTCAGTTAGGGTCTGGTTAGCAGCTAGCAGTTGTTTTAAAAAGACATGCCCATCAATTGAGAAATGGCTGAACAACTTGTGACATGTGATTGTGATGGAATACCACTGCGCTATAATAAATGATGAGCTCGATGATCATAGGAAGACATGGAAAGACTTGCATGAAACAATGAAGAACAAAACGAGCAGAACCAAGAGAATATTGCATACAGTAACAGCAATGTTGTTTTAAGAATGACTTTGAGTGAATAAGTCATTTTGTCTATTATAAACACCTGAATTAACTATAAAGGACATATGAAGAAAGATCTTATCTGTATCTGAAGAAAGAACAGATAAATAAAAGGATATATAGAATAATTTACATGTATATGTACATGTGTCTATATACATATATATGCATATACATTTACACACCTATTTGTGGCTCATGGTAGCAATAGGGCAGAGGGGAAGAAAAAAAAGAAATTCACATGATAACTTTATTATATATTTAAAAGGAATAGCAAGTTTTACATAATAGATTTGCAATTTCACATACAATCATCTTTTTATTATACTATGTTATGGAAATACTTGTTTTATTTTATAATTTAAAAAACAAATATATATTGTATCCATCCATCTAGATCTAGCAGCCAAAACTAGTAACTCCGTGACATCATGTATGAAAAGGATTTTTGTTTTTAGAGTTTTTCCCCTCCCCTTTCAGGGAGAAATTCAATGTACAAAGGGTATCTGAAGCACAAAAGCCTGATTTCTCTGCATAGACACTAAAAATGGTGGTCCTGATTCAGCAATTTTCATTCTATAAAAAGTACATACGTCATATGTTTCAACACTAGGTTAAAGAGAAATAACAATAATGTTAATTTAGTAGTTAATAGAACTTCTTGTAAGCAATCAGACCAGATAATCTCTGAACAGTTTAACACTGTTACTTTGAGAGCATTATTCCTTTCCTGCACAGTGGGGAGAAAATGAGCTAGAGAAACATCCTGTATATTAAAACACACAGTCTCCATTCCCCCACCCCCAAACTAAAGGTTTAAAAAATGATGACAACAGAATTAGGAAGAATTCAACATGAGAATGCTTCTTCACTAGAACACCCTTTTTCATGAAGTGTCTTATTTAAATTGCCCAAAGGAGAAACAAATTACTTTCAGTAACAGGAGCAGCAAAAAAGGGAAAAAAAGTGGAGGAGGATGCTTATTTGAGATTCTTAGCGCTCCTATAGTTTTATACCAAAATATAAGGAATGATTCAGATTCTTTTGTGCAGGTAGAATTTAAATTATGTATAGGAAAAATACCGTAGTGGAAAGAGTGAAAGACAAAAGACAGTTGGCTCTGTAGTTAAAGGACCTGGGTTTCCTACTTACTACCCATGTGACCTTGGGCAAATTTGACTCTTCTGCCCTAATCCTTAGATGTAAAATTAGAAGGTTGGAATAGATGACCTCTAAGGTCCTTCTAGCTCTAAATATATGATTCTATTATGACAATGGACACTTTAAAAACTGTGAGGAAATTATTTAGATTTCAAGGTGGGGGTGGAAAGAGTTTATTTTTGCCTTGTGGGTCTAGGTATATGTATCTCTTCACTACTATTAAGGTTTTCCCTCTTCTTATTGGTTAAGAAGGAAGCCCCAGTTCAGGGTCAGTTCATATTTTGATTACAAAATAGAGATCGCTTCCATCCTCAGAATCTCATCCCAAGGAGTCTAAGTTCTTTCAGGAGGGAAAGTTCAAATCTAATTTGAAATATGAATTGATAACTAAAAAGGAAGTTTGTTTTTTTTTAATTTTGTTTTGTTTCTCAAATGCATAATGGGATCTATCAGGAGGTGTAGGTATTGTTTGGAAGATGGTCATTACAGACTTCCTTCATTTGCCAACAGAAGCCCGAGTGCTTTCGTGGACCACTGAAGTTTGGCTTCTTTAGAGTCAGAGATAAACAAAGAACAGAATAGAAAATTGACAAGAACACTTCTCTGCTCCCTAAGGGGGGCACTCTTCTTTCAGGAGAAACATTTTTAAAGGGACTTGGTTGAACGTTTCCTAATATATGTTTTGCATTTGACATGTCTTTCTTTTGCTTGGAAGATAATCAACTTCTGGCTTCCAATTTACATAATTTCAGCACCACCTTGTTGCCCCCTTCTAAAACCAGGGAGGTTATAAAATCATTGGAGCATAGAGTTAGAAGAGTCCTTAGAGACAGGGTTCTTAACCTGGAATCCATTCACTTTAAAGAGAGGTGAGAGAGAGAGAGAGAGAGAGAGAGAGAGAGAGAGAGAGAGAAAGAGAGAGAGAGACAGAGACAGAGACAGAGAGACAGAGAGACAGAGACAGAGAGACAGAGACAGAGACAGAGAGAAACTGAAACTATAGTTCTGTATCATTGGCTTCCTTCATACTCCTTTGGATTTCATCTTTGATGCTGCCTTTGTCCAGCTCTGCTTCACACACATCCAATTCACTCATAAGTCAAGACATCATCCTTATGATGTCATTTGTCCTCTTTGAGAACCAAGGATGAACAACAAAAATATTTCACCTTACACATTTAAAAACATTATTTTGATAAGGTGTCCATGGGCTTCACCAGATTGCCGAAGGGATCTGTGACACAAAAGAGTTTAAGAACCTTACCTTCAAATTAGTCTAGTTTAACTACTTACCCCAAGTAGAGTCCATTCTCCGGAATATTTTTTAGTAATAACACCTCATTTATGTAAAAGTGATAAGCTTTACCTATCATTCTTTGCAGATGACATGATGTTATACTTAGAGAATGCAGAGAATCAAGTAAAAAAACTGCTTGAAATAATAAACAACTTTAGCAAAGTTGCAGGCTATAAAATAAACCCACATAAATCATCAGCATTTCTATATATTACCAACAAAGCCCAACAGTAAGAGATAGAAAGAGAAATTACATTTAAACTTACTGTAGATGTTATAAAATATTTAGGAGTCTACCTCCCAAAACAAACCCAGGAACTCTGTGAACACAATTACAAAACACTTTTCACGCAAATAAAATCAGATCTAAATAATTGGAAAAACATCAGTTGCTCATGGGTAGACTGAGCTAATATAATAAAAATGGCAATTCTACCTAAGCTAATTTACTTATTTAGTGCCATACCAATCAAACTACCAAAAAATTATTTTATAGAGTTAGAAAAAATAATAACAGGATTCATTTGGAAGAACGAAAGGTCCAGGATATCAAGAGAACTAATGAAAAGAAATGCAGGGGAAGGTGGCCTAGCCATTCCAGATCTTAAATTGTATTATAAAGCAGCAATCATCAAAACTGCTTGGTACTGGCTAAGAAATAGAGTGGTGCATCAGTGGAATAGGTTAAGTATGCAAGACACAGTAGTCAATGACTATAGTAATCTATTATTTGATAAACCCAAAGACCTCAGCTTCTGGGATAAGAACCCACTCTTTGAAAAAAAACTGCTGGGAAAACTGGAAAAGAATATGGCAGAAACTAGGCATAGACCAAAATGTCACACCATATACAAAAATAAAGTCAAGATGGGTACATGATTTAGATATAAAGGCTGATAATATAAGCAAACTGAGAGAGCAAGGAGTAGTTTACCTGTCAGATTTATGGAGAACAGAAGAATTCTTGACCAAACAGGAGATAGAGAACATTACAAAAAGCAAAATGGATAATTTTGGCTACATTAAATTGAAAAGTTTTTGCACAAACAAAGCCAATGTAATTAAGATTAGAAGGAAGGTAGAAAATTGGGAAAGAATTTTAACAACCAATCTCCCTGATAAGGGCCTCATTTCTAAAATATATAGAGAATTAAGTCAAATTTATAAGAATACAAGCCATTCTCCAATTGATAAGTGGTCAAAGGATATGAACAGACAGTTCTCAAATGAAGAAATTAAAGCCATCTATAGTCATATGAAAAAATGCTCTAAATCACTATTGATTAGAGAAATGCAAATCAAAACAACTCTGAGGTACCACATCACATCTATCAGGATGGCTAACATGACTAAATAGGAAAATGATAAATGTTGGAGAAGATGTGGGAAAATTGGAACACTAATGCATTGTTGGTGGAGTTGTGAAATGATCCAACCATTTTGGAGAGCAATTTGGAACTATGCCCAAAGAGCTATAAAAATGTGCATACCCTTTGACCCAGCAATAGCACTTCTAGGGCTATATCCCAAAGAGATCACACAAATGGGAAAAGGACCTACATGTACAAAAATATTCATAGCAGCTTTTTTGTGGTGGCAAAGGATTGGAAATTGAGAGGATGCCCATCAGCTGGGGAATGGCTGAGCAAGTTGTGGTATATGAATGTGATGGAATACTATAGTACTATAATAAAAGATGAACAGGCTGTCTTCAGAAAAACCTGGAAAGACTTGTATGGTCTGATGCTGAGTGAAGTGAGGAGAACCAAGAGAACATTCTATGCAATAACAGCTATGTTGTGTCATGACTAATATTGATAAACTTAACCCTTCCTGGCAATACAAGGATCTAAGGCATCTCCAGAGGCCTTGTGATGGAAAATGCTATCCACACCCAAAGAAAGAACTATGGAAGCTGAATTGTTATTTTTTTTTTCTCTTCTGTTGAGTTTTGTTTCCTCTTTCTGATGGTTCCTCCTATTGGTTTTAATTTCTACTTACAACATCACTAATGTGAAAATATGTTTAATATGAATGTAAATGTATAGCTTTTTTCAGATTGTGCACCATCTTGGGGAGAGTGGTGGGGAGGGTGGTGGGGAGGAAGGGGGAGAAAACTTTAAACTCAAAAGCATATGGAAGTGATTATTGATAAATCAAAATAAATTAATAAATAAAAATAAATTAAAAAAGAACAGATGCCCCTTGCACCAATGGAAAAAAAAGTGGTAAGCTTTACAAAGATTAAATGAGTCACCCTAGATCATAATACCAAAGTAATAGAATTAGGGCTGAACTCCAGGTTTTTAGACATCTAATTATTTTGCATTACTTTAAAGAGACTTTGGGCTTACTTATATTTTCCTCAATATATTGTGAGTACCTTGAGAACAGGAACTGTTTCATTTATTATCTCTATCTCTCCAGTGCCCAGTCTGGTACCTTGCATATAGTAGACCCTTAACATATATTTGCTGAATGGAATTTAATTAAACTGAATTTTGACTTATGTTCTTTTGGTTAACTACTAGATACAGAGGCAGAGTGATAATAACAAAAGATAGATAGAGCCAAGAATACTCATTAACTTAACATCTCTAAGCCTCAGTTCTTTCATCTGTAAAAT
>NW_020954619.1:1085000-1104515 GCF_900497805.2 Vombatus ursinus
TACATTCAGAAAGGCCAAGCATCCACTTGCTTCTGGGAACAAGGCCTGAAAAAGAAGATGAAAGAGGAATTTATTTTGAACCTTCAATTAGCCAAAGTTAACATTCTGGCCTTGTGACTCTGAAGAAAGAATAAGGATCTCTCTTTCTCTCCTTCAGTCTCTCTCTGTGTCTCTTCACCCCTCTTTCTTTCTTGTTCTCTCTCTCTCTCTCTCTCTCTCTCTCTCTCTCTCTCTCTCTCTCTCTCTCTCTCTCTCTCTCTCTCCCGTGTCTCCATTGCTATCTCTGTTTCTTTTTGTCTCTTTGTGTCTCCTCCTCCATCTCTCTGTTTCTCTCTGTGTGTTTCTTTTTGTCTCTATCTGTGTGTGTGTGTGTGTGTGTGTGTGTGTGTGTGTGTGTGTCTAGTTCTGGCTTCTTTCTGTCTATTTCCCTGTGTCTGTCTCTCCATCTCTGTCTCTCTATCTGTTTCTGCCTATCTGTCTGTGTCTCTGTGTCTGTCTGTATGTATCTGTGTGTGTGTCTTTGTATGTGTCTCTGTCTCTGTCTTTCTATTTCCTTCCATCTCTCTTTCTCTGTTTCTGTCTCTGTTTGTCTCTGCCTCTTTGTCTGTGTCTGTGCTTGTGTGTGTGTCTCTGTCTTTCTCTGTTTCTCCCTCTCTCACCTCCCCTCTACTCTCCACATTTCCCACCAAACCTCCCCCTCTCCCCTGCCCAAACTTCCTCTACTGCAGAAGTCTGAAGTTCCCCTACCCTCTGCCTCAGTCCCAGCTTTGGGAATGGGTCCTTAATTCTCACAGCTGGAAGCTGGGGCAGGGACTTGGGCTGGTAGTATTGAGAGTGGAGGACAATGATGACTGAGATTGGCAAGGTGGAATGTAGCCAAGATATTTCGCTGCCCTCAGAGACAATTTACATCCAATTAGTTGTAAGGAGGAAGGAGGCCTCATTTGGAGTTTAAGTTAAGTGTAATGGGTAAAGGACAGGTGTGGAAGTATCCCCTCTTCCCTAAGAAAAGAGGAAAGCACATCCCCCCCACACACACATGTGTACCACCACCACCACAACTATTACATTCCTCTTCACTAATTGAGAGCCCCAATAGCCGGAAACAGATGCAAAAATTGCAGAACTTTCTGATTCTGGGTCTCTGTGGCTTAGGCATTGCATGAAGATAGCCACCATTTCTCCTTGTCCTAAGACACTCCCCCACTACATTGCTGTGGAATTCATAGTTCCAAAAAACACTGCCCTGCATCCCTTCCAAAAATCAGTTTCTGGGTTCCTCTTCTCTGAACAATTTATTATGTTTTGGTTTTTGGTTGTTGTTGCTGTTTTTATTGAAGCTACTGCTGTTGTTTTAACCTAAATAGATGAGACATTAAATTCATTCACTACAAACATTGCAGGCAAAACTCTTTTTGCCATCCTCAAACACACCATTTAGCACTGGACACACATATGTGTCTATCTGCAGGTGCATGCTTGTGCTAGAGTGAATACACATACACATACACACACACTCATACTAGAGCAGAGGGAAACCCTTCAGTTTTATTTCATTTTAAATCAAACCATTCCCTTGAGTTTACACATAGAATGGATCTGACAATCAACAATCCCTGCTGTTTGGCTGAAGATATTCAATATACATGGTATTCACAAGGCATCTCCTGTCAGGATAGTCTGGAATGATACCTGATTTATTTAGGAGCTTGAATAAGTAATCATCTTGAAGAACTTCTCATCTTGTAGTAAATCAATATTTTTCTCTTCAGGATACGATCCTGTACTGGAAATCAGAAACTTAGAACCCTGTTGGGAATAGGTCTTTGGAATTTGTAAGTTCTAGAAATATAGGAATGTAGCCTGAGAGAGTAGATTAAGCACTGAACACACAGTCAGAAGACCCTAATTCCAGTGTTTTACCACTCAAGTACCAGTCCATAAATCACTTAATCCAATAAACATTTATTAAACATTCACTGTGTACAGGACATTGCACTAGACTCTAGGAAAAAGACAAACGAAATATTATATGTTCTCAAGGAGCTCATAGGGTTGTGAGGATAAAGTAAGGAAATAGGTATTTATATTGTGCCTACTATGTGCAAAGCACTCTGTTAAGAGCTTTATAAATATAATCTCATTTGATCTTCACAACAACCCTGAAAGGTAGGTGCTATTATGCTCTCCATTTTATAGGTGAGGAAACTGAGGCAAACAAAGGTTATCTGACTAGACCAGGGTCACACATCTAGTAAGTGTCTGAGGCCAGATTTGAACTGTCTTCCAAACTCCAGGCCCAGCACCCTATCTACCATACCACCTAGCTGCCTAAAATTATGTAATGTTTGTAATATATATAAATATATATATATAATATGTGCATATATATGCACAAACACATATATGTATGTGTATATATGTGTGTGTGTGTATATGTAGGTATATATTCACATATATACATGTGTGTGCATATATATATATATATATATATATAAAATATTTTCCTGGATTAAAGGAAATAGTATTAGTAAAGTGTTTTGCAAAACCTTAAAGCAGTCTATAAAATACTAGCTATTATTATTGTTATTATTGTTCTTATTACATTGTAAGTATGAACAAAGTAAGTACAAAGGGGAGATATAACATTAACAAGTAACTGGATGAGATGGTGGTTAAAGTCTCATTTAAGAGTTGGCACTTGAGCTGTGCTTTGAGAGAAGGTAACAATTCTAAAATGTAGAGGGGAGAAGACAGTGTGCCCTAGACCTATTGAAACAGCTGTCCAAAGCCTAGTTGAGCTTCAGTGGTAGCCAATGAAGTATAGTTTGTAAAGTAAGGATGAATTTGCACTACCTATCTCACAAGATTGTTATAAGGAACTTGATTTTGAAAGTGCTATGTAAATCTCAGCTATTTGGGTTTGGAAGGAAGCTCAAAATTATCTAGTTCTCTGCTAAACCTCCAGGCTAGCATCTTAAAAAATTTAAAAAGAGAGAGAGAGAGAGGAAAAAGTCCTGCTCTGATCATTCCCCACCACATAACATTAGAGCAGCAAGATGGATTGTTTTAACTTAATCTTAGTCCCTGTTTCTCTCCAAGATGAAGAAAAAAAATGAGTCTCTCCCCTGACACAAAGTCTTCTGACACATTTTTTGATAATCAGTTAGAATATCTGGATATCTTATTTGAACTGGGACATCTACCTTTCAATCAGTCCAGTGTTGAAATTCAAAGATGCCTCAGGTAAACCTCTAAGGTAATCTGCCTCTGCTATGCACTTTAGTCTCTTAATGAATCCTTATCTCCGATTCAGTGCAGAAAAAAAAAAGTTGGCAGATCTTAGTGTCATATCACAGTTCTGCCACTTTCTATCTGTGTGACCTTAGTCAAGTTAATTAACACTTCTAGACCTCAGTTTCCTCAGGAATATGGAGAGATTAGACTAGATGACTTCCACCATGGTCCTTTCTAGTATTAAATCCATCACTCCATGGTCTTTAGTAAATTAAGTTTAATTCAAAAAATAGTGATTAAGTACCTGGCAAGTACCAAGGCATTGTGGTGCATAGGTATTGGGGATGCAAAGACAAAATGAAAAATAGTTTCCTTTCCTCAAAGATCTTCAATGGGAGGAGGGACAGGCTTGATGTATACAGAAAATCTTGTACTTTCCCCAATTAACTACATCAAAGCAACTATTCTGACCAATATTTTGGGCTTCATACTGAGTAAAGTTCTACCTTACAGACATGAGATAAGGAAATACTTTTAGGTGTTTCTTGCTAGGAAAAAAATACTCATCAAATAGACTTTGTCTATTATGGGAAAAAATGTTGTTCAGTCATTTCAGTCCAACCCTTTGAGACCCCATTATCTTGGCAAAGATATTGGAGTAGTTTGCCATCTCCTTCTCCAGCTCATTTTATAGATGAGAAAATTGAGGCCAAAGAGGTCAAGTGACTTGCTCAGGGTCACACAGTTAGTAAGTGTTTAAGGCCAGATTTGAACTCAGGAAGGTAAATTTTCCTGACTCCAGACCCAGCACTCTATCTATTTGGCCATATAGATATATAATTTGTGATGAAAGGATTTCATATACACCCAAAACAGATAGAACTACTCCTTGAAAATATCTACACCTATAATTTGGTCAGATTTTTCCAAGAGTCACCTCTAGGTGAATGAAATGGCTTAGTACCACAAGTGAAACCAACAGATGATTTTTATATTTGTACAGAGATCATACAACTTATTCCCAGACAGGTTAACATTTTTATTATTGCTTCCCTGAGAAGTCGGTCAACAACCATTTATTAAACACCTACTGAGTGCTAAGCACTGTGTTGAGTTCTAGAGATACAAACCATGGTAAAAAAAAAAGGTTCCTGCCCTCAAAGAGATTACAATTTACTATGTCTAGTTCTTGATTTTCACATCTTCTAATTTTTGTAATTTTCACACTTTCTAATTTTTGTAATTCTTACTAGAATTGACCCACATCCCCAGTCCTAGAATTATGACCAAGACTTCATGGAGATATGGGAATATGCCACAGATATGCCATAACCATAGGCTAAGGCATGAAAGAATAATATTATGTATGCCATATGCGGGAAACATAGTATTCAAAAAAGTTTTTGTTTTCTTTCTACTCAAAACCACATGCTATCCTTCTTTAAGCATCTAATTGTCGTCAAACTGAATGTTTATTGGAAAGTTTGAAGGTCTTTTTCATGAGAATTCAGCAAGCTATCATTGCCTTCTTTGCCTGAATATCAACTACAGAAGTGACAAGTATAGAAGTGACTCCTCTATCTTGAAAAGATCACTCTGAAACTTCCAAGAATACATGGGGGGAGATTTGAGGTCTTTTAAAGCTCATTGAGCAATTAAAAGTATTTGGACAATATTTTAAGTAATTATATCCTGGAGAAAGGCTCCAGAAGAAAAGAGATTAAAAAACCTCTAAGATGAAGGATATAAAAATTATTTCCAAAATAGACATATAATGAGTTATATGTTAAGTGTTTGTAACTTATGGCAAAATTAAGATTGGAAACTGAAAATATTTAAAATCATGAATATGGTCAGTATCGTGTTTCTTCTAAGACACTTAGAAAACATCTTGGAATTCAGTTAGAATAGAGAAGGGAAGGAAAAGGGAAGGAGGGAAGAAAGGAGAGAAGGAAGAAAGAGAGGAAGAAGTAAAAGAAAGGAGAGAGACAAAGAGAAGGGAGAGGAGAGGGGAGAAAAAAGAGAAATAGTGAACATTGAGGAAAGAAAATTGAAAAAAGGAAAAGGTAAAAAAGAAAAGAAAGAAAAGAAGCTGGCAGACCAGTCAGTCGGATCAGTAAATAAAATTAAGAGTAACTTTGTTTGTTGCTGACTTCCAGAGAAATCTTTCCTGGATAGAAAGTCTATGGAGGAAGTCATTTGCGAGTTCCAGACTGAGACTTTCGAGCCAGACACTGAATAAAGCTTCCGAAACCAAAACCAACGAAAAGGGGAGTTGACTATCCCGAAGGAACTGTCAGTTCCAAAAACATAGTGTACTTGGGGAAGAAATAGGGTTCAGAATTTTTTTTTCTCCCTTTCATTAGCACGGGATATTTATTCCCTGAGCAGCATTCATTAACCAACAACCTTGTTTTCCTTTAGGAAGAGAGGATACATTTTATTACCTCCCTGCTTGCACTGCTTGCGGGCGGTAACCCTCAGGACCGACGGTCCCCTCTGCCAATTCCTCCACTGAGAGGGTGGGGGAGAAGGTGAGGACTGGAATTCCCCTGGAGACAAGACCAGGACGCCCGCCAGGGTAGGTTCTGGTTCTGGCCTGCACAGGATTCCAATAGGCTACAAAGAAGCACCAGCAAATAGCGGATATCTTAAGAGTCTACGAAAGAGATCTGATCATCTTGGGTAGGAGGAGCCGGTGCCCCCTCACAAACCTAATCAGGTTCCTAAACCAGTCCACAAGCCAGTGGCCAGTGGTGAGTATGAAACGCTCTGTGTTCAGGGACAATGGACGACAGGGGGCGCTAGACCTCTATTTTTAGCGGACAAGCCTTTTTCTTGGGGGCTGCAGAAAGAAATCTGCCCTGGAGATTGAACAAAGTTCCCAAAGAGCGCAGAGCTGGTGATGGTCTGTGCCTTCACTTCTGAGTTTTCTTTCTTACTTCTCTCCCGACTCTTTCTCTTTTCTAACTCATTGTCAGCATGGAAGGTAGGGAGGGGGTGGGGGAAGGGGAAGTTTCAAGAAGAGTTCCCAAAGGGAGCAGATGATTGATTTTGATAGTGGTAGGTGCTATTTGTGAAATCATTTTTTCAGACTAGGAGCCAGAAAGAAAAGGGTTTAGCAGTCAGTTTTTGGTAGTTCTATTATTCTTTTATAAGAGTGAATCTACTTTTGTTTCAAGTTTCTGATCATAGAAGTATAGTGTAACGTATAGAGAAACTTTGCCTTGGAGTTGAAGTCTTGATTCTAAGTGATCCAAACTGCACTAATTTCTCAGTACTCAGAGACAATTCTCTAATTTTAAATTACAGTGGAGTTGCCAAGTGTGAATATCTGGAAGGAGTTTCCTCAGGGACCACCCCCTAAACCAAAAAAATCACGGGATAGGAACTTATACATAACCGTACAAATACCTAATACACTTACTGAGAGTTATACATACATGTCCATGTTTATCTAGGTTTTCATCATAAGTGCATAAATACTATGTGATCTCATCGTTATTTATCCTTAACATACATAATGCCCCACTCCTTTTCTAAATTCTATGTAGAGGCCCTATGCTTTAAGAATAATACAGGCTGTCCCAAAAGCGTTAGTGCACCTTTAAGAGCTAGTGGCTTTCAAGTGCACTAAGATTTTTTGGGGTGTTCTGTACAGAGTTTTTTAAAAGTACGCTAAAAATTCCTGATGTGCGTTATTTCATTTGCTCCTCACAACCTAATGAGATAGTACTATTGTCTCGATTTTACAGAATAGAAAATTGAGACTCAGTGAAATTAGTGTCTTTCCCATGGTCCAGCAAGTGTCAGGGGCGAAATTTGGACCCAGCTCTGCCTTGACTCCGATTTCAGCATTATTTCCAGGAGAGCTCCTGGCTTTCACTCTTTAACCTCTAATAACTGTGAATAGTGGGAGTGTTGCTATCTGCTCTTTTTCTATTCTCTAGCCACCCACCCTAATGGGTCGCCTAGTGTGATGGTAATCACCGGCAGGGCCCCACTTCCCCTTTGGCACTCCCAGGCTTGGGGAAGAATGCCCAGTGCTAGGGCTCCAAGAGAGTCGGGTAACCGCACAACTTCAGAGGGGACCTTGGACTTCTCTGGGGCCAACGGATTGGCCCTCGCCTAGAGGCTCTCCTAGAAATGTGCGCAGATGTTCAAATACACTGGGCAAATTGCATTTGACTTAAATATTTCCGACTGCAAACTCGTCCTGTCGCAATGGTGTAGGTCCCAAGTTGACTGGGGTCTGTACATTGCAAGCGGGAGAGTGGCTGAGGGCGTGTGGGCTGAGCTGACGGGTATTTGTCCTTCTGCTTTTGCCGGCCACTTGGCTTAAGGGCTTTTCTCCGTGTGTTGTCCTCTTGTCCATCTTATTTCTGTTCATCTATATACACGGTCTATATCTATCAATCCCTCTTTTTGTCCGCCATCTGTCTGACTCTACCTCTGTTCAACCTACTACAATCTATATCATCGGTACTAGCGGTACACTTATATCAATCAGATGTCTCCCATTTCGTCTGTCTGCTGGCGTCTATCTCTTCACCTAATATTTTAACTGCCTATCACCTATTGATCTCCATTTGTCTTCGACTCTGGCAGGGACTGCAGAAATTGGCCGCGACGACTGTAGGCGGATTTTCAGACCTTGGGCTCTGGGAGGGGTGGATGTGAAAGCGGAGATTTATGAGGAGTCCCCACTCCCTCGGCTGGACTGTGTGGTCTGGGCTCCAAAGAATGAGTTTCCGTGGACTGGCTGAACTAGGCTGGTTCCTGCAACTCCAGGGCTGACTGTCTGACCTGGTAAATCTAGAGAATAGTTCGTAGTGCCAGGGGTCGACCGGAACAGAGAGAGCAAAGAAGGCGTGTGTGTGAGGGGGGTGTTTTTCTTTCTTTCACTCTCTCTTTTTAATCTCTGCTGGTTGGGAGGGAGGAGAGAATACCAGAGGGAAGAACATTCCTATGGCCCCAGTCTATTTCCGTGAGATTTGTTTGCTTATTTATTTATTTCTTCCCCTTGTCGGTTTGTTTTAGTTACGAAACGCTGTGGGTACCTTGGTTGTGACTGGGTAGTAACCTTGCAACAGGCTTTTCTGAATGTCAGAGACAGTCGACGATTCTAAAGCACTGAGACTTCTGCCTTTCTACCCAGCACCAGACCTTTTCCCTCGGCCTTCTGCAGCCGCCGGGTTCCGAGGCAAAAAATGTTCCCACCATGCACCATAAGTGGCTGCTTGGGGTCTTAATTGTAATAGGGAGGTCCCTCCAAGGAGCAGCAGCAGGAGAGTTAAAGGTGTGTAAACAGTTTTTCTAAATATGACAGGGCTTTGCAAATTTACTCCTTAGTCAGGTTGTTTTGACAGGGAATGATCGCTCAGAGCAAAGAAACCCGGAATAAATAAATCCAGGGTTTATAAGCAGCTTCTGAGAGAAGCCCCGGAGTCAGTCTCCGTGGCTGGCAAGCGCAAGCTAACTGTGCCAAGTAGCCTAGAGAAGCATGACCGTGGGACTGCTGCCCAGGAGCCAGATGCCAGATCCCAGGGGCCCTGGCCCCCCTTTCCCTCTACCTTACCCCTGTATTCACAACCAGCCTACAAATGGGGGGTGTGTGGAATGGGCAGTCAAAATCTCTCTCTCTCTCTCTCTCTCTCTCTCTCTCTCTCTCTCTCTCTCTCCTTTCTTCTCCCTCTCTCTCCTTCTCTTCTCTTCTCCTCCTTCCCCTTTCCTGCCTCTGAGATAATCTCCTTGTAGCTGGAATGGAGTGATGGCTATTCAGGCTGTCCCGTTTTTGCGAAGGGGCAGGTGTAGGGCAGGGGGGCAGAAGCTCTCAGCCTCACGCCTAGGTGTGAGCTGATTATTCAAATAGGCTGCCGGGGACCTGGGGATTGGAGGCCAGCCCCAGCACGCTGTGCTATATCACCAGGCACTAACGTCACTGCAGCACTCGTCCTCCTCCTCCTCTTTCTACACCTCCTCTTAGTCCTCCTCCTCCTCCTCCTGGTCGTCCTCCCCCTCTTCATGTGGAGGGTTTTCCGTCGCCTTAGGGCATCTTTTCATTGCTAGCCACTGCCACCCACCCAGGCAGCAGCAGAAAGAGCCTGGAGAACAGCAGCAGCAGCCTCAATACCTACAGCAGCACACTCTCCCCCCACCTCCGCCTTCCCCCTCCCCCTCGTCCTCCTCCTCTTCCTCCTTTCCCTCCTCCACCCTCCCTCCTAGCCCACCCCTCCCACCCCCTTCAAACCACCACCTCCGGCAGAGGGAGAAAGAGGGAGTTAACCAGAGAGAGAGAGAGTGTGTGTGTGTGTGAGGGAGAGGGAGGGGAGGGTGGCTTGCCTGTTTTTTTTTTTTTAAGGGGTGGGGTGGGGGGGGTGGTTGATTGCTCGTCGTTTGTTGTGGCTGTTAAATTTTAAACTGCCATGCACTCTGCTTCCAGTATGCTGGGAGCTGTGAAAATGGAAGGGCACGAGCACTCAGACTGGAGCAGCTACTATGGAGAGCCCGAGGTAAGAACTTGTCTCCTCTCTCACACTCTTTTCTTTTTTTTTTCTTCTTTTTTAGATTCAGTGGAGTGGTGGTAGTTTCTGGTGGTTGTTGACGGCAGCAGTTTCTCTCCCCAACTTCAGCGGCTGCCGCCACCACCACTACCCCCACCCCCAGTACAGCCTCCCCCACCCCCAACTTCTCGCTACAGCCTCCTTTTCCTCCCTCCTTAGGCTAAAATGGGTCTCTTTTTTATACGACACTGTGTTAGCCTTGAGATAATATTAACTTTGTGATCAAATATTGACTTGTGGCGCCTCCAAATCCTCTTCCGTGGCTGAGCCACACTATCCTAACAAAGTTGTGTTTGGCAGAGATCGGTTGGGGAGGGGGTGGGAGGGCGAATAAGGGGAGGGGAGGGGAAGGTGGGTAGTTGGAAGAGAAGAGGACTGAAAGAGGGATAGAAAAAGAAGAAAAAAGAAAGTTTAAGATTTCTAACCAGAGGAAGAGTTCGAATTCTCCACCGTACCCTGGATTAAGTGCAATTTGATTGTTTTCAGATTTGAATTATCTAGCTTCAGGCCCTGGGAGAGAGGTGGGAGGGAGGGGGAAGACTTCTGACTGCTTTTAAACCAGGTAACCCCAAGTCAGTGCTTCTGGTCCTAGCAGAGCGGCGTTTTGCAGGCTTCGGTTGCTGGGTGGCGAAATGGGATATTTTTTTTTCTAGATTCCAGTTAGAAGCCGGATTTTCTTGATGCTGTTCAATAAGTTTGGGACGGCTTTAAGAAGGAAAAGAAAAATGTTAAAAGACTTTTGAATGGGAAATAAAGATAATCTCTGTGCTAAATTTGGGGTGATTAGCCAGACCAACCCGAGGTGTAAAAAGCCTCTGGTCACTGCTCACAACTCCCACGCCTCCCTCCACACACCGCCTCCGGGATATCAAGGGACGCTTTGTGGGATGAAGTTGGTGGAGAGGCAGGTTGGGAGGTGGCTGCCCTAGGTAGTCGCCTAGAATTCTTCCAGGGCAGGAGGAGAGGAAAAGAGAAGAGAACGAACTGAACGTGGAAAGCTCACCGCCTAGTTGGCACTTTCCTTAGAGCCTTGGGGGTGGGGGGGAGGACCCTTCTAGTGCTTTGTGAGGGGCGGGGAAGAGAATAACGCCTGTGTGGTCCATGTCTGTGTTAATACTTTGCCTCCTTTCCCCCTCTCATTTTTTTTTTTATTTTTTATTCCTCCCTTCCCTGTTCTCTTTATCTCGCTCCCTCCCTGCCTTCCCCCGGTGTCTCCACAGGGCTATTCCTCGGTGAGCAATATGAATGCGGGCCTGGGCATGAACGGCATGAACACTTACATGAGTATGTCGGCTGCCATGGGCAGCAGCTCGGCCAACATGAGTGCCAGCTCCATGAATATGTCTTCTTACGTGGGAACTGGAATGAGTCCCTCCCTGGCAGGCATGTCCCCAGGGGCTGGGGCCATGGCAGGGATGGGGGGCACAGCTGCCCCAGGGGTTACGGGTATGGCTCCCCACCTGAGCCCCAGCATGAGTCCACTGGGGGGACAGGCCCCTGGGAGTATGAACAGCCTGGCTCCCTATGCCAACATGAACTCTATGAGTCCCATGTATGGGCAGGCCAGCCTCAACCGATCCAGGGACCCTAAGACTTACCGGCGGAGTTACACACATGCCAAGCCCCCCTATTCCTACATCTCCCTCATCACTATGGCCATTCAGCAAAGCCCCAACAAGATGCTGACACTTAGCGAGATCTACCAGTGGATCATGGACTTGTTCCCCTTCTACCGACAGAACCAGCAGCGCTGGCAGAATTCCATCCGCCACTCTCTCTCCTTCAATGACTGTTTTCTCAAGGTGCCCCGCTCACCAGACAAGCCCGGTAAGGGCTCCTTCTGGACCTTGCACCCAGATTCGGGTAACATGTTTGAGAATGGTTGCTACCTGCGTCGTCAGAAGCGCTTCAAATGCGAGAAACAGTTGGCACTGAAGGAGGGAGGGGGAGGCCCAGGGGGTGGAGGCAAGAAGCCAGGTGGAGGAAGTGGTGGAGCTGGAGGGCAGCAAGCACCACTAGGGGAGGGCAGTGGGGGTTTGCCCCCCACTAGCGGCTCTGACAGCTCTGCGGGCACAGAGTCCCCTCACTCCAGTGCCTCCCCCTGCCAAGAACACAAGCGAGGTGGTTTGGGGGAGCTGAAGGGCACCCCAGCAGCCCTGAGTCCTCCTGAACCTGCCCCATCCCCAGTCCAGCAGGCACACCTGCTGGGTCCACCCCACCACCCAGGCCTGCCCCCTGAGGCACACTTGAAGCCGGAACACCACTACGCCTTTAATCACCCCTTCTCCATTAACAATCTCATGTCATCTGAGCAACAGCATCACCACAGCCATCATCACCATCACCACCACCACAAAATGGACCTTAAGACCTATGAACAGGTGATGCACTACTCTGGCTACAGCTCCCCCATGCCTGGTAGCCTGGCCATGGGCCCCATTACGAACAAAGGGGGCTTAGAATCCTCGCCCCTGACTGGAGACGCAAGTTATTACCAAGGGGTATATTCTCGGCCCATTATGAACTCTTCCTAAAAGCTGGTGCTTGGGGGTGGGCAGCAGGACCTCTGCCTACAGAGGTGTGAAAAGAAGAGAAGGGATGGCTATGGACTTTCGGGAGAAGAAGGGTGGAGTTGGGGAATCAAGGCCATGTGTCCATATCTGCAGAGGACACTAGTTCCTGTCCACTAGCTTTTGACTCCCGAGTTCCTCATTGTTCTGTAGGGAAGAAAAGGAAAATGTTTTTAAAGTCTCCAGTTTTCCACTACTGTTTAGACACCCCCACTTCTCCCAGCATCATTTGAATTTTGATTTTTGTTGTTGTTGTTGTTGCAGGGAAGTCTTATCTTTTTTTTTCTTTGTGAGAGAGTGATGATAAAAAAAAGCTGATTTTGGTGTAAAAACTTGTAGTTTTAACTGAGAACCAAAAGATTGTGCCTGTTGTTTTGTTTAAAAAAAAAGAGGGAAAAAAAGGAAAATAGAAAAATTGAGGGTCTGTTGTAATTGACCCACCCCTCATTCATGTTCCTGGGAGAGTGAAATACAGTACTTGGCTCTGATTAATTTATGGTTCCTGTATGCTTTATTTATGGCTTATAAATGTGTATTCTGGTGATGAAGAGCCAGATTTTTCATAAATCTCTATTAAAGTGTTATTGTCAGTTTTCCCCACTGAATCTTTTCTTCAGATTTTATTCTTTCTCTCTCTCTCCCCCTCCCTCTTTTCACTACATTAAATAAAATTGAAAATTTTGGCATCCAGAGAAAAGTTTTAAAAATAATTGGAAAAGAGATGAGGGGCACCTTTTTAAGCCTGTAGTTCTATGGTATCTACGTCAATGCTCAGGTGGACACAGTACCCTGGCAGCCAAAAATGCTGACAACAGAAAAGACAATCACACTTATAGTATATTTGCCAGGAAATTGTTGGGGTATGTGTGTGTGTTTTTTAACGGGCCTAAGGCTATTTAAACACGAAGAAGCCACTAAGCACTAAATTGTGTGAACCTTTAAAACATTCTTAGATGGAAGGTTTCTTTCTTTCTTTCTTTCTTTTTTTGTTGTTGTTTTTTGTTGTTGTTGTTGTTGTTGTTTTTGCTCATCTCAGGACAGAAAAGAGAAATGCTCCAAAGTTTTAGACTATCTTATTTCCCAGTTCATTTATCACAAAGTTGGCTTGGCATATGTGGAGTTTTTAAAGTATGATTGGAAAATGGACTCCCCTACTCCTCCCCCTCACGGTCTCCCTATCCAAAGGAGTCCTTTTATTGGGAATGAAGCTAGTCAGATCTACCGAATGTCCACCTAGGTTAAAAAAAAAAATCCAAGGACCTTTGTAAAACCCTGACTCTCAGTCTTGCTGGCGCCAGGAGGAAATTTTGGAGCTTTCTCCACACACATCTCTTCCCTCCCTCCTATCCCTCCTACTCCACCTCCTCAATTCTTTAACTATCACAACCTTGGAAAGGATTGTCTAGTCTGGGAGGGGAGAGGTGACTGATATAAATCCTGTTTGCAATCCCTCAGACAATTAGCCTTGAGAAACCCCAGCACTGATTAGAGCAATTCTGATTGGAGTACAACAAATGGATGACTTTGATTTTTAAAGAAATTTTGAGGAATATCGAATAAAATCAACCTCCTTATGAGTAGATTAGGTGAGGGAGTGAGGAGGAGGTATTTGCCTACAAGCAACCTAAAAGATTTAAACAATCCTGTGGTCTCTGGATTTCACTTCGAACTCACCAGGCATCTCTGAGTGTGTGGTGGTGTGTTGGGGGTGGGGTGGAAGGGTATGAGGAGAAAGGGTACAGGAATTGACAAAATTACAATGACCAGAGTTTTTTTTTACCTCCTACCCTGGATGGCATCAGGTGCTTGGAATGGGTTTCAGAGTCTCTGGAGAGAGTGGGACTGTCTAGCAAGGATGGAGGAGGGTGGGAAGGTAGTAGGGTATTCTGTGTTCCTGGTTCCAGAAGTCCAAATGGATCACAATGAACAAATCCTTATAAATCTGCTCTGCTCCCTCTAGTCACACAGCCCTAGAAAACAAGGATTGACTATATTTTGAGCTACAAATAAGAGGAAACTATGCCCAGAACCTTTTTAACTCCCACCAGCTCATTTCTGCTAACTTTGGGCTGATGAAGGGAGAATTAGTCCTAAGAGGCATAATGGTTCTCTTCCAGAACCCCAAATCCCTTTGCTTTTAACTTGGAAACAAATAAAGGTAGGTGTTTCTGTGTTTTTCTACTGACATCCATACACCAGGGCTACCATTCTGGTATTAACCCAACTCAGGCCACAGCTTAGAGCTGGCTTTTGTCAGATCTCAGATGCTTATTCCTGTAACAGACAAGACAGCAAAGAGCCTGAGTAAGAAAGCTTTGTGTGATAATAATCACATGCATTAGTCTAATGATAAATACAGGACCAGAAGCAGCATTTGGAGTAATGAAGCACTGGACTTAAAGTGAAGAAGAGGAATTCAAATACAATCTTATCACTTGCTAGTTGTGTGACCCTGGACAAGTCATTTAACTTTTGAGGGGGCCTCACTTCTTTCATCTGGAATATGAGGGTAAAAATAGCTCTCACTTCCCTGCTTTGTTGTGAGAATCAAATGAGATGACATAAAGCGCTATGTGTCCTCGGTTATCAAGATTTGATCCCCTGAGCCAGTTTTAATTGGAAAGAAGCCAGACTTAGTAACTTTACTTTCTTAGACTAGTCAAAGGTAGGCCTTAGGTCAGTTTCCGAAAGGCTGTGCATCTCAGTCCCTAAGCCCAATTAAGTGTCTACCTCCGGAGTCAGAAAAAGAGAAGGCTCCGAGGCTGCACTCAAACCACTTTTTACGTTCCCACGCGTTTAAGGGGAGTCCTAGCTCTGCTGTCCCCCAAACCACCTTTAAATCCCTTCTTAACATGCTACATTGTCCTACCGAACAAGGAAGAAAAAAAATGTAAAAAGGAGGCTCTAGCCAGAAATCTGTCCTGTCTCTATATGGCAAGGACACACACGTTGTGAGCCAAAGCATAAAATGTGTTTCATTATCACATAAAAGGCTCCCGTGGCGAAGCAGCAGAGAGGCAGGGAATGGGGCTGATTTGGAAACAATGGGGCCTGAATGCGATGCTCTAACCTGCTATGTTCCATATCACAGGCCCATTGTTGGCTGGCCGTTTTAAACTACTTAGAGTTCTCCCCTCCACTGATCCCAGCAGATAAGATATAGTTCGACCCTAATACATAAAAAGGATGTCATTGGGGATGGCTCCCATAGAAGTTGAGCTCTTTCTGTCCCTGTTGTCTCCTTATTCACATCCTCCCCCCCCCACCTCCCTACACACCCACACACCCACATACCCATCTCCCCTTCCGTCTCTTCTCTTAGCTAGGACGCAATCCAAAATATCTCAAGGATCCAAAGACTTAAGGAAAATAATTTCAGCGCCCTTCCGCCCCCCCCCCAAAAATACTCCGTGTATTGTTTGGGGTTGAGTTTTTTCCCCCTCCAAATGCTTTCTGCCGCTGCCGGTTTAAGCAACCGTGATCTGTGAATAAACAAAGTCAGTAAACAACGAAAAAAAAAATCTAGATCCGAATTCCAGGAGGGTAAACTTTGCAGCCACGTCACACGTCAGCAAATTTGCACAGATATTATATTGCCTCCCCCCCTTTTTATTTTTTTTCGGAGCCCATTGTACTTAACTGAATTTTATAACGCTGATCGATATCTTGGTAAAATATTCATTTTTAAACTAGCGGGCAGCGAAATCTTTGCTTTGTGTGCTAAAGTCAACAGTCGCACAGTTCGGGCTCCAATAAATGCGGCGATGCTGCGGCTTGGAGCAGTCAGGGCGTCTCCCAATGCAAGACAGTCCTCGCCCGGACGTGGGCTGCGGAGGGCCCCGCACCAGGTAGGGATCGCGCCCACCTGCAGGGCCAGCTGAGCGCTCCAACGGGCGGCGCCCCTATTGGGAGCTGAATGGCCCCCACAACCTCTCCCCCTTCCGCCTACGCGGAGTGCCTCGGTTCTAGGGAGAACTGAGGGCCTTGAGGAGCTGGGACTTGTGAGGAGGGTGGTTGTAGGGAGCCTAAGGCTCAGAAGCCCCTTGAATTTGGGTAAGGAGAAGGGAGGAGAGGGCGCGCGTGGTGAAAAGGGGAAAAAATCCATTTCTTGCAAGAAAAGAAAAAGAAAAAGGTGGCTACTTGGATCCAAGCGCGATGAAAAAGTATCTAAAAGCAACCCCGAGATGGGAGGGAGCACCACTAGGAGCCGGGGAGGCCAGGGCTAAGCAAGCCGGTCTTTCTACTGGCTTGGGGAGACTCCAAAAGGGCAAGAAGTCCCTGCAGAGCAGGCCTGAGGCTGAGTTCTCAGAAAGACTTACCAAGAAAGGCACCGAAGTTAGATTGGGAGGGGCAAGAAGAAGGGAACTGATTTAGTTTCCAAAGTCAGAAAAAGCAAAGCCTCGGCAAGTCATAGACTAAGCAGGTTATGGTTGCTTGGTGGAAGGTAGCTTGAAATCAGGGACCAGTTGAGGGACAAAGGCGCCCCATCGTTCTGCTCAAATCGAGGTCCCTCGCCCCTCCCCTCTGCTCCCCGAACCCAAATCTACACTGCTGACTTTGTCTCGGGAGTCTTCGGTCAGTCCTGATCCCAGTTTCAGGGACGAGAAATACCTAATTTGGGGGGCGTATAGATACACTGAAACCCGAACTGAGGGAGTCCGGAGCCAAGAATAAATGTGTAGTGGAAAAAAACCCTACATTAGGAATTGGGAGAAGCAAGGTCTTCGCCTCGACGCTGCCCCTTAACTAGACATTTACTGCTGAGTTAATCACTTCACCTCTCTCTGGGCCTCGGTTTCCTCATCTGAAATATGAACAGGTTAGACTGGATTATCTTCGTCCTCTAACATTCTAGAGTTCTTTTTCACTGAGCCAAGTTATCAAGATTTTATAAGAGATTGTAGGATTCAGTGCACTCCCCCACCACTCCCTAATTTTCTCTCAACGCAAATAGGCTCAGTTTGGAAACTCCCTTTCCTCCTTTCGCCAGGTTATCAAGGGCCTGGGGCTTAAATAAAGTTCGACCATTTTCTGCAGCCCGCAGAAAGTTTGAGGGCACACCGACAGTATCTTCTTTTTTCGAATTCTCTTCCAACTAAAATAACATCACAGGCGATTCCTTTTTCTCTTCTCTCGCCTCACCGGCAACACCCAGGAGGAACAACTTCGTTAATACTGAAGGATTTTGGATCTGAATGGGGACAGGTGCCTGTTTTGTGATCACAAATGACACCCACAAATGCACATAGCAGGAGAGTTTTGCATAGTCTTGGATACTTCCCAAGTAATAAAGGGAGCCTGGAGAGGGTGATAGGTAGAACCAGTTACTGGGATGTCCGACTCTGGACTTGTTTGTTGTATTAGATCAAGTAAAGGAATTTTTTTTTTCTGTCTCATCGGTCCCATTAACGGCCTCTACCCCTACCCCACCCCGTCCCCTTCTCTCAGGTACTGCCACCTTCCAGCGCCTCAGATCATAGAGAGTTGGAGACGTGGCAGGCGCTGAGACTGGGGTTGGGGTGGGGTGTGGGGAGATTAGCTTTTCCTTCTAACCACTGGTGTGGAAAGAGTGGGTCTGTTCCTTATACCCCTCTGAAGTATCAGGATACTTTATTGTGTGGTTGACACGGTTGTTGGGTTGGTTTGGGTTCCTCCTCCCCCTCACTGGAAGCTGAGAGAATAGGATCTTAGAATATTAAACGTATTGCTGGAAGGAAGTGTTAGAAGCCATATAGTCCAATTCCCTTCAGTTTACAGATAAGGAAACTAAGGCCCAGGGACGTTATGTGACTTGCCCTAGGTCACACTGCTAATAAGTGAGCAAAGACAGATTTGAAACCAAGCCTTCTGACTCCAGGTACAGCACTGTTACAGTTCCACCAAGTTACTCGGCTTCCTCCGCTCCCTTGTCATCAGGTTGAGGGTGGGGTAGATGTTCAGGTACAAGAAAGGTATAGCCTTATGTATACACCGATCTACACAGGCATCCACCTGTGCTCGTGGGCCGGGGCCAATAGATCCTGCCATATTTTTCTTGAGCTCTCAGAAATGGCCATGAACGTGCTCTGCAGAGGCTGAGGTGGGAGAGAGGGCAGGCAGTGGGGTAACTGGTGGCTGGCCTGGCCACTCAGATCCCCATCTCTGCTCCTGTGACAGGTTATATATATTTCCCGAACAAGATGGAATCTGTGCAGGACACACAGAAAGGCTAATCGTTTTTAAATAATTAATACCTTCCTATTCCCCTAGTAATGCGGGGCCGGGATTTGTCAATTACTTGTCATTAAATGAGTGTCTATCATCGTCCTTCCCTTCAAGGCTTTTGATAGGGGTTGGGGTGGGGGTTGGGGGGAATAACCTCCGGCGAGCCCACTCCAAGTCTAAATTCAATGCGAATGGCCTTTTGATATCTAGGTTCAGAGTGGCTGGGGGGCCTTAATTCAGTGGGACTTTTGAAAGAAAGCTCGGAGTGTAGGAGAGATGTAATCTGCCAAATGACCAATTTAAACTCCTGATTGTTATCGTTTAGGTGCTCTTTTAGTTTATAAAGAATGGGAGGCGTGGGGGCGGAGTGGGGGTGAGGAAGTAGGTGAAGAAAGTCAACCTTTCTAGGCTCACAGCCTCGCAGGATCAAGGAGTGGAAAAGGAGTCGAAATGGTTTCCTTTGTGGACCACCTCCTCCAAAGGTTTCTATCTACGCTGTGGAGACTGGAGTCGCCTGGTGACCTGGCCTTGAGGATTAGGGTTGGATGGATATAAGCCTTGGTCGCTTTTCTAGATTATCGAAAGAAAGCAGCATCGTCTCTAGGTATCGGGATGATTGAGGTGCGGTGACCTGGAGTTCAAACGTGTGGACCAGGGCTTGGATGGTCAGTGGGCTCAGTGATTAGATTCATTTGACTAGGGGAAAGGGTATCTCCGAATGTATCCGCGACGCCGCCGCGCCCCCTCCCCCCGTTTCCTCTTTCCCTCTTGTCCTCTCCCGATTAGCAAACGAATAGAAAAGAGGATTGCAAACCTGCAAGGATTATTTTGGTTTAAAAACCCCAAAATGAGACAGTCCGGGTCTCTTTTGTCACCTCCCCCCCCACACCCAACAACACACAAAACTACCCCACTCAACTCTACCTCTAACTCTATCCGTC
>NW_020954619.1:1104525-1105871 GCF_900497805.2 Vombatus ursinus
CCCCCCACATACAAAACCAACAACAACTTGGGGAAGGAGGGGAGACTAATTATTACTGCTGCTAACAAGGCCTGGAACACCCAAGTAGATCCGAGCTGTCTCCAGGGAGACTGATGGAGTCCTATTTTACAAGCTGTAATTCTGTCTTAGTCCCTATTGCAAGAATCCAGGCCGTTCACACTCTCCTGATTTAGTCCTCCTCTCCCCCCACCCCATCCCTTTTCACCCTTTCTAATATTCCTAATCCTAAATTTCATTCAATGAGAGAAACTGCTACCCAGGAACCAGGAGTCACTTCTAAAATACAGGTGGGAAAAAAGGAAAATGTCTTAGGGAAGCCCAACTTAAAGTCACTTTTTCTCTTTTTCCTTTTGGGAACACTGATTAGCCTTCAGATAAGTAATTATTCTGTCAATGCCCTGAAATAATTTATGGGTCTATAGCCCCATTATTGATTTGACAGTTTCAGAGATAACTTCTCTTCTTCCATGCTTCCTGGAAAGGAGGTGGTCAGTTTTATCCCACTTAACTTTTCCTTTCTCTTTTTCTCCCTTTGACATATATTCTTTTTGAACCTCAAAGTACAGAAAGACTTAATGCAAAAGAAAGGGAAGAAATTACTCTGATCAATATAGTTATTAAAAACAAACTCCATAACCAAACAAAATGGAAAAATCCAAACTCAGCTAGAAGTTGAGGTCCTCCTGGATTTTTACTCTTTTTGCCTTTTCTGGGCTACAATAAAGAAATCTTCCCACAAAATGTCAGTGGCCAGCTCCTCCCTCCTCTTCTAGTCAAGGTAATTCTTGAATCTCATGCTAGGAATGAAATTCAAATTTCATAGAAGCTTCATAAGTCTTGGAGTAGAGGAAGGAATACAGAAGAACCTGTAAATATGTGTAAAAGAGGAAATTTTATTTGGTTACTTGATTATCAGAGATATGGGTCCTTTTATGTTATACTCCCTCTACACATGAACATACTTTAATTCATCTACTTTGCTTGGTATCTCTACTTGATTAAAATAATTAGGGAACAGAGCACTTTGGGGGGGGGGGAACTAGGTAGAAGGATGATTCTTTCCCAATACCCTTTCATGCAGGAATAACTACAAAAAATAAGCTAAATGAAAAACTTTTCATGTTAATCAGGAATATTATTGGAATCAAATTTAGTAGATAGCTTCTTTTTTGCATTCCTCACTCATTACATTCATAGTCTATCCTTCCTTAATAGAAAACATTATACCATTTCATATGAAAATTTGATAGAATATTTGGCTCACTTTGCAGGGGAAGACGAGAGAGAGAGAGAGAGAGAGAGAGAGAGAGAGAGAGAGAGAGAGA
>NW_020954619.1:1105881-1122768 GCF_900497805.2 Vombatus ursinus
GAGAGAGAGAGAGAGAGAGAGAGAGAGAGAGAGAGAGAGAGAGAGATGAAATATTTATGTTGAAAGCACATGAGTTGCAAACATAATATAGTCCAATGTGACTCTGAGTCTACAGAAGGTGGGAGAGTCAAAAATAAATGGAAGGGTATTAGGAATTAGGGAATTGAGAAATATTTTGTTAAATTTCATTGGGAAGGGGCATAAAGCAAGAAGAAATATGGAACAGCTGCTGTAAGGCTGGATATAAGAGGTAGGATGCTAACCTTGAACCAAAAACACTCCATTCCTATTTGTTTCACACTCTAAAACCTTACCTTGGAAACAGAAAAAAGTAACCCCAAGAATAACATCTTTTGTTTGATGCTTATAGCTAAGCTCGTCCCCAATAATGGCATGTCATACATTTTTATGGACTTTTTTTTTCTTTCAGAGGACTCATACTTTATCACCTTTGGTTCATCTTAGGATAAAGGGATGTTAGAGATGGAAGGAGGTTGCACTAGATCATCTGTAAGGTCCCCTCCAACTCTATGATCCTGTGATCTTTAAATGATTTGCCTAAAGTCTTGTAAGTATTAAATAGAAGAGCTAGCTCTTCCCATTCCAAATCCGGAACATTGGCCACAATAACCTGTTGTTTCTCTCCCCATTCCCTCTCCCCCAAGAAAAGTAGACAGTCAAATGTTTGGGTTTAGAAATCCCAAAAAGTAAGTTAGATCCTCAGAAATCAGGTGGTGGTCTTCCTATGACTTTCAAAGGTTCTGATACAATTCAATTAGGCAAGCATTTATGGAGCACCCAATATGTGTCACAAATTGCACATCAAGAGAGAAAGACAAAAATGGAAGAATTTCTGCCCTCAAGGAGCTTTCATCCTTGGGGCAGGGAGAGAGACAATTTGTACGTAGATTAAGTATGTAAAAAAAGGAGAAAGTTAACAGGAGAGGATGAGTAACAAGTGGGAGATCCAGAAAGATTCCTGATAGGAAGAAATACCTGAACTGTATTTGAAGGAAACTAGATATGCCATGAGGTACAAGTGAATACAGTGAGCATCCCAGGTATAGGGAAGAGTCTGTGCAATGACAGAGACTTGGTAGATGGAATGACAGGTATGGAAAACAGTAAGTGATCCACATTTGGTCAGAATGAGGGTACATTGTGAGATAAGTTTGGAAAGATAGGTTGAGGACAAATTGTGAAAGGGCTTTAAATGAAAGTTTTGTTGTATCCAAACAAACAAAAAACCCTAACAAACATAAGCATTAAAGCTTCTTCTCCTCACTACATTTTTTCCTCAATACCTTCCTTTTCCATTTTGCTTATCCTAGTTCCAGACTTAGAGAACCAAAGGACCTGGAGCTAGAATTTACCTAATGCTCCCCTCACAAAAAGGAAACTGTGGCTAATAGAGGTAGAATGACTTGCTTCATACTCACACAAGCAGTAAATAGAAAATATGGGACTAGAAAGAGCAAATCCAGTGCCCTTTCCACTATACCTTACTACCTATTTCCATCCAAGTCAGGAGCTCTCCTCCAGAAACTGTCATACACTGGAGAACTTAAAAAAAAAGCATCAAGTTCCAAAAGAGGAAAGCCTAATTTCTTCCAACCAAAAGGACTAGATTTAACAAGCTGATCTAAGCCCTGTACTTTAGCTGGAGAAAGACAGAAAGCATTGTTGGAGATCTGAAGGGAGACAAGGTGTCATTGTAAAGATAAGTGATAGAATCCCATTCTATGGGATACAAGACAACATGACTCCTGGCTTCTGAGAAGACTGAGGTGATGGGATAGGCAGGATTATTTCTCTTCATATTTTCTAGAATGGACCACTACTTATTCTTATGATTGACTTATTTCTGTATTAAGAATCTCATCCTTATTCCTTTATGTACTTAGCCTTATTTCTGGGGATGCCTAGAAATAGCTCCCTGGCCTTCATAGAGCTCTGTCCCTGCTTCTGGGGAGACATTTGATGGTACTGGGAGAGAGGAAAGGGAAAATACAAATCCATAGCCATAAAATGGCCTCAGGGTGACTTTTGCGACAAAGTGCTGAACCAGGGAAAAAGTGAAGGGGGAGAGGAGAGGATGGTCTCTACCTTCCCTTTTAGGGTAGGAGCAATTACATTTTAACCTCATGTGGGTAAGTTATGTATCTACCACATTCTTTTAATTATTTGGGCAGCAGGGAGGTTCTAGGTCAATCTGTTCCTTACATCTAGTGGAGTTTGCTTTAATAAGTGACATGAAAGGACCTTGCCTCTGAACTCCCCCTGACCTGCACCTGAAGGGCTGGACAAACCAAAGTCATACCTTTTGTTGGAGTTGCTGGAATGCAATCTCTGGCTAACCAGCACCACACCCCCCTAACCCCTCCTCTTTGTTTTTCCCAAGATATACACTGCCTTTCTCACTATATATGTATGTACCTGTCTGCTCATACAGCTGTCTGTATGAATGTATATATCTATTGTACAAACAACTATGTAAAAACCAACAGCTAGGCTAAGAAAGTGGCTAGAAGTGTATTGGGATATTGAGAATAACAGTACCAAACAACAGATCAGTGTAGCATCTTAAAGATTCTATAAAGATGAATTAAGGACAAGATAAGGGCTCTCACTTACTTAAACATCATTTCAGCTGGAATCCCCAGGCACAGGTTATTCTCAGAGTGTTATTTTTTTTTCAAAATCCTTTAAGAAAAGAATTCCCATTCCCCTATTACTACTATTTCTATCACCTTCATCACCATCATCATCATTAATAATATCAAACATAGGCCTTATTTCTGTAACAACTAGTCAGTCTCACTATTTCTCCTCACAAGACTGGTGACTATTTCAGAGACTAAGTTTTTAGTTGCAAAGCTCTGGATGGTATCTTTTTACCTTGATTTGGGAAACCAACATTTTTTAGCTTGGTAAAGAAATTGATAATTTGATACAGTTAGTCTAACCTTAGGCTGCAGGTGAATCTTTAGAAATACCCTCTTTGGGGGGGAAGGAGAAGCTGAGTTATCGAGTACATCTGTAACTCCCTGTGTATTGTTTTAAACCGGAGCTTATGCAAGTACTGTCCAGTATATAAGTTCTTCCAAGCTCAGCTTCAATGAACATCACAGTCTTTCTTGCTGTACAGCCGAGTCTACCTCTATTTCTTTTATTTTCTTAGACATATATACAGGGGAAAGGCATTTAAGTCTCCCTTCAACAGCTCTAGTACAAGGCGATTCCCTATCTTCTCTAAGCATCAAGCTATTTGGAGGAGTTTATCTCAGGTGCCTAACCTGCAGTTATCAGAATGCCAGACTAATTTAGGGAGCTCAGCTCTGTAACCCAAGGCGATCCCTTCATTGATTGTTTAAAGTGCTGTTTAGATTCTGCCCTTCCTTGGTAAACAACTAAAAGTAACTGCCCTTATTTGTGGTCCCTTGAACACATATCCTATTAAGTCTCTCTCTCTCTCTCTCTCTCTCTCTCTCTCTCTCTCTCTCTCTCTCTCTCTCTCTCTCTCTCTCTCTCTCTCCCTCCCTCCCTCCCTCCTTCCCTCCCCTCCTTCTCCCTCTTCCTATTTTTCTCCTTTTTTCCTTTCCTCCCTTTTCCTCCTCCATCCTCCTCCATCCCCACTTTGATAGACTAAGGGAAATTGAGATCTCTCTATGATACCCTCCCCGAATCAGACTGCAGTATTACTAAGAAATTTGAGCATCTGAGTCACAGATTGGGCCAGTGAATGAACACTTTACTGTCAAGTCCCCAATCCCTCTATGTGGCCAGGAGGTGCTATCTTCTCTAAATACACTATTTTTTAAGAGATTGCCATAACAATCAGTATTACAAAGATCTTTCCTAGAAGTGTCGCTTTCTTCTCTACTTTTCTTCTATGACGTTTACAATTCCAACACATTGTTCTAGACGGGCTAATGCAATTTTTACTAGTTACATGTGGACATGAAACATTCTGCTTTCTTCTCTCTTTTTTCAACCTACCTTTTTCTTTTCCCCTCACTCTAAGTCTTCCCACCTTTATCGTAACCACAGGTGCTCTCATCAGCTCTAGGAAAGTGATGACTCCAAACTGAAATGATGCTTATTTAGAATTCTGTTTTGCATTTTCTTCTATTCAAAAATACAAATAGTTTTATTTTTAAACCAGAGTTAAAAGAAGGAGAAGGAATACTTGTAGCTCAATCTAAAATGATCGACTATTAGGGGGAAAAAATCTCAATTAACAAATCATAATGGGTATGCCAGAATTGGAATATTCTAGATAGACTAAAGGATATATTATGTAGAGGAGATATTCTATTGAAACATTCTTCTTTTAATGAAGTTTCTAACATCTCACTAAGGAGTATTGTATATTAATGCATATCAGTATGCACACATTTCACTAAATACATAATATATGCATGCATGCCTTGCAGATATTATAGTTTATGATGTTTTATATTTCTACAAAACAAAATGTTGAAATCATGGATAACCTGTCGTTTCTGTAAAAATTAAACCTAATAATTGTTTATACTAATTGAAAAATAGAGAATATGAATCCCTAATATTCGATCCCTAAGAAATATATGCAATAGCTGATTTAAAATGGTAGGCAGAGAAAGAATAGATTTTACAGAATGGCAATGTTTCTATTTTTAAAAAACACTTTAAGCAGCCTTTTCTTTTAAAGTCTTATTTCAAATGAAATTTCATTATTATTTGTCCCTAGGATTCCATTAGCTAGAAAATATTTTGAAACAGCATCTCAATTTTAAAATCTATTACCTTTGTCTCTTCCCCCTCCATCCTCGCAAGCTAATTCCAGGAGCCTTCCTTTACTTGATGCCTCTCACTCTTGAAAATAAGAAAATACATCAAAATTAAATGAGTTGATTCTCTTTGGCTCCAAGGGACTAAAGTGGTTGAAACTTTTTCTTCATTGAGGTGCTGCAGAATCTTCCTTTCTGTAAGAATGAGAACAGTCAGGAAGCTACAGGCTAGAGAGAATTTGTTAAACCTCAGGGAAAGAAATGAAAGGTGTAAAATGCAATTTTATTATTTAATGCCCCTTCCCCCAACACCAGATACCAAATAAACCAATAAAAAGTCACCTGTAATTTTCCTTTCCTTTTCTAATACTGGTTTGCAAAGGTGTACAAAATTTCATCTATGGAAAATATTGTATTGATCAGGTACAAATCAATCTAGAGATTTGTTAAGCCTCAGGCATTCATAAGAACAAAATAAGAATTCCACTTTATATGAAGGTTACTGAGAAAAAAATGTAGCAAGCTAATGAAGTTAGCAATATCACATATGGGATGCTGATTACATATGGATTGTTAATATCAACTAGCTTGGATTTATTTTCATCATTCTCGTTATTGCCATTGTTGCTTCAAATACCAAAATAAATATAAAGCAACCTAAAAGCTATGCAAACTTCCATTGCTATTATTTTGTTCCTTAAGAATCCTGCTTTCACTAAATCAATGGCATTCTCGAATTCTTCCTGTCCTATGAAAATTCGGGAGGTGGGGAGGAGGTAAGGAGGAAGGAATACTGATTTGAAAGTGTCCATTAAAAAAAAAAAGTTCTTCCGACTTTGGATTATATCTCGACATTTCTTAATTTTTTTCTGCATATTTTATTTCTAGTTATTAATTACCATTGAAATCTCTCTCCTAGAGAAAAGTGAAGTCTTCCAATGAGATTGTTATTGTTTTGAAGTTAATAATATGAGGAGGAAAATATTCCTGGGTTCTTGCACGGTTCTACATGGTTTGCACTTTAATTGCTTTTATGTAGGGTCCGCGTTCATTTTTCCCTCCGCCCATGCCCACATCTGGATTAACATAGACTTTTTTTTTGTAAGATTAAAATCTCTTTACCAAATATTGGGTAGCAGGCAAGGTTGAGGCCAGTATCGAGGAGGGTAGGGAAAGTTGGGGGCCAGTTTGGATGTTCTAAGTTTTCAAGTCTTCAGCTGACTCGAAGACCCGTGTGTGCCCGTTGTCCCTTAAGCTCACAGCCCCAGTCCTCGGACTCCAGCTCGGGTTCACATTCATACTCACAGTCAGGCACGGCCCACGGTAATTCGGTGGCAGGATGGTGGTAGGGGTGAGGTGTGGTTATGTGGGGCGCGGGGGTAGGGTCGGTGGTTAGGGGCATCGAGTTGTGGTGAAGAGAGAAAACGACCTAACGGTATTTACATGTGTATTCATCCGTGAAATTGAATGTTACCAAAGTTGAAAAAAATCAAATTAAAATTGGTAAATTGTCTTTTGATTTGCAGAAGTGTTCGGCCCACAAGTGTTTGCTTAGAACTGGATTTTTTTTTTTAATTAAAATATCCAGGGGAGGGGGTGTTGTTTAGATCCAAGGAATAGAACTCTTTCTTTAATTCCAGATTAAAACGTTTTGGGACCCTTCTTCCGCAATTCTCAAAATCAGATGAAGCAGGAGGGCAGTCATTCCTTTTTAGGCATCTCTCCTTTAATTCACCGAAATCAAGAGATCCTTTAAAACCCCTCAGGTTTTTGCGTCTTAGTGTTTCTCCGGACGGCATGGACTGGTCTACGAATGACTAAGACCTTTTTTCTTCCTCCAGCCCTCAGAGTCCTTAGCCTCATCCTAGGAGAAGGTACCGACAGAAAGTTCAGCGTAATCAGCTGGAGCTTGGGGATCTGACTCTCCCAGAGCCCCAGCCCAGAGCCTGGCTCGGCAAAGGACATTCCTGCTTGGAACATAGGAAGAGACCAGTCCCAGACTGTGATTGTTTTTTTCACGCAGCCGGCCAAGCTCCCGAGCGCTTTAGATCTCTGGGTGCAATAGCTTGGGGGTTGGGGGTGGGGAGAAGCATGGTGTGGTAACTCTGGCTTTTCAAACCTGTCTTCTTTTATAATCTTCCCCCTCTCCCTTGGTTCTAAACTCCCAGCATGCGTTTGTACTCAAGATACAATGATGTATGTCAGGTGATTTAGAGGTCTGCAAAAAACTGACCCAAATACGGTCCTGCACCACTAACATTCTGTCTCCCTATGTTCCCATAATTTCCATAATTCAGGAAGTGGTAGTTGATGGGGGTGGAGGATGGTGTGGAGAAACCAAAGTATGATCTGTACTTTGTGACTGGGGGACTCAGGCTATCAAACCCACCACTAAACTCCCACTATTGATGGCAGAATGCTCAAATTTTCATTTTGAAGAAACTTGTCCATACATCTTTCTCTCTTCTTCCTTACCTTCCTCCAGCCCACCCCACTACCCCCCAATCCAAATGCCGCCAAAACAATCTGTTTTTCCCCATACCAACGATTGCACCTATTCCAATGGACAACAGGTTTAAACCATCCCACTCTCAGGTCCAGTGGAATGGGAAGGGGGAAGGAGGGAGGAGAGCCAGTAGATGATCAAAAAGAAAAAAAAAACAAAATAACTGTATTCATCCTAGAGGGAAATAATTTGGTCTAGGGTGGAGTAGGGTAGAGCTCCCAGTACAATGTAAGCACCTTAAACTCCTGTATTGGGGGGGGGGGGGGGAGATTTTGTCTTTGCATCTCCATTATCATTCAAAATGCTTTGCACATAGTAGGCATTTAATAACAAACATCTGTTGAATGGATTCCAGTTGAAGTGAGGGGAAGCAGCCTTAAGGGGGCAATAAAACTCATCCCAGAAATGTCTGTGGCCATAAGACTCTAGTTTCCTCAGAATATGGAAGGCACCATTCCTATCCCAGTCAGAGGAACTCCTGTGTAATACACCCTTGACCCAAGCTGGTAGGGAGAATTTGTCTGATCTGCCTAGACTTTAGGTCTTTTTTTCCCTTCCTTTGAACAGGCTTGTTGTTCAATTTTTCTATTGCTACTCCTCTTCACCCCCCCCCCCCGTCTCACCCCCAATCTGTGGAGAAAGTGAGAAGAGGCTGCTAAGGACAAATCACCTCAGCCTTAATCCATGTTCCTGCCCTATTATTTTTGTCAAAGAAGCAAACTTAACCACCCTAGCCTAGCTTCTTGCTGGGTTTGGAAATCCAGTAGAAAGAAAATTGCTTTTTGACTCCCCCTTCCCAATTTTTCTTTTCCAGGAACCCATTGGTCAGAAGCAGCCTGTTCGAAGGTGGGAGAATTGTGGCAGCAAAACAATGTTTCCTGTGATTTTCATATTCCACCTTGGGCAAGATGTGGTGTAAGTTTTTATTCCAGGACAAGGTTTTGTATGAGAGAAAAGATTGGGACAGTGTGTATGTTGTGTGTGTGTGTGTGTGTGCGCGCGCGCGCGCGCGCGCACGCACACGCACCCATGCTCACACGACCATGAGTGTTTCTGCTGCTGTTTTAGCTGTTTAAATTGTTGACTGTTAAATGCAAAGAAAGACAGCAGCAAATTAAAATGAAATATAAAACATACTTCTTCACTTACCATGTTGTCTGTGATTTCTTGAACAGGCTCCCTGGGGACCCACAATTTTCCCAAGCCTGTTAACGGGTGACAATGAATGAGTGCCTGGTTTAATTTAATTTTCCTGTCAGACTAAATAGAGCTACTTTGTAAACCTTAGATCTACTCCTGCAGATAGGATCTCCTTGTTTTGCCATTTGCACCATAAAGACCCCCCAAAAGGGACACTGTATTGTGACCTCTGGTCTTGCATAATTCAAGAACTTAATGACATTTTCCATTTAAAAAAGGGAACTAATTGCTACTGATGCATAGCTTGTGACCTTATTCCAATCCAGTATGAGAATGTAACCATCTGCAGGGGAATAAAGGCTTCAGGGAAAGTAGGTAAAAATAACCAAGTGGAAAGGAAATGGGTGATACCACTGTGAACATTGTACCATACATCTGGTATTCAAATAGAGCAAACATTATGAAAGGTTTCTTGGGGTTTCTATTTTCCCCCTAACCTGCATTCTATAATCCAGAAAGCTATCCCTTCTTTAAAAAAAGAAGTCCTCACTTTATAAAACAAGAAAACAATATGAAATTTTGGCACTTGATACCCTCTTTCCTTCCACAATTATGAAAAAAATATGTATCAATGGCATGGCAAGCAGAATAATTTATGAGGAGCTCCTATTTTTCCCATTTTTTTTGTAAAATTGATCACTTTTTTCCAAGGTAGGGCAGGAAATCAAAAAGCAGAGAAACACCACTTCAGTGTTTGCTATTTGAATCAGTCCGATTTTCCAGGAAGCTGATGTTGACATTTGTTCCCTACCAGCATTCTCACTCTTCAAATTAGTTGAAAATTGAAGCTTATCAGGTGTGTTTTTTTTTAAGTAAAAATGGTCAGCAGCAAAGACAATGTCCCTCCATCTCTCAGAGCTCGACAGAATCTATAGGAAGAAAAAGAGAAAAGGGAATTAGGGAGAATAAAAACAATCACCATTTTTCATGATAGATACAAAGATCAAGTTGCTCAATGTTTTCATCATATTTCCTAAACTTTCTGAATGAATACACAACCAATTTGCACCCTTTAAAGAGCGTGAATGAAGTTAGGAAGTTAGAGAGCACAACAATTTCCTGTGCTGTAGGCTCAAGATATTTCCTCTGCATCTCCTAAATGATAGCTGATGGCAGGGAGCCTCATCTCAGCAAAGAATTTGTTCATTTAAATGACATCCATAACAGACTTACTTGTGCTTAATGAATTCACTAAACATCTCTGTGTATTAGGCTAGAAAACCACAGTTAGTCCTGTCTTGGGAAGTGTCTAGAAAACAAAACACAGTATATTGGAACACAAATTGTTCCTAAAGACTTTCTCATTTTATGGACAACTTTGGCAAAATTATATAAAAAAAATCTGCATTACTGAATAACATGCAAGAGAAAATGGAGTTCCCTTTTGGTGTAATTTGATCATATTTTAGAGGGGAAATTTTGAAAATCATCATGAAACATCACATTTAATGTAACAGTTACATTTATTGCACTCAGATTTCTGGGAATCTTCTCCTTTTCCCATTTTTACTTGTGAAGATTAACATGACAGAAGAAATAGAATAATGAAACATTATGCCTCTTCCTTTAAACATTCCTTTAATGCATGTGTATAAAAGAATACAAGATTGAAATGTTATACTCTGGCTTAGAAATAATTTTTAGGTCAAGGGAGAAAAAGCCCAAAGGTATATTATGTGTGTGTGTGTTTATATACACAAAGATATATATATCTATATATATATATATAGATAGATAGATAGATAGATATAGCTATAGATATAGATATAGATATATAGATATATAGATATATATATGCACATATATATGTGAAATCAATCTTATTGCAGATTTTTATATGAACAATATCTTCTAAATAAATTGTCATATTTAGTTTTATTTGTCCCTGCTTGTATTTACATGTGAAATACTTTTGATGGAAAACAAAAGATACTAAAAAAATTAGTACCAGTTCCTACCATTGAATGTCTCTGACATTTAGCAATTTTATTTTCTTTCCTTTGTTAACAGAACGTTTCTTGCTGATTGCCTCTGTTATTTTGGTCTTTTTTTTTGGGGGGGAGAACAACAAATCTAGTTCTATAAATAAGACTTTAATTGAGTTTTCTCCAAAATGTTGGTTATTTCTCACATTTCTGGCTGAAAAATAAACATATGAGGTGGTTGGTAATGATGACTTGGAGGATGGAAAGAGTTATGGTTTCAACACTGCTATCTAATTATTAAACTAAAACTGCTACCATGGACAGGACTCTCTCTCTCTCTCTCTCTCTCTCTCTCTCTCTCTCTCTCTCTCTCCTCCCCTGTCTTGAACACTTTGGAGAAATGCTTATTCTAATTCATGTGCAAAGTTTTAAGATTATCTGCTGCAAGGGACTTATGCCTTCCTCCTTTCAAAGATGCTGCAGCCAAAGTATGTGAATTGATTCCCATTGCAACTTTTGAAATAGTGGGAGGAGGAGGGATGGAAGAAGGTGAAAGCAACCTTGTTCCAGATTTTTCTTTCATATTCATATTATTTCATAAATAAAATATCTCATCTTGCTCAATTTTCTGTATTTATTTAAATGCAAAATATTTTGAGGGTAGAGATAAGAAAAAAAATGTACTACCTCCGGTCACTGAATGATTAGGGTATTGACTAATATTTTCTTAACCTATGAGACACTGGTTCCAGAAATTGAGTTAAGTTTCAATTAAAACTCCAGGTAAAGATCTAGTTCACATTTTCATGGGTTTGTGCTCTCAGATTGTTCTGACAGTAGAGTAACTCTGGAAGTCACAGGAAACTCTGTGATTGTACCTAGAGATTGTTTCTACATTCCCAAAGGAAAATAGAGAACTAAGACAATTTAACAGAAGAACAAAGAAGAAAATATCATTTCTTCACCACCACCCCCCAAAATCCAGATAAATGAAGCAAGCACATAGTTATGCTTCTCAAATTATCTAGGTAAATCAATCAGTTTTTTTTTCTTCTTACATATAGGCAACCTGCGAGTCATGGAGCAGGGGAAATGATGGGTGCTTTACTTTCTGTCCATTTCTTGGGGGCTATTTGAAGATATTTTGCACCAAACAGGACCCTAAAATAGCTACAGGACTTATAAAAATGTAATTGGAAGGGGTGGATTTCCATTTGGGACTCAGGTGTGTCCAAAGGCAACTTCCTCCAAGATCAATATGGATACAGATCTGCCCACATTATACCCAGTAAAGCAGTGATGTGTGTGTGTGTGTGTGTGTGTGTGTGTGTGTGTGTGTGATTTCCTCCTTTTCTTTCTGCCCTTTAAAAATCCTTTATTTCCCTCCCTTAAAAGTTTTAGCTCAAGGACTACACTTCAGATGCCAAAGCTAATGAAAGTCTCAACACATTTCTGCCTCATTAGTTTCCCTGCACAGTTAGGGGTTTGTTTTCCGAACTTCCATTCTCTCCCATGGAAGTTGCAATAAAAGATGTTCACATTGGACCAAAAAAAATTTGTTGGAGATGGTGTGTGGAAAAATAATTCTGTTTCTAGTGCTGGCCAGATTTGTGTCACTCCTTTGATAGTAGAATGTTATAGTGTGAAAATCTCCGACCAAACCACCTGTCTTAGAGATGCAAGTTTCAGGAAAGAGGGTGGGAAGGAGGGGTGGGAGAGAAAGAAACAGAGAGAGACAGAGACACATACACACACACAGAGAGAGAGAGAGAGAGAGAGAGAGAGAGAGAGAGAGAGAGAGAGAAATGCCCTTGCATACATCCTGGCCTAAATATTGACCTCATTTACCTGCACCATATCCCCCTTTATACATGTTAAAACTGATATATAAATATTTTTCAATATCTATTTAATATCGTTGTGTTTATCTGGTTGATACCCAGACATCCTCCTGGGTACTACCCTAGTCTACCTCTTGTCCATTTTTTGGTAATGAATTTTAACTGCATTCAAGAAGCACTTTGGTTTTCCTGGACCTAGAACTACCAACAATTAAAAATTTGGATAGGCAATGTAGTATATTTGCTTTGTATACAGAGAATCTACAAATAGGTATCTGAACATTCCTTACCAAATATTGTTGAAAAGAATGATAGCATCTTTCATTTTGATCCAAATATCTGAGAGATACACTGGGATTATACTTAGCCTGTATTTGGTTATTCATATCTTTAACAAGTAGAGATTATGAAAGACAAGAAAATTGTTTCTCCCAGAGCTCCAGATAATTATTGAAAACATAGAGGCTTGCCTAGAAACATCTAACTGAAATGGACCTCAATGAATATAAATCATACTTGATTAAAACTTTCCTTTCCAACAAGTGGTTTCTCCTACACTGAGGTTTGACCACAAAAAGATTGCTCTCTCAGGAATGAGCTCCACAGGACAAGATCGATCTTGGGAGTTTCAGCCTTGAAATGAGAAGGGGGTGTCACCTGAACAATAACTGCAAGATTCTGATAGACAAAGTCAGCTGGGGTAAGAGATAGAGAATATGTTTGAATGGGCATTGTGCATGCAGTTGTGACATTCATGATAAGATAAAAGATCTATCTGATAATTTGTCATTTAGAAATTCAGATTTGTTGCTGATTGGGGGGAGAGCCGTCAAAATAAATTAGGGCTCATCATTAATAGAATAAAAGGTTTGATTTATCCTGTCAAATTTGTTTACCAAATTATGTAGATAAACAATTAACTTCCCTACAAAGTTATAAAACTATACTGATGAGCAATGGACACCTGGTGATGCACCAACCCCAGATAACAGGCAGAACAATCTTTATAACTAACTAGCAAATTGAGCTTACAAATGACCTCACAATTCACTGGACCTAGAGAGAATAGAGTAGCTCTCAGTAGCCAAAGCATATATGTTTCAGTTTATCAATGTGAGAAAAGGTCTAGAAACTTGAATATGTGTGTGCATGTGTGTGTAGGGGAAAGATTCCATTTCCTAACGGCCCACTTTCCCTTTTGCTGTATATCTATCAGAATCTCACCACTTTGTGGCCCTTATTTTTCTCACTCATAAAATGCAGAAATCCATCAATTTACCCCTTAGACCTATGAGGCATGAGAAATCTAATAGATTGTAGTGTTGTGCCCATGCACACCAGAGCAGGGTTTGCTGGAAGGAGCCATTCATTTAGATCCAGGGTATGAAATGCCTATGGACAGACATATAGCAGACTGAGCATACCCAACTGGGGAAGAGCAATGCTAGGGGGCACCTTTAAAGATTATAGTACTTATTGGTAAATGGAGAAATATCTTTAACTAAACACCAATTTTGTAGAAATTTATACATTTAATTTAAAAAAAAATTATGAATAAATTTATGGAAAGAAATGCAACCTGCATAAAGTGCTGTTGTTGTTGTTGTTTTAAATGAACCGATAAATACTCCCAATCTATCATGTTTTTCTAAGTCATTGGAGAGGGGTAGGGGGGAGTGAGTATTACTCATAAACTTTGAATTTCCTAGTTGGGTTTTTGTTGTTTTTTTTTTCTTTCATGTCCGACTCTTTGTGACCCCATTTAGGGTTTTCCTGGCAAAGATACTGGTTGTATGTGAACTATAATGTGCTTTTACAGGCTGCTTTGTATCTGTGAATATAATTTCAGGAGACACTTGAGCAGCTTTGCCTTTGATCCACTGTTAATAGGGGAAGTTCTATAGGAAGAGAAGAGGGGAAAAAAAGACAGACATTGACCCAGACTGCAGGATGAAAAACTAGGGCAAAAGAGCTGATATCTCTTTCTAGTTACTTATTAACCACTGTTCATTTGAGGGATCAATATTTCCAGCAAAGGAATAAACATTTAGGATACAGAGCTCCCTCCCTCTCTTTCCTTTACAAAATGATTGATTTTATAAATGCATCTGCCTGAGAAGAACAGAGAAAATGAAGCATAGTGTCTTTTATCTTGGGGATATGCAAAGCACATCTATTTTCAGCTTTTATCTCTTGAATTGTATGTTGATCCCATACATATAGATTGATTTTGTTCAGGTAGATAATGAAAAGTCAAGTGGAAAATTTACACAATGGCACTCACGATCCTAGCCTTATAGCGGTATATAAATTGGTTTATTATTTCATTCTATTAAGAAGGCTCTTTTGCGCCAGGGAAAACATCAAATACACAGTGTTCAAAACCCAGTGTACCTTGACTGCATTTTCTTAGAAGTGGGAGAGTGGGGAAAGGAATGACAGTACAGGAGAAGTAATTGTACCAATTAAATTAATTTTCAAACTGGCTGTTATGTTGCTTTTTCTGTTTCCCCAGCCCCCTTTTCAGAGGCTCACCACATGGACTGTATGACCCAAGAGCCTCTTCTGCACCAGAATGGATGTGTATGTCTCTCTCATATAACATAGGGAGGTATTATTTTACCATAAGCAGTCATCATTTTGCTGTTGTGATCCAGAAGGGCATGTTGCTTAATCAGCAAACCGGGGACACAAGGGCATGTGGGTAGCAGGAGAAGCAAGCGCTGTCAGTAGGAAAGTAGCAAAGGAACAGCTTGGAACCAAAATACCAGAGGCAACATTATTAATAAACATCTTCTGGACATTTGGTGGCACATCGAGCCTGCTCCGGCTTAAAGCAATTAATTCAGGGTACTGACATAAACTCTCCAGTTCTTTGACAGCTTGGGGCTGAAATAAAAATGCTAGTTCTCCAGGGAAAAGAAGAGGATAGTTGGCTCTTTTCTGGACTGTTTGCTTATAGGCCCAGAGAGCAATCTTCCTTGCAGAATGAAATGCAAGGACACAAACAATGTACCAGGGAGAGAATAGAAGATGGGAATGAACAGTTTGAACTATTTGCTCAGCAGAAGGGCAGCCACAATGGTCGGCCAATGGCTTTCCCATGCATCAACTGGGGCTTCTTAGGCCCTTTTGTTGTTCATCTTCTTCCTCTGGACAGATAAGAGCACAGCTGCAGCGGGGCAGCTAAGTAAGGTCTTCTACTTATTCCCTTAAATCTCAGGCCACATTTACTGTAAGGTTTTTTAAGTTGTATTGAATTTTTAACCGAAAAAAAAAAGCGGGGAGGGAAGAGATTCTTAAAAACTCATTTATTTGAAGCAGGATTTTTCTGAAACCAAAGCTGTGCTCAGATACAGTCTTCATAGGGCATTTACCCTGAAGAGGTTCACAGGATTTGTATTGGTTGCCAGGCCAAAATGCTAGCCCCCCCTTTTGGGGGGTGCACTTTGATCTGAATAAGCAGACCAAGCTGGTAGAAGAGGGTTGGTAGGGAAGTCCCCAGCAGTCTGCTTCACTTTGTATGTGTGCTCAGATGCATATTTTCACTTTTGAAAACATTTTTTTCCTTTCTACCCCACTCATAGATCTGCTTTCTCTTCACAGGTCTCAGAAACAAATAGCGGGAGAGATAATCAAGATAAAGGCTAAGATTTTGATTTGTAACAAAATCTATCATTACTTGTATAACTAATAAACACATGAAATATAGCTTTAAATGTCATCCCCATGTGTTTTCAAATATCTGATGTGAGCAAGATTGACTTAAAATTCTGTAAAAGAGAGAAGATATGCTAATGGCAGAATTTTAAAGAATGCAGTCAGGTTAAGCTGTTAACAAGAAGTTGGTCCTAAAGTCACAATCTCCCCTAAATAATTGGAATGTTCAGTATCTATTTTGACATTGCATGTTATGCCCCATGTAGTTTTTGGGAGCCAAGACACCATGCTTAATTCCATTGTAATAAGGTTTATTTAGCCTGAACTGTTTTATGAGGTGAAAAGGCAGAAAGTTTAACACTGAAGAAAATTAATGGTTTACTAAGATTACATTAAACATTCACAGACAGGAAGCACACCTGCGGTAAATACAAAGTTTAAACACTCCTTTGCTCTCAGACAAAAATCTCAGCAACCTTAGTATGTTTTTCCTACTGGGTGGTCAGAAGGAAAATCTCAAAAGCAAAAGAACTCCCATTGTGTCTATGCTGTCTTAAGAACTGACCTCACGTGTCTCTATAGATGACAAACACCTGTTTATCTCTGGTGAACTCCTGTGTGTGTGCATGAGAGAGAGGGAGAGAGAGAGAGAGAATATGATTGTGTGTGTGTGTGTGTGTGTGTGTGTGTGTACATCAGTACACATGTATTTGTCACTGTTCCACACAATCTTCTGCCATTACACAGAGAAGATGCATCTTTGAGCTGGGAAGAAAGAAAATGTTCCCTTTCCCAAAATACACTTTTTTCCTGAAGCAATAAACATTTTTATAGTTTTTCCCCCATCTTTGTCCATCAATCATTCCATCTAGAATATCTATGTAACTTTAATATTTCTTCATTCTAATTTGTAAAGATTACTCACCAGCCCACCCCCACCCCAATCAGACATGTACAAATAGTTAATGATGTGACTGGAAAGG
>NW_020954619.1:1122778-1200278 GCF_900497805.2 Vombatus ursinus
CCAGTCCTGATCAACTTGGATCATTGTGTCTTTATGAGGACTGGGTCCTCTATTTAGAGGCTCTATAACTTTCTTGGCTCTGGATGGATTTGTTACTTTTTAACTATATCTACTGGGTTGTAGAAATGCTCACCCATAAGACATTTTTAGTTCTGGCATTCTAAGCCTGAAAAATCATCTTGACTCAAAGAGGGGATCTCAGAACTAGGTGGTGATCTGATTTTATTAAATCTTTAAAAAAAATTTTTTTTCACTTTTAAAGCCTGAGTTATCTGCAAGAAGAGAAATACACCAGTTATTTTGTGTTTTTATGAACCAGACAGATTCAACTGGTGGATAGTAAGAAATATCTGCTCGTGTCACAGATTTTCTGGCTTAGAAGGAGACAAAGGTCACTCTCTGCAAGACAATGAACCCAAATTTAAAAGTGGGCTGGAGAAACACCAGGAGCAAGGGATACCAAACTTCCTTCTAACTCAGCTCTGGACATCACACCAGCTGCCAAGACAGGTTAATTAATGAGACATTAAAGAGACTGAATGACACTCACAACTAGTTACTTATGGTGCTAATTTCAAAACACTTTGCAATAGACAAAGAGACTTGGCTGTTAATGCAAAGTAATTTGGGATGTGTTCTTGCTGAATACATTTAGGGAAGCAAATATAGTTATGCAGAATTTAAATTAAGGTTGACACTAATGTAAACATTGCAATGCAGCCACATGGCCAAGAAATATAATGAGGATATAGGTTTTAATCAGGCCTCTTCCACCAAAATAGCATTTTAAATCCCCAACGTTTAAACTGGATAAAATACTTAAGCTATGGCTGGTTGAAAATGAATTTACTAGGGAAAAAAAGAAACACAAACATTTTATTTCATCTAAAGATCTCTGGGGACATTGTAACAATGTTCTGAGCTAGGGAAGGGAAAGGCAAATGGCCTTAAATATTGGTTTTATTTTTTTATGTCAGATGCCAGGACATATGATCACAGATTTTGAGCTGGAAGGAATCTTAGAGATGATTAAACCAGGAATTTTTTACCTGGAATTCATGAACTAAGAAAAAAAATATTGAGAACTCTATTGCATTGTAACTGATCTCCTTTGTAATCCACTGTAATTTTTATGTATGTGAAAAATGCAATTTTGAAAAAGGGTCCATAGGCACCTCCTGACTGCCAAGGAGGTAAATGATTCAAAAAGGCTGAGAACGGATCTAGACAAACCTCCTCACCTTACAGATGAAAAAAACTGGAGCTGAGAGGTCATGTGCTTTGCCTGAGGGCAACAGGTAATGGCAGAACAGGGATTTGAACTCAAACTTGATTTATTATGCTTTAGCACCATGTTCTGGAGGGTCCCAATGATTTTTACCAGTTATACCTCATAGCATTGCTGGCCAGTTAACCATTTATCAAACCCATTTGACAGAAGAGAAAAGGAAGGTAGGGAGAGGTGAACTCAACTTTATCAAAAATCACTGTAGTTTGGAGTACATGACCTCTTTGTGTTGTCTCATCTGTATTAGTAGATAAATGACAAATAATTCCCTTTATTTTTTACAGAGAAAAATCCAAAAGTGATTCTTGTATAACTAGACTTTTAGATAGGGTGCACATGTGTATATGTGTATGTGTGTGTAGAAAATTATTGTATTATTGAGGAAGAATTATTCCCAAGTGTTAATCCAGAGGAAGTCTATTTTTCAATTTGTAAATATTTTAAAGTTGCAAGTATTCAGAAAGTCTCAGTCATTTGAACTACTGTAGATTGACCTGATCAGAATCAACAAGGGGGTGGGCCTGGTCATTAATATTAATTGAAACACTGGAAATCTGGGTTGAATTGATGGGAGAGTCACTATTAAAGACAGAATGGTTATTGGTCCAACTTGGTTCTATGCAGAAAAAGAAATCTAAGGTGACAAGAGATTAGGCAGCATTTACTGCTATCATCCCATCTCCTGTCTTTTGCCTGCATTTGTCCTGGTTGTTCCTGTGCCTGAAATAAACTTCCTCATTTCCTGCAGCTCTTTGGATTTCTTTCTTCAAAGCTCTGTTTAAATTATCTCTATTACATAATGTCTTTGTTGTTATTGTTCTCTTCCAGCTGCCAGTGCCTTTCCCAGACCCAGTTACCTTGTATTTTCTTTAGACATATTCTGTGTTACTTTTCCCTCTTCCTCTTCCTCTTCCTTTGTCTCTCTCTGTCTCTGTCTCTCTCTGTCTCTCTGTCTCTCTTTCTGTCTGTCTGTCTGTCTCTCTCCCCTTGCTGGAACTGAAGTTAGCTCATTGAGGGTTGGTTATAGTTTTTGTCTGGGACCTGGCATTCAGTTCAAGGTTTGTTGATTGTGGAAAAAGTCCAGCTCCCTGCAGTAAAGATTCTCATTCTGTCACCCAGGCTAGTGAGAATTCTGAGGCAATGAACTGGAACATGTAAGACATGGATGGAGGATGGAGGATGCACATTATTCACAGGCTGCAGAACACAAGTTCTTTCCTAGAAAAAAAAAGTTAAATACAAAAATATTGAACTGTGAAGGTAACATTTATAGATTTTCTACCTTCTTGTTACTTTGGTGGAGACATACAAGGTTAAAAATGAACTAATGACTTCATGAAGTCACCTTCCCAGCACAAAATACCATCTGACTTCCTTATTTCAGCTAAGTCTTTAATGTATGTGGTTTTAAGTGTAAACATTAGAGGCCACTTTTCGGGAAATTTAATTTCAGGCATACTTCCTAGTTAAGAAATGAAATCTCTAATTTCTCTCTTTGGCATGGTAGAAAGAATACCAGTGTTTGAGTCAAGAGAAACTTGTATTTCAACCCGACCTTTGAAATTTACTAGCTCTGTAACTATAGGTATATTAACCATAGGTATATTAACTTCTCTTAATCTCAGCTTCTCATTTGTAAAATGAGAATTATAATACCAATAGTATCTGCCATATAGAGTTGTAAAGATCAAATGAGATAAGCTATGCTTTATAAACCTTAAAGTGCTATATAAATGTCAGCTGAGATTATACCTCACATCATTCATTCATTAGAGAGAAAGAGAGACTGAAAATGCATGTGTAGATTTTATAAACATATGCATATACACATTTTGTTGTTCAGTTGTTTTCAATAATGTCCAATGCTTCATGACCCCATTTGGGGTTTCCTTAGCAAAGATGCTGGAGTGGTTTACCATTTGTAGCTCATTTTGCAGATGAGGAGCTAAGGCAAACAGGGTTAAATGACTTGCCTAGGGTCACACAGATAGTAAGTGTGTGAGGCCAGATTTAGACTGAGGAAGATAAGTCTTCCTGACTTCAGGCCCAGCACTCTATCCACTACACCACTTTGCTCCATTCATATGTGCATGTGTATGTGCATCTAGGAATAGATACACATACATATAGATGTATATATACATGCATGCATATATATGTACATTTATGTATATACACTTTATATGTATTTATGTATGTAGATATATGTCATAGATCTTATTTCTATTCTGTAGCCTCCCAGACAGAGAAGATCCAAACATAAAGCTCCATACATCTAGGCCTATGTTTGTTAGGTAACTTCCCTATGCTGAGTGCTCAGGATCAAGGGTACTCTATTGTAGGATGCTTCAGGGACCTGCTTCCATAATAAGGAATAACTCAGTTAGATTTCTATTCCTTTTAATGAAAGTAAAACTACAGAATAGCGTTAAGAGAGGTAGCTAAATGGGGTGGGTAGGAACCTGGGCATGGAATGATGAAGCCAATGGAATGGAATGAGGATTGCTTGGTTGTCACTGTTGTGAAATTACATTGTCTCTGGTGGCATTGTAGGAAACATTTTGCCTACTGCTGTCTTTGTAGGGTCTTTTTCATGATCTCTGTGCTAATCTCCTTGATTGAAGACTACTGTTATAAACTCATTCTCAATTCCTGATTAGACAATGAATTGTGATTAGGCTGTGAGCATTACCTTGATATCAACTAGTCAACTATTTCTCTTCCCAGATTACAACTTGAACCACATCTTCTCAACTTGGGAAGGTTTTTTTTTTCTTTTCCCTTAAAGTCTGTGAACTGTCCCTCATCACAAAAATACGAACCAATCACACTAGGATGGGCAGATCCAATAGTCATGATGAGGTTTTAGAGGTTGGATAATCAGTTTGTGAAGAAAGAAAAATATGACTCAAAGGTAGATCATCATTGTTATTTTCCAAGATCATTATGTTAAATCAAGAAGCATTTATTAAATACTTACTATGTACCAGGCACTGTGCTAAGTAACTCTGCTTTAAAGAAAAGCAAAAACATTGCTCCTTCCCCAAAAGGAGCTCATTCTTAAGGAAGGAGCTCACATTCTAATGGCCTCAGCTTTCATTCAGATACAATTTAGGAAGCTAGTCTTTTCTTGACTTCTGTTACAATGGTCCATATTTGGTCATTAATATAAGAGAGCGATTTAACCATTTCCTTATTTGTGGTATTTTTTGTTTTGTTTTACTGACAAATTTATAATTTTTCATTTTAATGGAGTTAAAATTATCTCAAAAGCTAAGAATTCTTGTATGCAGGGAATTTCTGTTATTCAGAGGTGTTGGGTAAGAGAAAAATCTATCCTGGTGGTGCCCAATGGAAAGGCAAACAGTATTATGACAATATCACTATAGAAGTCAGCGGGGGGGCTCTGTTTGTTGTTTAGTTGTTTCATTCATGTTTGACTCTTTGTGACTCCATTTGGGGTTTTCTTGGCAAAGATACTAGAATGGTTTGCCATTTCCTTCTCCAGATCATTTTACGTAAAAATGAGGCAAACAGGGTTAAATGACTTGCCCAAGGTCACACAGCTAATAAGTATCTGAGGCCAGATTTGAACACAGGAAGGTAAGTCTTCCTGACTCCAGGTTTGTCACTTTATCCACTGTGCCCCCTAGTTAGGGGGGCTCTAGACCCATGAAAAGAACAGAATACAAGAAAACTGTTCTCCCCTCCCATGGGAAAAAGAAGTGGCTATATACCTTAGTCATGACTCAATATATTCATAAGAAATCAAAGGGGAAAGTAAAACAAAACAAAAAAAACCCATGAATTCCAATCTTTAGGTGATCTCCAACTTGGTGAATGACTTTGGGGCATGGTACCTCATATCTCTGTGCCTCAGTTTCCTCCTCTGGAAAAAGTTATAAATACTACTTAACAGGTCCATTGCAAAAAAATATCGAAAATGTATACCTTACAACGTGTTATAGAAATGAAAGATGACAGTGATGACAAGGATATGTTTGGGGCTCATTATTTCTTGCTGTAGTAACATAGCCAAACATGTGATTTGAACAAATCAAAGGCATAGTCTTGAGTTGGCTCTTATGATCAACTGAAACCCTCACATTCTTTTGCCTGCTCTTTGAATGACATTCAAACCTGTTTCTCCTGCCCCACCTCTTAATCCTGAATTTCATTTTGAATTCCAACATAAACAATGTTGCTATGGCTTTTTATGATTATCTTAAGAATTCCTCTCTAGTGAGACTCAAGGACCTTCTCAAGAAACTGCTGTGATCTTGATTTCTTTCCCTGCAGCTCAGTTTAGCTCATATAACATGCCTGCATTCTTTCCTCTCTGAATTTCCAGCTCTTTATTCTTTTTGCAGCAGCAGCAGCAGCAGCAGCAGCACCAACAGCTTGGTCAAAACACATCATATATTCTTACAAGAATTCAGATATTTGATCATATTACCCTGGTCCTTGGAAATCTTCACTCATTCCCTATTAAGTAGAGAAGAGATTACAAAGTCCTTCTAGTCACCTATAAAGAGTTTGCAGGAATTAGTGACCCCTTAAACAACAGAACTCATTTTGATATCTAGAGGGTTTCTGGCCTCCAACAGGGCAGATGAGGCCATCCCAATGGTGGAAGGTCTTTTCCTTTGGTTCTACTCATTGGTAGAGTTGATTAACTGTGAAGAAAGAGGGGCCATTGTCAGGTGGTTGAGATTTTGTTTGATACACTTATTTGGGGCTTCACAAGTAAAACACAGCTATTAACATTTGGTACAGGATTGAATTAAGGTTATAAATAGTTTAAGTGGTAGTGGTGAAGAAGCAGTGGTTGTTAGGGACAACTTTTGGTTTGGGTTGGTCCACAAGCTAGGTGAGTGCTGATGGGGGAAGGGAGGGATTCATTATCTTAGGCTGATTTCCTGGAAGCAGGTTTCTACATGCCAACAGAAGACATCAGCTCTTAACATGTGCAACTACAATGATATGCCCAATTCCATTTTCAGGTGGCTCCCCAAGAATGCCCCATATTTCTGCTCTCAGTCTGCCCTCTTTGATTCTGGTTTCCTCATGCCATGCTTGGGAAATGAAAGAAGAAAGATATTTCTCTTCCATTCTCTTCTTGCTTTCCTAATCATCAATTTTCAGTCATTTTTCAGTCATGTCCAACTCTTTGTGATCTCATTTGGGATTTTCTTGGCAGAAATACAGAAGTAGTCCCCAGATCATTTTATAGATGAGGAAGCTGAAGCAGACAGGGTGAAGTAATTTGCCCAGGGTCACACAGCTAATAAGTGTGTGAGGTCACATTTGAACTCAGGAAGATACTCTTCCCACCACAGGCCTGGCATCCTATTGGCTTCGATACCTTGCTGACCCAAAATCAGCAATAATAACAGAATCATAGAAAGTTAGAGAAGGAACCTTAGAGATTTTAATCATGCAATCTACCAGTAAAAAAAATGTTTGCACATGCACCTCTCACATGTTTATTTATTTATTTATTTATAAATTATATACATATGTACATAACATGTTTTTACTACTATACTAATTGTTATGTCTCTCTACATATATATATATATTAAACACAAAATAGAAATCTTAAAAAAGAATGAGATAAAGATTAAATAAGATTTGTTCCTAGAGTCAATAGGGAGCTACTATAGTTTACTGAGTAGGCGAGTACGATGGGCAGGCACACTCTGGCACAGGGGTGGCGAACCTTTGGCCTCAAGGCCACATGTGGCCTTCTAGGTCCTCAAGTGTGGTCCTTTGACTGAATCCAAACTTAACAGAACAAATATCCTTAATAAAAGGATTTGTTCTATAAAACTTGGACTCAGTCAAAAGGCCACACCTGAGGACCTAGATGGTCACATGTGCCTTTGAGGCAGAAGGTTCCCCACCACTGCACTAGTAAATCACTTTGGTAGCTATATGGAGGATGGATTAGAGAGAAGAAAAACTTTTGAGTGGTTAGTGAGTGGAAAGAAGAAGAGAGATGGGAGAGATGTAGTGGTAGAAACAACATTTGACAACCAATTGGATATATATGGTAAAGGATAGTGAAATGAAGATGATACAGACTCGTGTACTTGGGTGACCAGAAGGACAGTGGTGTTCTTGACAATAGGGAAGTGTCAAAGATAGGTGGTTTGGGAATAAATGAGACCTATAATCTGTTGTAACACATCTGTGCCCCTTTATCATGTCCTTTCTGAAACAAATGGAGGTGGGCTCTTATTCACTTGTTATTACATCAGATTGCAATGCATCCTCTGAAGGGTGCTTGCCACAGTCTTGAGGTGATCTTAAGGACAGGGATGCCCATTGGGGGATGAGAGGGCATGCATTTTTTTTCCAATAGCACACGCCTAGCTGCTGCTGTGGGTACCTGGGTATTGCTTAAGTTAGAACTGCCTCAGAAGAGGGTGGGGCTTTGGGGACTTTGAGAGCTTGAAAAACAGAGGGAGGGGTATGTTGAGAGATAAAGATGTGTCAGTTGTCCTGGAGATAGGCCCCATAATTGACTATCATAGGAAAGGTGAGATGTGATCTATTTTCCCACTCTGATTAGTTGATGACACAACCTTTGAGGATCAAGCCCTATCCATTGTGGCTCTGGCCCTCACTTTGGTGAACCACTGATCCATTCTATTCATCTCATTTTACAGATGAAAAATTGAAACTAGAAGTACCAATGGTCATCAGGGGCAGAGCCAAGCCTGGAGCCCAGGTACTCAGACTCTCAGACCAGTGTCCTTTCCACAGTCCCATTACACATCATCAATATCAGTGTTTGAAATCTTACCTGTAGTTTTATTCTCTAGCATTTTTTTCTTCATTCAGAGTTGTTATTTAGCCAAGTTGAGAGCTAAGAACTGGTTATTCAATCTGTCTGTTTTCCAGACAGGTCTATTATCCTCATTCTATCTGCCAATCACTGTTTGGGGGCCATTTTTTTTCAGTTTGTTAGTACAAGTGCAAAGGTGAAGAAAGAGTGGATGAAAAGTAACTGTCTGCTTTGTACTTAACAATAATTGACATTTATTTAGCACTTTATATGCTTATCTTATTTTAGCCTCACAACAATCTTATGAGGCTAAGAAACTGTAAGTATCATTACTCTCCTTTTAAAAGATAAAGATATTGAGGCTCAGAGAGTGGGTATTAAAAAAGGAATTAACCCCAAGGTCTTCTTGACTATATCTAGATAGAGCCATTGGTGAAGAAGGTTGAAACTTATGACTTATGTGATGTTTTATGGTTAATAGTAAACATTTATGTAATACCTATTATGTGCCAGATGCTGTGCTTTACATTTATTATCTCATTTGATTCCCATAATTCTGGAAGGTAGGTGCTATTATTATTACTATTATTACCATTTTACAGATGAGGAAACTGAAGCAAACAAAGATTGGTAATTTGCTTCTAATCACACAGCTAGTAAGCGTCTTAGGCTGGCTTTGAACTCAGGTCTTCCTAACAGAGACTGGACCAAATAGCTCAATAATTTAAAAAAAAAGTATATTCTTTCAATTTCCCATTTTTCCTTCGTTGTGAGATAGCTGTACATTTTTAACTGCGTATACTTATTTTGAGTGGGCCTAAAAGTGGAAATATTTTAAAAACACATAACTAGACAGTTCTGTATGTTGCCCTGTCTCTGTTCTGCTCCCTGGAATTGCTGAGGAAATGTGTAGAACTCAGCTGCCTTGGCCCACTGCAAATCAAATGCTATTTAACTTTAAATGGGCCCTCACTGGGCCAGGGCCATTCTTTATTCATTCCTTGTGGATTCCCTATCTTACCCTCCATAAAGCGTTCGCAGCTATATCCACTTTTTGCAAGCACCGACTCCCACTGCCTGCTTCTTCACTCAGCCGATGGCCTTAATTCCTACTGGGCTGAGAAGATTGAGGCTGTCAGGTGTGAGCTCCCCCATTTCCTCCCTTTGCATCTCAAAATCTTCCTCTCTCTACACCTACCCTCTCTTCCTTCTCTCTTGAATCGGAGAAAAAGGAATCCCTTTTTGCAAAACTCAGTTCTTCTATTGGTTCCCATCTACCTTTCTAGTCATTCCATATTTCTTCCCTTCAAACACTCTGCATTCCAGCTAAACTGGCCTACCAGTTACCCCCTGAACTCTACATTCTGCTTTCTGTCTCTGTTCCTTCTCTCAGGATATCTCTCAAAGGCACCCTCTCTTCACTGTTACCTCTTGAAATCCCCAGCTTCTTTCAAAGCAGAGTTCAGGTTCCATAGTAAGAGAACCTTTTCCTGTTTCCATTCCTCCTCCCTTATTAGTGATCCCCATCTTCTCAGATTACATTGCCTTTACTTAGCTGCTCAAATGTGTCCCCCAGTACAATGTCAGCTTCTTGAAAGCAGCTACCATTTGATCTTTGTATCCCCAGGGTCTTCCATGTAGTAGGTGCTTAACGCATACTCACTGAATTCAATGAATTTGTTCCTATAATTTTACTTCTCCAGAATTTTCTCTGATCAATTACTTGATACCTCTCCAGCATTTTATTTCTCAATCTCATTCTCTTCAGCATCTTCATTTTTTCCTTTTCTTTTTTTCTCTTTCCTCTTAACCCATAACTAGGCACAGATCTGGGCCATATTCAGAAAACTTTTATGGTACTGATCTATGACTCCTGGCTCCTGCCTTTTTATGCTCTTTGCTTTCCTGTCAAACTTCTCACATGAGTAGTCTACATCTGTTGCTTCTACTTCCTTACCACCCACTTTCTTATCCCCTTGCAATCTTCCTGCTGCCTCACTCCCCACCCTGTGGAAACTCTATTCCAAAATGCCATCAATGACTCTGTAACTATCAAATACAATTGTCTTTTCTCATTCTTTCTTCTTGTCCTCTGTGGAGCATATGACACTGATGACTACATAGTATACTCAGGGAGTTTAATTTCATCTTTAAAGACAAACATTTTGTTAAATTCTCAATCATAAAGGACATTATTTTTCATCTAACAAAACAAAGAAAAAAATGAGGAGACAGTCCCAGAAAGGTTAAATGTTTTACCAAAGGTCACCCAGCAAGTTCATGGAGGAGTTAGAGCTAGAACCTAGGTCTCTTGATACTCAATTCAATATTCTTTTCACTATACCATGTTGATTCAATAATGTTGTATGTCGTCTACTATGGGTACTCTAAAAAATACACAGTAACAAATTTTGTAAATTAGGTTCAACTGTCCTTAATAATAATTTAAAAGAATACATATAACTTGTTTAAAATGTCATCTTTTGTGTTCTTTCTAATGTATGAACAACAAGGATTTTCAAATTCCTACTATGCATAAGATATCTACTGTGAGTCAGGGAAAAATGGCAAAATGAAAGTTTTTGCCTTCAAGGGTTTATCTTACTGGGTGGTGAGAAACAATAACAAATGTCAAAATATATGCCAAATAATTTGGGGGAATGGGAAAGGATAACAATAATAACTGGGGAAATAAAGAAAGGCCCTATATGGCAGGTGGCACTAGAACTGAGCCTTGAAGGGAGCTAAAGTTCCCAATAGACATGTTAAGAGGGAGAGCATTTCAGGAGTGGGAAGCTAGCAAAGAGATGGAAGCAACAAATGGCAAATAGGCCTGTTTGGACACAGTGTAGAGTGTTTATTGGGGAGTGGGGAGAGAGGGCATATGAATCATTCTGTAAACATAGACTGGGCTCAGATTTTAAAAGACTTTCAATGCTAAACAGATGAGTTTGTATTTTATCCTAGAAGTAATAGTAAGCCACTGAAGTTTCTTAAGGAAGAGAATGACAATGATAGTGATGATGATCAGAATTTATATAGAACATTAAACAGTGCAAAGCAATTTACAAATATTTCATTTTAAGGGCAGCTAGGTAGTGCATTAGACAGAGCCTGGGCTTAGAATCAGGAAGACTCATCTTCCTGAGTTCAAATCTGGCCTCAGACACTTACTATGTCACCCGAGGCAAGTCACCTGCTTGTCTCAGTTTCTCATGTGTAAAACTGAACTGGAGAAGGAAATGGCAAACCACTCTGGTATCTTTGCCAAGAAGACCCTCAAAATGGGGTTACAAAGACTTAGAAAGAACTGAAAATCTCATTTTATCCTCTTGTAACAACCCTGGGAGGTAGGTGTTTTTATCATCCTTATTTTATTGATGAGGAAACTGAGGCAAACAGAGGTTAAGTGACTTGCCTAAGGTTCACACAACTACAAAGTATCTGAGGTCATATCTGAGCTCAGGCCTTCCTGACTCCAAGTTCAGTGCTCTATCCACTATGCCTCATGGTCTGATCTGTTTTTAAGGATTATCAATTTGGCAGCTGTGTGAAGGGTAGATTAAAGAGAAAAAGAGGCTGGAGGCAAGGAGACAAATTAGGAGGCCACTTCAATAGTCCTGTTGAAAGATAATGAGGTTTGAACTAGGGAGGTGCCTATGTGAGAAGAGAAGGGAACGGATGTGAGTGACAAGTGTATGGACTTCCATACAACAATAGCTTACTTTTATATAAAGCATTCATATTTGCAAAATGGGGGCAAATAGGTGGTTCAGTGGATAGGATACTTGACCTGGAGTCAGGAAGATGAGTCTTCCCGAGTTCAAATCTAGCCTCAGATATTTAGAAGCTGTGTGACCCTGGGCAAGTCACTTAACCCTATTTGCTTCAGTTTCTTCATCTGTAAAATGAGCTAGAGAAGGAAATGGCAAACCATTTCAATATCTCTGCCAAGAAAACCCCAAATGGGGTCCTGAAGAGTTGGACCTTCATGACTGAACAACAACAAATTTGCAAAATATTTTCCTCAAAATATCTTTCTACTAAGGAGGTGTTTTAAGTATTATTATACTCATTTTACAAATGAGGAAACAGGTTCTGAGAAGTCAAGGTGAGTTTTTTTTAATGATACTACAATATAATTAAAAGAATGTCTGAGGCAGGATTTGAACCTAGGTTTACTGAATGCTAAGTCACGGACTCTACATACTATGTTGTCTTGTCACTTTAAGCACTTTGTATTTGGAGGCTGCAAAATGTTATTAGAAAGATCACTGTTTTTTGATTAAGACAATCTTGGTTCTAATGATAATTCTCTGTCACTCCCTGGGTGAACTTGAATAAGTCACAATTTCTCTGTGCCTCATTTTCTTTATATGTAACCAACATGGGGTGTGTTTAGATAATGTTAGTTATGGAAATATGGCTCAAGCACCATTCCAGTGCATATTCTCTACTCAGAGCCATCCAGAAGCTTCAAGCCAAACAGCAAAGTGTATGCTGATCAAAAAGCTTCAGTGACTTCTGGTTGCTTGTAGGGTCAGATACAGATTCTTCTGTTTGTCATTTAAAGACCTTCACAATGTTCCTTCAGTCTGTTTTTCTATACTTATAATACAGTATTTCCCTTAATGAACTCTGTACTCCAGTCAAACAGATCACACACTGTCCTTCACATACAACATTTCTTCTCTTGTCTTTGGGTCTCAGCACAAGCCCAAATGTATCCCCATTCACCTCAGCTGCTCAGGATCTTAAACTTTCTTCAAAACTCAATTCAAAGGCCCCATCCTAGATGAGGCCTTTCCTAATCTCCCCCAGGTGTTACTGTAATCCCATTAGAAATTACTTCATTTTGTATATATATTTATTTATATGTTATATGTTCTTTCCCCTGATAGAAGTTAAGCTCTCTGAGGGCAAAGAAAGTTTCATTTTTTGTCTTTGTGTCCTTAGAGCCTAGCACAATAACTGACAAATACTGGTGCTTAATAAATGCTTGTTAAATAATTAATACACAAGGTAACTCATTTAAAAATGTACAAAGTCATTTCAGCAACCCCCCCAACACACACACACACACACACACACACACACACACACACGGTTCAGTCTCCTACAATTTCCCATTCTATAGGATTCAACTTCAGGAAATCTCATATGGTGAATGTTAAAAACTTAGGATTTTATGCCATCATTAAAATCTGCCTTTTTTTTTTATCTTGGGTGCAAGGATTCTCCTTGGCTCCAGCACTGGTCTGCCAGCCCCCTCCACATGTAGCCATTCTCCTAGGTTCTTCCTGCTCAACAAAGGATACTGCCATTACCCTGTATTCTTCCTGCTGAACTCTTATTCAGCTGTGCCTACCCTTCTGAATCCAGGTCTCCTAAAGCAGCCCAAGATCAGGAACAAGTCTTATGGCAAGGAGAAACAATATCTTGCAATTCTTGCTATGTAGCCTTGCCGTATAGTTTTTCTTTAAAAACTGAAACAATGTTGTTTTGTTTTCTTTTTAAATACTGAGGAGAGGTACCTGAGACTTTATTGGTCCAGGGGCCTAGGGTCTATAGTTTGACTCTGTCCAGCTGCCTAGACATAAAAAGGCCAGACTATGAGTACTGTGGCAAGAGGAATATTGTAACACCCACCCTGCCCCTCCTCACTTACTCCTATACCCTATGTAAGTTAGTCTAGTTTTTCCTTAAAAGGTATTGAAACCATCCTTGATGGTCTCAGGGGACAAATAATGGCTCAAGTAATTGACACCACCTCCTGGTTAAACCAGCATAAGTAAAAAGCAGCCATGAGTAGTGACAGGCTTGTCCTTATGCTTGACTGGCAGAATGTGGAGGGTAACTCAGAGACAGGGAAACTTTTCTCTTCTGGATCAATTTGAAGTGTTCTCAATGCAATGGTTATCCTTGTTAAATATCCTTCTTCTGCTTTGGTGAAGCAAATCTTTTTGTTAAGTGTGCAATGACCTACAATGGTCTCATTTCATTCCAATATCAAACATAAACCATCAAGGGACTGGCATGAATGAAGCCCAGGCCAGAAAAAAGAGTTAGTGTCACTCAAATTTAATGTATGTCCCACTGCCCTGTGAGTCAACATACTATTCTGACCAAATATGTTTCCAAGTAGAGATAGGAAGGGGACGAAGAAATGTTTCTGAACCAGCAATGTCCTTTCCATGCTACTGTTGAATAAACTTCCTTTTTGTTAAATATTGGAGGGGTCTATGGATGTCTCATTTCATTCCAATCCCAAGCCTGAACCATCAAACCAGGCCTGAATTAGACCTGACCCAGCACATGTGGGATTCTGACACACTAGAACTTCCCTCAAGAAGAGAATAGGTCCCTTGCCATAACTTTTATAGGCAATAAGGTCAGACTGAAGTCAATCAAAATAGTCATTGAGATTGAATGGGACATGTAGTTCAAAGTCTTCCTGTTACATATAAAATGATGGGGGTGTGTGTGAACTAAATGACCTGCAAATTCCCTTCAAGTTCGAAATTCCACGGTTACCTAATACTCCACATTCTTCCCAAATGCTAGGTGTACCCATGCAGAGGCATTTCCATATTGAGTCCACCTGGAGTCTTCCCTGCCCTCCCCCCCCATCCCTTCCTTAGTATTTGGCTGGTGTTTGCAGGGAATAGACCTGTTGCTAACTCTTCCACTTGCCTTTGTCACTGAGGGCTTTATTGCAAAGAACTCTTCCATCACTTATTAGTAACAATGTATCCCCACTGCTTCCCAGAAGCCATCAGCTGAGACCTTTAGCATGGAGCAATGATTTTCACTTTCAGGACACTAAATTTAATTCATCCACATACAATCTCTCCCACATCTTCACCTGGTGATTATTTTTATTAAATTGTAGAGAAGTATTCACTTATGCAGAAATGTATAGGAAGAGAACTCTGAAGTTCACAGATCATTCTTTACTCATGGCTAATGACACATGTATTTTGATAGTTTTTTTTTTTCTCTCTAAGAAAGGAAATACTCAGGTTGGGTATTAGAAACAAAATAACAGGTAGTGTATGGTGATGAAAAGAACCCTACACTGGTAATCTGAAGGCCTTTCTCTTCCATTGTCTAACCGTGTGACCTTAGACCTCACCTCACTTCTACATATTGTAGAACAGGAAATGGAAGGAGAGAATTGAGGTGATTTATCCAAGATTATACAGGAAGTAGTAGAACTGAGATTTGAACACAGGTCCCTTTGCTCCTAATCTACTGCTTTCCTCACTAAACTATACTATACTTTCTTTTGTTGAAACCATGGCTCCAAGGGCTGTTTTCACATCTATAAAATGATGGGGGCTGCTGTATTATTATTTTTTATATCAGGTTCCTTCTAACTTAAAAAACAAGCAACCTCCCTCCCTGAAATCCTCATTGGCAAATACCAATGTTTCTCCAACATTCTACAGATTTTTTCCCTCTTAACACAGTCTTTCATGCCATATGAATCTGATTTGTTGTTATGTAATTAGAAAAAAATAAATCATCTGACAAACTTCTTTTGGCCATTCTAAGTCATATCAATTCCTTTTACCAACGACATAGGACTATATGAATGATTTTGATAGGATCAGGACATCTTGGTGTGAAAGTTTTTTTTTTTTCTATCAAGTCATATTGCAACCCATCTATGACTTAGTAAATAAGTCTATTACATAGCTAGTAGCTGTTGAAGGAATACTTTGAATCCAAGTCATAATTCTAAGCCTAGCATTCTATCCAATACACCATTATGTATTTTTAGAAATGCTATGGGAGGAGATGCATGCAGCAAGAATAACCTAAGATGAAAGTAGAGAATTTTGGAGGCAATATGATGGTGTAGAATGCATACTGGATTTAAAATCAGATGACCTAAATTAGAATTTAAGCTTGAAATGTCAAACTGAGGGTTTTATATAGGGGTCCTGGAGGTAATAGAGAGTCACTGGTACTCATTGAGTTGGGGAATGGTCAGATCTACCCTTTAGAAATGTCACCTTGGCAGCTGAGTAGAGGATAGACTGAAGTGGGAAAAAGACTTCAGGCAGAGAGATCAATAAGACTATTGCAATAATATAGGTGAGAGATAACAAAGAGGCTAAACTAGGGTTGTGGTTATGTGACCAGAGAGAAGACATCCACAAAACATATTGGGAAGGTAGGAAAGCCAAGATTTGACCATGGATAAATGAACAATTGGATATGCTGGATGAGGAAGAGCCAGGGGTTAAGGATGACATTGAGATTGAGAATCTGGACAACTGGGAGGATGGTGATAACCCTCAACAGGAATAAGAAAGTTCAGAAGAGAAGGAAGTGTGAAAAATAATGAGTTCTGTTTTAGACAAGTTGAGTTTGAGATGCCTATAGTCAAGCCAGTTTGGAAAGTCCAGAGGGTAGCTGGTGATGCATGTTTGCCACACAAGATAGAGAAGAGGATTGTATACATGGAGACCTGGGAATCTATATAGAGATAATTGATTTACATAGAGATCATTGAACCTATAGAAGCTGATGAGATCAGCAAGTGAGATATTATAGAGTGAAAAGAGAAGAGGGTAAAGGAAAAAACCTTGAGGAACATCCATGTTTAAGGGGTATGACATGGATTAAAGAACAATCAATGGAGACCGAAAAGATTGGTTGGAAAGGAAGAGTGGAACTAGGAGGAAATAGTGTTATACAAGCCTAGAGAACAGAGTAGTCAGAAAGAGAATGTAATCAGCGGTGTCCGAGGCAACAGAGAGGTAAAGAATGATGAGATTTAGCCAGAAATAATACATTGGTAACTTTGGAGAGGACTACCTATTTTTTCCCATTAAAAAAACCAGGATACTAAAGTTTAGAGAGGTTACGTGACTTGCTCCATCACAAGTCAGTGTTGGAGATGAATTATGAACCCCAGTTTTGCTGACTGCAAGTGTAGTACACTAGCCATTGTGAAAGGCTTCCTCCTTTGTGAAGGCCTCCCAAATTATTCCAGCCCATAGGGATGACTCTGTTCCTAGGATTCATTGTTCCCAGGATTCATTCAATACCAATTACTAAAATCTCAGAAACATTCAGTTGATTATATACTGTTTTTAATTGTTCTTTAATTATTCAATGTGGTAGCCTTGTCTCCCTCATGATATATCAATCTCTTGAGAAGAACTGTGTCTGAACCTGCTTTTGTATCCTTCTCATTACTTAGTACAGAGTTGTGTATCCGTAGGTATTTAATAAAGTCTTGATCATTCTAATGAAATAATGTTCCAGTATACCTAGACATCATGCCAATGTCTTGGACACTGTGGAAGTGAGGTACGATACCCAAACCCATACTCCACAGCACCCCCATACACACATACATATAACTTATGTGGAATTGTGGAAATCGGTTTCAATTTGATAAATGACCTGAGTAATCAAAATTGTGATTCAAATACGTTCAGGCTTCCTGCTAATGTTTATCTGAGAAGATATTTATAGCTGCACATATAGATTGTGCTCTCTATATCATCCAAGAAAGGAGAAAAAGTTGTAGTTTATATCCATTTGACCCAGAACAAAGGACCTAGAGTTCAGGTAGAAAGGAATCTTCAGAAAGAAGCTGATAGAATTAGCTGGTTTTTGGGAGGGAGGAAGAATTAGAAAGGAGAATTGGAAGAGACCAAGCAAAATGAATTCATTTAAACTCATCATTGCACACAATGACCATCATAGTCTGGGAATTGCCAGCATAAGACAAGGCCTTCCTCTAGACCTCATGAAATTTAATGGTTACCAATGGAGTACATTCTTGCTGCATGCCCAGACCATCTCCTTTTCCTGTCCTGCATCTTGCTGATGATGTCCTTTTTATGCTTCTTCTCCTCCCTGCTAACTTCTTTAATTAGATAAGCATCCAGAATTGGAAAAGTCTATGTACACCTGCTTATTCTCAAAGCCTAACATCAGAGACATTTCAAGGGCTCTCAGGTTCTGGGCCACCTATTGACAATACACCCAGGTGTTTCCCCCTTCCCTTCCCTCTAACGGTGTACTTTTAGTTTCCCCTGGTTAAAAAAATGCTATATAAGGTGAAGGGAAAGGCTACCCTAGTGGGTACCAATTAACACCTCAGTAGGAGACCCTTTGAACTTTCAGTAACAATCTTCAGCTCCTTCCCTCCTATATTACATTACTTCCAGCCTTGTGTAAATGCTTGAATATTTACCAAATAATTAAAATGGGTTTTATACATGTGTATGCATATATAAAACTCATTTTCATCATGTTATCATTAAAAGTTCATTAAATACCCATTATGTGCCATGCACTATGCTAAATTCTGGGGGTACAAAAAGAGGCAAAACATGGTCCATGCTCTTGAGGAGCTCAAAATCTAACAAAAATCCAATTATATACAGGATAAACAGGAAATAACTAACAGAGGGTTCACTCTCTTTAAATCACAATCACCTCCAGGATTCAAGAGGGAAATAAATTATAATGATAATAATTTAAAAAGAGGATAGTGCATACATGTGCACCAATTAAATTAAAAATAAAACACTTATGTTGCATATATATCCACTATAAGCATATTCCTAGCTGGTATTCTTAAACTTACCTCTTACCTTTACTCTTCTAATATAGTTCTACCTGCTTTTTGGTTCATAAAGGATCTAGAGGCAGAAGAAACTGATGAGTTCATCTAGTTCCACCCTCTCATTTTTTCAGATGAGGAAACAGAGGCCTAGGGAAGTTAAGACACTTGTCCAAGGTCACACACATTGAGTAAGCAACAAAGGTGAGATTTAAAGTCCAATTTCTGTACTTCAGCCAAGATAACTACCTGAATGGAAGACAGACCACCCAGCTCCCATATACCTACTCCAATAAAGCCCTGACACACAAGACTATGAAAAGAAGAAGAAATCCAATGAGAAATTATGATAAATGACTTTATCCACTCTACAACTGCACAAGAGATCAGACAGAAGCCTGAAGACAATGGAAAAGCATAGTGGCAGAGCAGGGAAGCCTCTTAGCATGATCAGAGACTGCTAGGGACATCTCTCATCTACAAGGTTATGTGTCCACAGGCATAAAGAGGAGAGAGTTACCTCAAGAAATTCCCCAGTGTATTCAGTGTGTGGACCTTGGAGATGCTGGGGGGTGGTAGTAACATCCATAATTCTGTGCACATATTGGGACTGCCCAAGTCCAGGGATTCTGAGGTCCCTGACATAGTGTTTTGAGGCCCTAGAAAAGGGCCTGATGGCCCAGTGCTCTAAACTTCAAAGATCCAGAGGGTCCTACCCATGGAAGGTTGGGGTCAATGAAAGAACTCAGGGTACCTAGGGTGGAACCAAGTAGAGGCAACCACATTATTCAAAAACACAGCAAGGGATAGAGTATGTCCCTGACCCAAAGCCCCAGTTCTGCAACTAAAGTTGGAGAGATGAGGAAATCAAGGAGAACAGTGAGCAGTATCAAAAATTGTTCCAAATCAAAAGATCTTCCAAAACAAAAAAAGAGTATCTCTGTAACAACTGCAAGTAGAGAGGAAAAAAATTGACTTTCCACAAGTACTGCATTATGAAATGAGAGATTAAAAATGAAGCAAAAAATTTTAAAGAAAGAATTAGAGAAAAATAGATTAGAAGGGAATGTGGTAAACTTTACCCAAGTAATGAATTCCTTATACACTAGAATAGATCAAATAGAAATCAGTAGCTCCACAAGACAGAAAGAAATATTAGAACAAAATTAAAGGACTAAAAAAAATAGAAGGAAATGTAAAATATCTAATATAAAAATTTATCTGGAAAATAGATTGAGGAGAAAGAATTTAAAAATTATTAAACTCATTAAAAAAACCATGATAAAAAAACTTGGATGCTGTATTTCAAGAAATCATAAATGAAAACAGCCTAGATCTTTTAAAACAAAAAAAGGTAAAGACAGTGAGACTCCACCAATCATTTCCTGGAAGATCTGCCTCCCCCCCCCCCCCAAAAAAAGTTCTAGAAATATCATAGTCAAACTCTCCTACATCAAAGAAATATATGTACTGAAAGAAACAGTTCAAATACCAAGTGAGCAGAGTTCAGACACATAAAACCTGGCAACTTCTACCAAAAACAAGATTTCTTGAAATACATTATTTCAAAAGACAAAAGATAAAGGCTCACAACTATGAATAAATTATCCTGCAAAATTGAGTATAATCCCATAATGGGAAAAATGGATTTTTTCAAACATATTGGTTAAAAAGACCAGAGTTGAGTAGGAACTTTGAAATCCAACCACAAGAGTGCAGAGAAAACTAGAAAAATCTGTGATCTCCTCAGTCTGGTCAGACCCAAGGCTGAGCCTTGGAGTTGTCTGGAAACACCACATGGTTAAATGACTTGCCCAGAGTCACAGAGCAAGTGTGTAGAAGGTGGGACTTAAACGCAGGTCTTTCCAATTCCAAGTTCAGTGCTCTCTTGAGTGCTTGGCACAATTCCTGGCATACAGAACTGATTGAATAAAAGAAAGAAATGAAGGAAAAAAAGGAAGGAAAGGAAGAAAAGGAAAAAAGAAGAAAAGGTAAATGATGACTATACATCTTTTTTACCAGTTATTTTACTGTGTAAAAATGGCCCTGAATAGAATAGACTCTTGACAAAGGTCAAAGAACACAGAACTTGTGCAACAAAAATGTGATTCAAGAGCTGTGGGCAAAACAACTTTGGAAATATACATGTAAGGAAGAAAGAATATTGATGAGAAAAGTACTGAAATTACTGGAAAAGTCATAGCAAATGGAAAGTGGGATAAAACAACTTTTAATAAAATCAGCTTAAAAGTATTCCTCAAATAACAAAGAACTCATTTTTTTGGCAAGTGCATATTGACTTAATTGAGAAACAGTTAAGTTTTGATACATGAGTGTAATGAAATAATACTTCACTATAAGAAAGGATGAATATGATGACTATAGGAAAGCATGGGAGACAGAACATAGTAAGCAGAAAAAGGAAAACAAAAAAAACATAGTGACTTCAATAATGAAAACAGAAAGGACAACAGAGCAATCAAAACTGAATGCTGCAAAAATTGACCAAGTTTGGTTTCAAATAAAAAAATAAGTATACAATATCACACATGTGTACACATACATATACATGCATATATACATATACACAATATATACATATATAAAATACATATACACACATATATGTGTGCATATATATTTCTTTATAGAGAAGGGGGGCTGTGGGTGTAAAACATTGCATAACAATGTCCGACTTTTTAGATATATTGTTTAGTTTGCTAAACATTTTTTTTAGGTTTTTTTATCTTTTAAAATCTTTATTACAATGGACAACTTTTGGAGAGAAAGGAAAAGGATTAGATTGGAAAATATAGGTGATATAAAGACAAAAGACATCAACCAATTTTTTTTAAATAATAAAATCCAGGTCTTTAGACACCAGAGCTAGTACTTAAAAAATTTTTAACCATACAACACTACTTCGCTCTGTGGCTAACCCATTCAATTAGTCCTTCATGTCATTACCAGACGAATCTTCCCAATGATCTGATCGTGTCATCCTTCTTTTTAAAAAAAAAAAAACTCTAATTATTCTTCATTGCTTAAAAAATAAAGTACAAAATCCTGATCCTCACATTCAAAAACCCCTTTGTCTGGTTCCAACCCATCTCTGCAACTTGATTTCACAACCACTATTCCCCTTCCTGCCAACAATGGTCCAATCAAATGGAACTGCTTACTCACTGTCCCATTTTTGCTTACCTTCTGGTCTCCCTGACTTTCTTTACATTTCATGTCTTTTAGGCCTAAGTGGGATTCTCTGTTCCTCCTCCTACAATCTCAATCTGTTGAAATTAATTTCTTCAAGGGACAGTTGTTATTTCTCCCAGGAAGACTTCTCTGATTGTCTTAGGTGGAAAAGTGCTTCTTTTCCTCCTTTCTCTTCTTATAGCACCTATCCTAGATCCTTCCTTTGCATTTACATTTTGCTTCATATTTTTATGTACCAGTCTAAGCCCTCCTTTTCAACTGTAAAATCCTTGAGAAGAAGGTACTGTGTCTTTGATCATATCTGCATCCCCAATGTCTTACACAGAAGTACTTGATAAATGCTTGTATAATTGAATTGAATTGTGGGTCATTTTTTTTTCCAAATTTAAGAATTACCAAATTCACTGATCAAATCCCATATATGACTCAGGGAAACATATGTCGCTTGGTGCTATAAGGATGACAGTAATGTCTTCATGGCCTCTGACTGATGAACATATGGTGCCCTTAAGCATCATGTTTATTTACTGTACCTTGATAAATTAGTCAACCCCAGTTGCAGAACAGGCCTGTATGCCACCTGGCCATTTACTACCTAGAGCTGGGATTTAAAGGTCAGCTGAACATACCATAATAGCAAGGGGAGGAGCGTGATTATTATAGAGGATATTTCAAGTTGAAAACAAACTGTCTGGAGACCATAGGCATGTTGTTTTCCCTTCCTCCTCTCACATGAGGATTTCTCACTTTTTAGTATAGGCAGCGTCACAGGAGAATTGAATGTAGGCTTCATACCTTATAATTCAGGATAAGGTATGGAAAATGTTTCAGGACCCAAATTTTCCCAGTTGGCATTCTTTACTACCCATGATCACTAGATGAAGGTTAGTATGTTTTATTCATCTTCCACGCCAAGAAGTTTTGACTTGAAATAATTTGACTTGCAAATAAGAGAATATGTATGTTTCTTTTATAATTTTTTCAGCTGTGTCTGACTCTTAGTGACCCCATTTGGGGTTTTCTTGGCAAAGATACTGGAGTGGTTTGCCATTTCCTTCCCCAGTTCATTTTATTGGTGAGGAAACTGAGACAAACAGGGTTAAGTGAGTTGCCCAGGGTTTCACAGTTAGGAAGTTCCTGAGGCCAGATTTGAACTCAGGAAGATGTGTTTTCTTGATTTCAACTCCAATGAGCTGTCCACTGGGCCATCTAGCTGCCCCATATGTGTGTATTAATGAATCTATACAAATCAGATATACCTGCACTAGAACCTGGTTGATTTATCTAACTCCTTTCTCCACTAAAGGGCCCCTCTGCTCTGGACCTAGGCATATAGTCTAATACCAGTGATGTCAAACTCAGAGAGAAAAGGAGGACAACTAAATTGTACATAGGGATCATGTGGGTACATATTGACTTAGAAAACCACATTTTAGCATTATCTATATTTTATTGTATTTTTGTTTATTTTGTTAAATATTTTCCAATTACATTTTAATGTGGTTCTAGCCTAACTTGGTAGGCTGTGGTAGGCTGCAATGATTAAAATCTAAGTGGGAAATAACTAACAAAATAAAGAAAAATAGACATAGATAATAGATAATGTCTATTTTTCAGGTCTCAAATTCTCATTTCTTGACACTCTTTACTATCCATGACCACTAGATAAAGGTAAATATCCTCTATTCATCCTCTGTGCCAAGGAGTCTTGATCTCTGGTCTATACCACATTTGATTCTGGAGGAAACTAGCCTCTAAAGGTCTAAATCCAGCCTCACACACTTACTAGCTGTGTGATTCTAGGCAAGCCACTTAACCTCTACTTGCCTCAGTTTAATCATTTGTAAAATGGGGATAATACTAGCACTACCTCCCAGGGTTTTTATGAGAATCCAATGAGACAATAATTGTAAAGTGCTTAGTACATTGCCTGGCATATAGTAAGTGCTATATAAATCTTAAGTATTACTATTGTTTTTATTACTATTATTATTATTATTATTATTATAAATGAGGCTTGACTCTTTTCTCATACTTTTCAATTAATTACATTCCTAATCTCTTGACCTTATTGAGGCAAGTGATAAAGATATTGTGACCACATATGGGCCACCACAGCAAAATCGATAAGGGCCGGAAATGTTGCATTTGTTTTTGTCTCCTTATGCTCAAACGAATATTTTCAGGTTTAAGAACTGACTTCCAAAAATCAAACCCATTGATTTTTTGAAAGGGTAAGTGTATGCAGATGGTTACAGTAAACATGACAGTCCTAAGCTAGAATCTTTATATTTCACCTAGAAAAAAAAATATCTTCTCTGCCAGAGACTAAAGAAGGTTTAGAAATGAGGACTGAAGAAATGATGTCTTTAGGTTGGTTATTATCTCACCCTGGGGTTGACTGGCTACAGATATTTCCTAGGGAAATACACTATTTGGGGAAGTGAAACCTAGATTTGGGGGCTGGGAGCCCACAAAGGGTGGCTGTACAAACATGTCTTCAGGGGAAACTGACTAATGCCCAGGCTGCTTAGTTGTAGCTAGATATCTCTCTACTGATGACTTTTGATTCTAACCTGAACCCACCATCCTGTCAAACAAGGACTTCTAGTAACTTTAGAAGAAAAGCAGGTTAGGGGTAAAAGCATGGTATAACAGATGACAGTGCTGTACATCAAGATGGAAAGAGCTAAGGTTTAACAATTAACAGCTATGAGAGCACAAGCAAATTATTTAAGCTTTCTGAGCCTCAGTTTCTGCATCTGTAAAATAGAAATAGTAATAGCTACCTGACAGGGTAAAGCTCTTTGCAGACTTCAGAGGATGATATATAATTGTATAAGCTCTGTCTTTTCCTTTTCTATAAGTTAAAGTTAAAATAGATTTAATCAAAAGTGAAAAATAGAGAAATTATACTATGTGTCAGCAATAGTATTTGATATTGTTTTAGAGCATTTAAAATACCTAGACAGTATAAAATACCTGAGTGTTTGCCTGTCAAAACAGATGCAGGAACTATATGAACCTAGACATTAGACAGACATTTTTATACGAATAAACTCAGATCTAAATAATTGAAGTGATATTTATTGTTCATGGGTAGGTGAGGCTGATATGATTTTTAAAATGACAATTTAACCTAATTAATCTATTTATTTAAAGTCATTCCATTTATATTACTAAAATTTATTTTACTCAATTAGAAAAAATAATAACAAAGTTCATTTGGAAGAACAAAAGTTCAGGAACTTCAAAGAAAACAGGGAAAAAAAGATGTAAAGGAAGTAGATTCAGCAGTATCAGACCTTAAACTATATTATAAGGTGAGAGCACTGTTGAAGTGTAAAAAGGATAATTTTAATTATTTTAAATTAAAATTTTCTTGTATGAATAAAATCTATGTAGCCAAGAATAGAAGAAATGCAGAAATTATGGGAAAAAAAACTCATAGACAATCTCTCAGAAAGGATGTGTTTGGGTTGGGATATTGCTGTGGTATAGGAAATGATGAGGTGGTTGATTTAGAAAAACAAGGAAACACTTGGACTTGGACTTATGAAGACTTATGAAGAAAGATGCTATCCACCTTCAGAGAAACATGATAGAAGGAAATAAGTGTATTACGGTCATGTATATGTGTGTGTGTGTATGAGTGTTTGTATGAGTATATGTATGTTTATAGATATCTATATATGTATATATGTGTGTATATGTACATACATACATATCTAAGCTGCTTAACTGTAGCCTTCTTTAGGGTGCTAGGGGGAAGGAGTAGAAAAATAAAATAAAAAGTACACAGTAGAGAACAAAAGAAAACCCACAAGGAAGCAAAGAAAAACTGGTCAGCTTTGAAAACAATGTGCAATATTTATTATACAGGTTTACTTGAAATGGAAATTTATTGTTTTATGGTGAATCCTCTCTTATGGTCCCCTGTGTACATGTCAATGTTTTTTTTTTCCTTTTCTCATTTTGTATTTAAGTTTAAAATAAAAAAATACAAATAAAAATTTAAAATTTTTTTGAAAAAAAATTAAAAAAAGAATGTGTTTGTTTACCTAGGTCAGTGGCTTGGGGTTAAGGTTGTGGAAGAAGGAGGTGAGCAAGGGAGTGGGTTGGACTGGTAAGAGTTTTGCACAGGATTTCCCTTCCCTTTGGAATAGGCTCTTACATGGTTTCCCTAAGAGGAATGCCCAGGTAAGTAACTTAAAGCTGATTTAATGAATGGCCAGTCAAAGGCGAGAAGGCTGTTGTCCTGCTTTTGTTCACTCATTCCCCTCTGGAACGAGCCCCTGAATTCTAAAAGTGAGTTCATCCGCATCTTCCTTGAGCTTTGTGACTGTGAGGGCTGCAGTTCAGGTCTGCTTTTCTGTTGTAAAATGCTGTGAAAGTCTTTGCAGGCAGAGGTTCTGGAGGTCTGTTACTGGGCAATAGGGGATAGCCTGGAGGTTCACTTAGCAGCTGTTATGGCTGCCCTGTTTTTAGGCCCATATAACAAAACTAACACACCTCATTTCCTCTTACCTGTCCAAATGAGACCTGCCTTCACAAACACACACACACACACAGACGAGGTGTTTCTCTAACATCAATGCTGTAGTGCCTATTTTCTCTATAATTCAACTCTTCAGGCAGAATTGACACTGAAGATATTAAGATATTCTTCCTGGTGGACCTGAAGTCAAAAAGGCCAGGGATTCTTCACTCTGGCATTTACAACCTTCAAGACCATGGAAAAGTCATGTCAGCACTCTGAGCCTCAGTTTCCTCATCAGCAAATTAGGGATAAGAATTTTTCTGCTACCTTCCTTGAAGGGATGTTGTGATAAAAGCACTTTGGGAACCTCAAAGCACTATGGAAATGTAATCTATTGATAATAGGACAAGGACAGGTATTTTATTGGTACAGAGAACTCTTGGGTGAGAAAACTCTAACTAAGCACTTCAGCTCCTTCTCTTCTCGGCCCAAGGGCATTTGAGGAACTAGAGGGCCACACGTGGACTCCAGACCTCAGGTGTCCCACTCCTGCCTATAGTCTTGGAGAATTGCCTAGAGCTCAGAGAAGACCTGCCTAAGGTTACACACTTAGAATAGGATAAAGGCAGGATTGGCACTCAGGTTTCCTGACTCTGAGTTCAGTTTTGATTCCCTCCTCCATGATGCCTTTTATTAACAATAATGAAAAAATAAAATCCACAATCAGCTCATAGTGTCATCGAATGTTAGAACTAGAAAGTTTAGAGCTATAATGATAATCGGTAATGATAATTAAAGGTCACATTCATAGGGTTTAAAGATCACTTTCCTTCCAGTAATCTAATGGGTAGGCAGTGAAAATTTCACTTCCTTTTCCCAGATAATGAAAAAAAAATAATGGAAATTGAATGGCTTGTCTACTTTACATAATGAGTAAGTAGAGATGATGGTGGAAACCAGGTCTTCTGATTCTGAATCCAGTTTTCTTTCTACTACATCAAGTTACCTACAAGGTCAGTTAAATTAAATTCATTGTTTATGAAGTGCCTACTGTCTACAGGGCATTAGGAAAACAAAGACAAGTTGAAAGAGTCCTATCCTTCAAGGAATTTACTTCCTTAATTTACAAATGAGGAAACTGACTCTGATTCAGAATGATTACCTTACCTTACCATGGCACTTTCCTATAAGGTAGGTGGAAACAGTTAAAGAAGGCATCAATAGATCCCTTTGGGAGTTGAGGAACTCCCCTACAGGAGGTAGTATGTTGTTATAGCAAAAAGAGAACTCAATGGGAATCCTAAGACCTGAGTTCTAATTCTACCTAGCTCTGCCACATACTAACTGTGGAACAATGATCAAGTCATCTCACCTCTTACTGAACTTCACTTTCCCCATCTTTGAACTGAGAGGAATAATACCTGCCCTTCTTGCCCCACAGGGTTGCTGAGAATCAACTGAGATAATAGATGTGATACCCTGACTCTGTAATGAGAAAACCTAGATTCAAAGCCAGACTCTGATATCTACTACCTATATGATCTCAAGCAATTCCCTTAACCTTCTTAAGCTTCAGTTTCCTCATCTGTAAAAGACTGAGGGCTAGACAACTTGGCTTTGGAAGTCCCTTCCAATTCTAGTTCTGTAATCCTATGTGAAAACACTTTAAGAATATTAAGCACTTTCCTAAGTGTAAGAAATAGTGTTTATGGCTGCCTTTGTAGAGATGTTATCTCTAAAGGGCAACAGGAATAAAAGAGCTCATTTGCCTCTCTTTTCTGATAGCACTTGAGTTTGAATCCAGACTCTGATTTCCCTGTGTAACTGGACAAGTCACTTTTCCTCTCTGGGCCTCAGTTTCTTTATCTGTAAAATGGGGAAATTGAGCTAGATAATCTAGAGCTGGTCCCTTCCAGCTTGAAATCCCACGATTCTATGACTGTCACAGATCTATGAAACCTCTGATTAAAAGCCACCTTGAGGCTTGAAAGACCAACGTGGGTCATTTCTTCCCCCAAGCCCTCAGTTGGACACCTTTGGCAAGCACTAAATTACTTTAGCAGACTAATGACTTGAATTGTCAGATGTATTGTTTAGGTGCCCGAAGAGCAATAACTTTGTTCACAAGAGGTGCCAGGTTAAGGAGCTCCTGTTAAGTAGCCCCTGCTGGGCTGTAGCTAATACTCATTGTATTACTGACAGTCACCCCAGGGCCAGTCCCTATCACCTGGCTTTGAAGTGGGTTAGGCAGGGCTTTCTTTTTCCTCCTGAACAGGAAGCTGTGTTGCAGCTGGGGGAGTGGGGGTGGAGAGAAGGCAGCTGTACTGGGAACTATCTCCAAATGCTGACAGACCCGAAGGACCTTAGGAAGAATGAAGGAATCAGAAGATGATTTCTTTTTAGCCAAGACAGCACCGTCCCTCCCCATTTTTTTGAGAAAATTTTAAACTGGGGAATTTGAGCTGTTCTCCTCGGCCTTTAAAGAAACAATCTTTTCCTTCACTTTAAACAACCTCTCACAAAAGGGCCATAAATTGCACTTTGTTCTTAGGGCAGAAAAAGTCAGGGTCAAATCTCCCAATGACCACATCTAAAGCTCCTAGTTTTCCAAACTAAGAGGGAGTAGGGCAGGAGTGAATGGCAGGTTTGTTTTTTTTTTTAATTCCAGGAAAGGCTGCCCAACACTCTTTAACTGTTATGTACTCTGTAGTCTCCTAACCTGAGGCCTCAAAATATAGATATTGCCCCTGAAACTTTCCACTTTAAATTCTATATGCCATAGCTCTGGCCCTCAAACTACAGTACAGCTCTCTCAGCGTTTTACCAAAAACAGGGCCCTGGTTTTCTAGCACTGAGCCCCTCACCTCTGATATTTAGCTCCCCAGTGAAGGGCAGAGGTCATTTGAAATATTTTTCAACAGAATGACTGAGGACTGAGGACAAATTCTTGTACCTATTTTAAAACTGTCTTTCCTCCTCTCTCCCCCAAATACTCACAAGGCCATTGTTATGGTCATATTAGACAAGGACTTAGGAGAGTCGTTCTTGGCATTTGTTCCGTACGTTAGCATGTAAACATGCTTTAATTGATAAAGTTTGATTGCTAGAATGATGTATAAGTCTAATTAATATTTCTGTTGCTCTAGTTAGCATACGTAACAGTAAATTGGATTTGCACCTGCATCATACATTATAGGAGTTTAATATAGAAAGTACGGGACAGGATTCATTCATTCACTCATTCATTCAATAAACATTTATTTAATATCTACCTGGGGCAGAGTTTGAACCTTACCAGCCACTGGACCCATCTAGAAATTTAAACTTCCCAGTCTGGAGATTGGGACCCTTAAATGCACGTCTATCCTTTGGTTTGAGAGGCAGAGGATTATCAGTGTGGCATATTGCATATACTAGCAGGTATATGTGAATTCACTCTAACTATTGTTGTTCCAGTAGCACTGAGAAGTATGACTTTGAGGTACTTGATGGGGGTAGGAAGGAGTGAGACTGTGCTCCACATTCCTGGAACTATGAGAAAGTCCACAATCCCCTTAGAGAAGTAAAGGCAACCCAACACTGCCTGTGGTTTAACCAGGAAATTCTAAAATTCTGAAATTGCACCTGAATCCACTTTAAATCCCAGAAGATTTAGGGCAGACCCTCAATCTTCGGGGAGGGGATAGAGACTTCCTCATACTAGCTGCAACTTGAGGCAAAGGTCACCAACTCCTCCCTGTCCCTCCATTTCCTTCTTGAGGATTTTTGAGGTTTTAAAGTAATTTCCATGGTTCTGATACCAACTACAAGGGGCACAACAACTATACTTAAAAAAAATCACTCATCCTATTAAGGAGGCTAAAAGGATTTTCCCTTAAGGTTGGAGAATGAAATGGTACAAAATGTGTTACAGCCACCTGAGAGGCTCATTTGTATGCTGCCGAGAGTGACTGTGCCCTGATTAACCAATTAACCAAATAACTGAAAATGTGTTGATTAGTCCCTGGGCATGTTGGTCAGACAGTACCTCTCTCTGTTTGTCTGTCTGTCTGTCTCTCTCACACGCACAACAAACATAACATAACGTAACATAACATAACGTAACATAACATAACATAACATAACATAACATAACATAACATAACATAACATAACATAACATAACATAACATAATATGTAACAGTTCATTTGAAAAAGAAGAAGCCTCAGTATTAGATGACAGTTCCAGGCAATAGTTGAAACAGTTTTATAGAGAATCAGTCAATGACATAATTTGGAACTGTAGGAGAGCAGCAGTGAAGTACAGAAACTGCTAATGGAACTTGAAGGATTGTTCAAGTCAAGCCATGAAGCAAAAGCAAAAGTGCGCGATGTCTATGGGGTGCACCCTCCTATATCAGAATGGTAATCTGTGGAAGATTATATTCCTTTAGTATGAAAAATAGAAAATTATTCTACAAGATTCTCCTTTGTTACTTAGTATTCTGTCCTAATTAAAAGCAATGATATTTGATACATTGTTCCTGACTAGTTTGTTAGTAAAGAATGCCGTAGATAGGGGCTCAAGTCATATTTGCCTATGATTACTCCAAATACTGTTGAGATATCTTGGGGTTCCAGAATCATATGGAACTCATGTGACAAATAGATGCCCTTTAACGCATTCTATGCTATTATATAAATCACACATTATGATTGAGAGTTGTAGTAAGAATAAGTTTGTTGCCTTGACATAAGTGACCTCATTTGTCTTGTGATGAAGTGTTTTGATGTTTGTTTTTTTATAACTTGTTTTTCAGTATTATGATTCAATTATGATTCAATATTAGTATTATGTGATGTAGGTTGGTAAACAACACGCATATGTTCATAAACATATGGAACCCCTAGATAGGACAGACCACCAATAAGCAAATTTGATAACTTTATCATTACCTTATGTCCTCAGATATCAATCAAATTAATTGGTGAACTAATTAGGTGGCTTGTCACCAGTCAGAACTTTGGTGTAACTAGATAATACCCATAGCTATAGCTATAAGAAACCCACCAGAAGTCTCTACCTTTAGCTTCCTTCTGGGTTTTGACTAGGACTAAATCCTATCTTTCCTTCCCCTAACCCCTTCATCCTCACCTGAGAATGAAGAGACACTTTGTTTAGTTGAGGGCAATGTTGATCAACTGATTGGACTCAACTTGCCAGACATTCAGCTTGGAGGGGCATATGAGCCTCTGGATGGGTTGAGAGGAAACTTTGTCCCTAATTACTGGTGTGAGATATACTTACTGGGAAGCCTCAGGAAAGTGGATTGGTTGTTAGTTCTAGAGGGGTTGATGTCTATGTTGTCTAACAGATGATTATGAACTAATGTTAGCATGCTCTGATTAATAAAGTTTGACTTCTAACAGTAATAAGTATAAATCTAATTAGTGTTTCTATTGCACATGTTGGCATATGTAACAGTAAATTGGATTTGCACACACACCATGCATTATAGGAATTTAATTTCTTGCCAAGCCTATTACCCAAAAAGGTACTAATTTCTCTATCTCAAAAATATATAAAGGACTTGAGCTAAACTACTTCAGATATTGTCTCCACCTCCATCAGAGTAAGCCTTGTGCATAGATGGAAAGTGGTGCCATCTGCAGTGGTTTGAGTATGCTATCATAATCTATTGGCCAAAACTATGTTCTCCATTAGCCATCTATAGAGCTAACTTCCCTCCTACGTGGCCTCTGATGTCTTACATTAAAATCACAGAAGTGGGAGGATCATGGTTTAAATTTCTATGTCATCAGTCAGTAAATATTTATTATGTGTCTACTATGTGCCAGGCACTGTGCTGTGTTGAAGATAAAGATATGAAAAAGAAACACAGTCCCTGACCTCAAAGAGCTTATAATCTAACAGGGGAAATCAATACACAAAAGGAAGATGAAAGGGGGAGGCAGGAGTACCCAGAGCAAGGTTCTGACAAAAAAAAAAGTCAAAAAGGGTGCAAAGGTTAGGGAATGAAGAGATGGCTGGCTTGGGAACCCTTCTTAAATGGAGGCTTTGGGAGGAGCTCTTTTTTCTGTCTTCTAATCAGAGAGGCAGAAGGTACCGAAGGTATTGAGAAGGTGTGAGTGCCAAGGCAGATGAAGTCCTACGGGATGTAAAGATTCCTGATGATGAGGCTCCTAGGGGCTTGGTGGGGAAGTCCAAAGGAGGGCAACCGAGTGGGAAAAGAAAGAATGTAATGCCTTGAGGGCAAGGATTTTTTCCTTTCCAGAATGGAGAAATTGTGTTGAAGCACTCAGTTTAGAGGTAAGAAATGATTCTAGGATCCTCTTGCCTTCTGTTACGTCATTTAGCTTCTTTGATTAGCTGAGTAAAAGAACAGATGGCTGGGAGAGACACTAAAGACAGGAGGAACAAGAAGAGGAGCATTATCTATTGCCATTTTATTGTTGTTGTTCAGTCATTTTCGACTCTTTGTGACCCCATTTTTGGGGTTTTCTTGGCAGAGATAGTGGAGTGGTTTTATCATTCCCTTCTCCAGTTCATTTTGAAGATGAGGAAACTGAGGCAAACAGGGTTAAGTGACTGTCCAGGGCCACACAGCTAGTAAGTATCTGAGGCCAAGTTTGAACTGATGACGATGAGTCTTCATGATTCCAACCCCAGTGCTCTATCCACTGCACCACCTAGATGCCTCATCCATTATCATTACTGATTATTACATCATTACATCATTACTAATCTCCAAAACCAAGTCCCCTCCTTGGTAATTAGTTAATCACCAACTCTGGTGTGCTTTCAAGGACTCTGGGTTTATAAGCTCACTGTCTCAGAGGCTTGAGAGTCAGGTGGAGTCTTAACAAACAGAAGGAGGGATGGAAGGCTATCGGGGGCTGAGGTCAGCTCCCTATTAATCTGAGTCCAAGGAACTAACTAGCTCTGGTTCCCATCAAAGGGTTTGCCTAATCATCACAAGTGCCACACTTGCCTAGAAAAGGATATGACACTGGGAAGGCCCTCCAAAATATCATTCTTCCCAAAGTTGCCAAAAGATCTGATATTTCATCCTTAGAAATAAATTTTTTTGGGTTAAGCACAACTTCTGTCTATGATCTTCCTTCAAAAGGCAAGTAACCTGAATCTCTAATGCCTCAATATATTATTTAATCAAATCCTCTTTCTGAAAATAAAACCGAACCTATGAGAATACTGAGTTCTTGGGTTGGTGAGTGGGAAAGACAAAGGTCACAGAAATGGGAAGAAGGAGGATGCCGAAGGCAAAACCACCACTTCACGGGTTTTACCAAGAATAGAGCTTGTCTACCAAAAAGAAGGAAGATTGCCCCTATACTATAACCAGCCTTGGTAACCCTAAAGTTTGAATGCAAAAACTAAAGCAATTCTGGAACTGCCATCTTCTAACCTTCTCTCACTACATAGCTGAGGTTTTATGATTAACTAATTGTCATCATAAAAACAACAGATTGCTGGCTGAGGAGAAGCACCAAGGCAGGAGAAACAGGAAGATGAGGAAGAAACAAGGAAGAAGAATAATTTACAGGGGAGTTAATGTAGACAAGTGAAGAAGGTGGTAGTGGTGGTGGTAGAAGAATTTCAAAGGTTTACTGCCAACATTAATTAATCAAAAACTTCTTAGATATTCACTGTTTCTGACATGGTACTATACTAGGTGAGGGGGAGACAATGATACAAATAATGATAATCGCTGCCCCAAAGGAACTAACATTCTATGAGGGATGTGGAGTATGGTATATATACAGTAAGTATGACATTGTGGAAAATGCAAGTAAGTATAATACAACCCCCTATATGTTAGTCAGTCAGTAAGCATGTATTAATCACCCCTCTTTGCCAGTCACTGTGCTAAAACACTGGTGATACAAAGAAAGTAGGCCTTGCTCACAAGGAGCTCACAATCTAATGATGGAGACAACATGCAAACAAATACATACAAATAAATAATATACAAAAGTGGAGAGAAGCAGCCAGGGAAAGGTACTATCATTAAGGCATTGGGAAACACTTCTTCTTCTTCTTCTTTTTTTTTTTTTTTGCTTTTTTGGTGAGGCTATCGGGGTTAAATGACTTGTCCAGGGTCACACAGCCAGTAAGTGTCAAGTGTTTGAGGCCAGATTTGAACTCAGGTCCTCCTGACTCCAAGACAAGAGCTTTATCCACTGCACCACCTAGCTGCCCCTTAGGAAACACTTCTTACAGAAGACAGGGTTTTTTATTTTGTTTGTTTTGTTTTGGTGGGACTTGAAGGAAGCCAGAAGACAGGGAAAAGGAGGAAGAGAATTCCAGAAATAGGAGACAACCAGTGAAAACGCCTAGAGTTGGGAGATGGAGTATTTTGTTTGAGGAACAGCAAGAAGGTCCATGTCACTAGATTGCAAAGTACCCAGTAGGTGAGTAAAGTTCAAGTATTCTTGAAAGGTAGGAGGAGACCAGGTCATGAAAGGCTTTGAATGTCAAAAGATGATTTTATGTTTCATTCTGTGGGTGATACGGAGACACTGGAGTTTATTGAGTGGGGTGGGATTGGGAGGGGAATATGGTTAGATCTGTGTTTGAAGATCACTTTAGCAGCTGAATTGAATAGAGATGGTTGGTAGGAGGTATGGAGGGGGAGACCTATGGAAGGCAGACCAACAAACAGTATAATCCTAGAGGTAATGGGGAACCACTGTAATTTACTGAAAGGGAGAAGTAGAGTTGTCATTCAAAGCCTTTCACAACCTGTTTTAATTCATTGATTTGCTTTGTCAGTATAGACCAACTCAGAGACTGTTGTCATAATCATACAAGTTAGTGTGCACCCACCATGATTGAGAATTAAAAAAAAAAGAAACATCAACCAAAAAGCTAATGGGATCTTAGGCTGCATAAAGAAAAAAGATATAGTGTTCATTGCTGGAGAAGTAATGATTCTAATGGATTCTGCCCTGGTCACCCCATCTGAAGCAGTATGCTCCATTCAAAACACCACATCTTAGGAAAGACATTGATAAGCTAGAGCCTATCCATTCATTGGAGGATGGTAAGGATGACGAATGGTTTCAAGCATCAATCTAAGAAACTAAGGAAAAAGAAAACAAAAGATTTAGGAATGACATGATAGTTGTCTTTTTAAATATTTGGCTATCTATTTTGAGAGAGAATAGACTTATTTTGTTTGGTGCCAGAAGGCAGAGGTAGGAATAACGAGTAAAAGTAGCAAGGAGGTACAATTAGGCCTGATGTAAATAAAAAGTTCTTAACAGTTAGAACTTTCCAAAAATGTATATGATGTGTCTCAAGGAAATGGGCTTCTCTTCACTACAAGTCTGAATAGTGAATACTGAATAATCACTTGTTGGAAATGTCAAAGAGAGGATTCTAGGTCAGTTATGGATGGGATTACATGGCCTCCGAGGTCTACTAAAACTCAAAGATTCTATGAAATTAGTTGAAGCCTGAGATAAATCCATCTGAGAATTAAGTATCAGATCTGAATAAAATGTGGACATCTTCTGCTCCATACCAGGACTTCTGTGACTTCACATGACCAAAGAACTATGAGGACAAAAACTCCAATAGAAATATTTGCTGATTGATCGTTTTATTTAGGCTCCTCTGCAAAGCTTAGCACCCTTCCATTCACATAGCTAGCTAATTTTGAAGATGTTGCTAACGAAGTCACTAGTCCCAGACTAAGTATTCTTAACTTTTTATGTGTGTTATTGACCTTTTTGTTAGTCTGACAAATGCCATTATAGATCCTTTTTTTAGAATAATGGTGTTTTTCTATATTCATCATTGAAGAGAATGCTAAATTTCTGTTAGACCATAGTGAAAATAAAGATGTATTTTTTCCATCCAAGTTCACAGATCCTCTGAAGTCTATCAGTAGATCTAAGGTTAGGAATCCCTGTTCTAGACTCAGAGGCTAGTTACTTTCAGAGAAAAAAATGAAAAAAATGTGCCATTTGCTTGTCACAGAAAGGAAAAAAAAGGCTAGAAGAGTATGGACAAGTGAGTCCATAAGTCACTACTATTGGAAAAAACTCAAAGTGACCATTTGTTGACCTTGGATGATAAAGGCTGGAAAAATAGCACTGGAATCACAGAACTTTGTATACATGATGCTAGTTGGGAGATGGGTTCAGGAAAATCAGGGTAGAAAACACCACCCCCCACTCCACCCCCACCCACACACATATACCCTACCTCTCAATTATTCAAACTCCCTAGAAGAAAGACTAAGTCCCAGGCCCCACACCAACTAGGTTGTTGAGTGTTGTGCCAATTGTTCTCCCTAACTTTGGGGCCTGCTAATTAACCTTTGAGCTAAAGTAGTTCTGTGAATTAACAAAGGAAGGGGCAAAACAGAACCTTCTTCAACTACTTGAGGTCATTTTCTAGACTTTTCCACTTAGAAGACAGAGATTGGGGGGGGGCATTCAAAAGGAGCCCTGACTCTTTGGAATTCCTGCTTTTTATGTACAGGCTTTCATCTAAAAGTTCCCTAAACCTTTGACTAAAGCAATTCTTTATAGCCTTTCTGGGGTGAGAGACTCCATTCTCCCCAAAATAATCCCCCATATCCTCTCCCAGCATCAATGTATGTACCATGACTTTTCCTTATCTGAAAAATCAGGAAGTTGGTTGGATGAGATAATCTCTAATGTCTGTTCAAGCTCTGCTTTGACTCCCAGGCTCAATCAACATCTTGTTACCAAATGAAAAGGAGTGAGTACCAGCTCAGTTTTGTTTCTAATGACCTAAGAGGGTCTTAAAATCAAATTAATTTTAACATATGTTTATTTATATACATACACATGTATATTCCAACATGCATACATATAGGTATATGTACATATGTACATACAAATATATGTGTTTGTACATATATATGTGTGTGTGTGTATACATACCACACACACCATGAAGCAATATTTTTTTTGAGGGATTGTACAGAAACAAGTTTTGAAATCTGTTGAAACATAAATAAGTATACCAATTCCTATAAGTCTGGGAATCACTTTCTTAAAATTCCTATCCCTCTGCTATTTATCTGATGGAACTCTCCAGAGCTGAAAAAGCTTGGCTTCAAGGAAAAAGAGCCTTTGAGTGTTTTTCCCCTAAAAGCAACTCCCCACACTCATTTCTTAGAACTTCAATTATTAAGACACCTAGGGCAAAATTCTTCCATTATTCTTTCATTTCCCAGTCACATAAATGGAAGCTCAAAGAATGTGGAACAAACTTTTCCTCCCTTCCTTCCCAGCATTCTTGATGATTAATCATGTGCAGCTAGTCCTTGATTCTAGATTGAGTGAGAGTAGGGTAACCATGCACTTATATCTACCTTCTAAATTGGTCTATCATTTTGGTTGACTTTCCTTACTCACAAAAAGGAGCTTGAGAAACTTATCCATTCAACATCATCACCTGCATTACCTCTTCATTCCTTGACGCATAGCTCTGTATTTAATTGTAATTTGTTTACCCTCTGGTTTACAGAGTCTATGTTCTATGACTCTGTGAATATATCCCTATTTCTCCCTCATTTGGTGTTCTTATCCTTTCCATTATTTTGTACCTTCCTGACCCTTCCTCTTGAAGGTTTCTTTCTATGTTCCATTTCCTGTGTTCTTGATGGTGACATCACATAAACACAACAACACATTCATGAATTATAGAGAACATGTTTCCAGCTTTTCCTCCTAATGCAGGAATCCATTAAATAATATTCCTAATGTAAAGTCATCTTACTTTGCTTATGAACAGTGATGGAGGATTGACTAGGTTGTCTGCTCCATTACTGGATGACTCTGATTGTTAGAAAGTTCTTACATGTATTGAAACAAAAGCTACCTTTTTTTAACTTCCGTGAGTCCCAATTCTGAGTATGCTGTTTTCTTCACAACAACAACCCTTCAAATACTTGAAGAGAGCTCTGATTTCATCCCTTCCCCACTCAAGTCTTCTCTTTTCCTAAATTAATGTTCCTAGTTCCCTCAATTGTTCCTCTTATGACGTGGTACTCTTCCATGCCAATTGTATATCCTCCAACTTATGAATGTCCCTCTCACATCTGAGTAGATATGTCCAGACCAGCATAGAAGGCAGGTGAAAACTTCCTTTGTCTGGACACTACATTTTTTAAATTAATAAAGTAAAAGATTGTATTAGTTTTTTTTTCCCTTCTGTTTTCAGCAGCTTCACCAATAATATTGGTTCAAATTGAGCATATGATCAATTAATGCCCCATGATCTTTTTCCCATGAAAGACTGGCAAACCAAGTCTCCCTGATCCAGGTGCTGACCAAAATAATAAAGAGGTTGGGGTCAAGGAAAGAGCCCTACCAAATAAAAGCATAACCCTTACTCTAGCTTGGTCAGTATTTTGAATTATCAATCTATATAAATGCCCTAATGCCTGGTTCACATTTTTCTGCTTTATCTACAAAGATATCCTTTCACTCAAAGCAACTAAGAGTAAGTAATTAAGGGCCTACTATGTACAAGGTATAGTGCTAAGCACTAGGAAGTTGAAGATTAATTGATAAGTAATAAAGAAATAAAGAAATAAAGGGAGATTACCCTATACTAAGAAGGTTAAAATGTACAAAAAGAAAACATAATTATAAGACAGAATACAATAAGTACAAAGGGAGATTAAAAAAATACCACAAGTTAGAATAGGGAAATGTTCAATTCTATTCAACTCTAATAAATTGAATTGAATTAAAAAATATTAAGTACCCGCTCTATGCCCTGCACTAAACTAGATGTTGAGATGAAAAGTGTTGGTAAGAAAGTGTTTGTGCCCTCATGGAACTTTTCATCTAGGCAGAGGACAAGGTGTGCATACAAAAAGACAAAACTAAAACTAAACATAATCAACAAGTATTTAAGTACTTACTGTGTGTCAGGTATTTTTCTAGGTGCTGGATATGAAAAGATAACAATGAAATAGTTCCTGCTCTCAAGGATCTTACCTTCTACAGGACAACATGTGCATAAATAAATATATCCAGAATATATGCAAAATAAATATAAGGTAGCTTTCAAGGTCAGGAATTATTATGTGCTAGAGAAACAGGAAAGGTTTTAGGTAGAAAGAGATGCTTGATCTGATCTTAAAGGAAAAAAAGATTCAAGTGATAAAGGTCTAAAAGTTTTCAAGCATTTCAAGCATGAAGAACAGCCAATTAAAAGAGTTAGTGATGGGAGATGTAAAGTTACATAGGAGAAACAGCAAAAAGGTCAAGTGAGAAACTTAAAAAAGAGACTTATTAGAAAGTTATTGCAGTAGTTAGAGTATAAGGTAACGACAGCTTGAACAATAGCAGTGGCTGTGTAAGTAGAGATAAGGAGTCATATACAAGAGATATTCTAGAGGCAGAAAAGATAAAATTTGGCAAATGAATTGATAAGTGGGGTGAAGAAGAATGAAGAATCAATGGTAAAGTTGAAGTTATAACCCTAGGAGACTGGGAGGACAGTGGTACCCTAGAGAAAAATGGAAAAGTTTGGGAGAGTGAGAAAAGACAATGAATTTTGTTTTAGTCGTTGATTTTGATATGTCTCTGGGACTTCCAGTTTGAAATGTCCAATCAAACAATTGTTTATGTGGGATAAGAGCTCTGGAAAAAGGCTAGGGCTGTATGTAGATCTGAAAGTCATATGGATAGAAATGATAATAATGCCTAATTACATACAAATAAGCTGTGAAGGCAAATAGCTATACGACTTCTAGCTATGGAAAGGCTGTTACAGTGGTAGGCTTTCTGGAGGAGATTACATTCAAGTGAAATGGTTAGGAATGACATAACCCAATAAAGTAGAGTCAGGAAGACATGAGTTCAAATCCTAACTCAGACATTAGCTTACTTTATGAATCTGACTTTTGTTGTTGTTGTTGCCGTTCAGTCACAATTGACTCTTCATGACTCCATGGACCATAGAATGACAATAAATGTCCATGGATTTTTCTTGGCAAAGATACTGCAGAGGTTTGCATTTCCTTCTCCAGTGTATTAAGGCAAACAGAGGCTACGTGACTAGCCAGGGTCACACAACTAGTAAGAGACTGAGGCTAAATTGGAACTCAGGTCTTCCTGACTCCGGGCCCAGAGCTCTATCCACTGAGCCGCCTATCCTCCATGTGAACCTGGGCAAGTTCCTTTATGTACCAGTTAGCTCCCTATGTACCTCAGTTACCTTATCTGTGAAGTGAGAAAGTTGCATTCAATGGCCTCTAAGGTCATGATGGTCAGATCTAGAGATGCAAAGTCAGATTTGAAAAACAGCCCCTACCTTCAACGAGCTTACATTCTCCCGGGGGAAGCAACATGTAAACAGAGAAGTAAATTCAAGGTAATCTGAAGAGGGAGAGATAACAATTTATAGATCAAGAAAAGCTCTCCTTGGGCAGTGACACCTGACTTGAGCCTTGAAGGAAGTTATGGATTCTAAGTGATGAAAGTAAGAAGGGAGAGCATTCTCAGAATTAGAGACAATCCACAGAACGTCACAGAGACAGGGGATGGAATGCTGAGTTTGGGGAACAGCAAATAGTCCAGTTTGTCAGGAATATGAGATGACGAGGAGAGCTAGGAAACGTCTGAAAAGTTAGGTTGGGGCCAGGCTGTGTAGGGCTTTAAATAACAAGTCTGATTTTATTCTAGAGACAAGAGAAAGTCCCTGATGATTCTTGGAGTGGGCTGGACTATGTTTAAAGAAAATAATCTTGGCAGCCATGTGAAGACTTGTGCATTGGAGAGAAAATAGACTGGAAACGGGAAGACTTAAACTAGAGCTGGTGATTGAGTAAGGAGATTTCTTTTTTCAGGTTTTCAGGTTTCAATATGGCCATTGAACTCCCTTCCAGCTCTACTGTCTTTGCCAAGAAAACCTCAAATGGGGTCATGAAGAGTCAGGCATGACTGAAGGTAACTGAACAACAACATTATTGTATGGCTTTTTATATTTTTCAATATATCTTCACTTACATTTCTTATTTAATCCCCAGCAAAACACTTTGGGGAAAGTTTTATTTCTATTCCATGGAATAACAAACTAAGAGCAGGCATGTGACTTGTCCAAATTCATACAACTTATTTTTACTGTCTTTTTGACAAATGTTCTTTCTAGTATACCACAGGGCCTGTGAAAGTGTTCATTTGATACTTTCCTGGGAATGTCATGAACTGAAGGATTGAGCTGAAGAATAATGGATGTATTTTGAATATTACAATAGTTACACAACAACTGAGATTATTGCTGATTGAATTTTTTGTTCCAAGTATATTAAAAAAATGGGTTTGCGAGAAGAACAGGGTGATGGGGCAGAGGCATGCTGTGGCATGTGAGAGGCAGCTTTTACTGTTAACCCAATTGTCAAATTTTCAGTGTTAGCATTTACATCTCAGAAAGCTGCAAATGCTAGAAATTAGGGTCAGATTATTGTTTTTGTTTGGTTTTTATGGTCTAGACTTAAGAAAATGATGGAGAAAACATTAATAATTCAGATAAAATTTAAAAATGTGTCCTGTACATTTCTGGGGAACTGTTTGTTAAACATTTACCAGCACACCTTGTGAATAGGAGAGAGATGGGGAAAATAAAGTAGAACATTAAGGGAGGAATTCTGCCAAATGGGTCTTAGGATTCCATTTCTGTTTCCCTTGAAACTTCCAGTACTGTTGAGCCACCATTGGAGACATCATCTAGACCTATAGAAGATAGGCTGTTCTTGATGATTCCCATTTTAGTTCCCATAACTAAATCTCTGAAGCATACCTTTAAGAGCTGAATTCCTGTTCAAAATCAGGAGAGAGTAACATTGGTCAGAGTAGAGTTTCTTATCAACCCCAAAGTGGAAGGTTCAAATTGGGATACCCATCCATTTAATCATGTTTCAAAACTTCTATATTAAGGATCTATAATTTTGTCAGCTAAGCGCTTCCCCTACCAATTCAGAGTGCAACCACTTTATAACTTAGTATATCATCCTAGACAATTTCTATGACCAAAAAAATTCATCATCTTGTGGCTAAACCATAACTAGCAATTTATATACTCAGACGAGTGGCAGCAGTGGAGCAGTTGAGGATGGTGGGAAGAAGGAATAGTAGGTAAGGACATGTAAGGTTTATCTGGAGTAAAGCAAGGATATTCTAGGATATCAAGTTTCTAAATTTCTAAGGGAGAAAGCGCCTTGAAATGAGCCTGATGTTGCCTTCTGCTTCTATGAGGGGATATCAGGCAAGGGAGAAAGCTATTGGTAGTCTATTTTGCCTTAGGTCAAAGTGCTGATTGTCTCATCCTAGTTATATCTTTGATCTATGGCCAGCCAAGTGAAGAGGATCATCTAACTATGGATAGTAAAAAGGCCATCCACCTTCAGGCCCATACTTGAATGCTTTCCTTTTCCAGAATAAGGGAAAATCAAAATGACCTCATCAGAATGAACAAAGAAATTATAACCAAGGAATAAGAAAAGAATTCCTGTGGTATGAGATCATTGATATGATATGGTGACTTCTAGAGCTGGGATAGGAGAACTTTAATGTTGAAAAGAACCGACTCTTTTATTGTAAGAGATTTTCTGTTCTTAGGTAGAGTTTATAGTAATTTTTTTTAAGATATGGAAGAATCTCTGCTCTAAATTCATGGTTTTATCCAACTGACACATCTTGCCATTTCTACCTCTATAACATCTATCACATCTAACTCCTTTCTATCACAAGGCCACCATCTTAGTTCAGGGTCTCATCACATCTAGATTAATGCAGTGACCTCTTAATGGTCTCTACTCACTCCAAGCTGTCCTCTGAATTGTTGCCAAAGTGATTTTCCTTAAGTGCAGTATCCAACTATATCGACCACCTACTTCATAAACTCCAGTGGCTCCCAATTACCTCTAGAATCAAATTGATATGCCATCGATTTAAGGCCCTTCACAACCTAGGCCTAGCAAGTCCTTCCACCCACATTGTACAGTACTCCCTCTCCTACTCTCTTCAATACAGCCAAATTGGCCCACTCTCTGTTCTTTACAAATGACACTGTGTCTCCAGTCTTTGTACCTTTTCACTGGCCCTCCTGTGGGCCTCAGCCATACTTCCTTCTCATTTTACCTCATACAATCCCTTTCTTCTTTTAAGACAGTTTAAGCAATACTTCCTACATGAAGTCTTTACTAATCCCCTCCAATTGCTAGTGTCTTTCCTTCCAAACTACCTTGTATTATAATAAAATATTATAAAAAACTAATATATGTATATAAAACTTTTATATATAGCATTTTAAATTTTTTCAAAGCACTTTACATGTAAAGTACCATCTCAACAATCCTGTGAGATAGATGTTATCCTTATCCCATTTTGCAGATGAAGAAACTGAGGCTGAAAAAATGAGGTTGAGTGACTTATCCATGATCAAATAGCTTGTATCTCTTAAGGAAGGCTTTGAATACAAGGCTTCCTCACTCCAAGTCCTATGCTAGCCACTGTTCCCCCATAATAGTAAGCTCTATTCACTGGGCCACAGGAAGGATTTTGCAAAGAGGTGGGGGTAGATAAAATGGGGAGTGATCTTGAATTTTGGAGAAGAATCAAATAGTGTTATTGCTCAGAAGGGACCTTAGGGATTATGTAGTCTAATTCCCTAATTTTATTTTATTAATTTTTTTTCAATTACTAAACATTTTTCCCCTTTCACCTTTCCCTATGTCCCCCCCCCCACTGTTCCCTAATTTTGCAGATGGAGAAGCCAAGGCCTAGAGAGGTGAAGGTAAATAATTATTATTGTCCAAAGGCCTACAGTTAGTTAGCTGGTATTTCTTCACCTCTCTATTTACTCTGTCCCTATAGACTCAGCCTAAAAGACTGGTAAATTCCAGGGGGGTACTGTTCAATTTCTTTAGAACAAAAATTCCCCAAGCACTAGATATGGAAGGGTCTTAAGAAATCATCAGATCCAACCCTGATTTGGTCAAGAAACTTCCCCACAGCAACCCCAAGAATAAGTCACCCAGTTTCTGCTGCAGACCTCCAAGTCTGGGAGCCTGTCACTTCATGAGGCCGCCTCCTCCACCATTGGACTGACTCACATTCTCTTCTGTGATTAAATCTGGAAAAGTTCACATTTAGGTGAAAGGAACTCTGACTTAAGTAAACAAAATACTTGTTGACTGAGCCTGCATCCCCACAAACAAAGCAAAGTGGGGCATTGACACAACAGTCTCGGTAATTCAGTTTAAGAGAATTTCACCCGAAATATGTGGCTCCTTAAAGCATTGTTTTCCTTGTGAAATACCTGGACAATTGTTTCCCTTCTCAGCTTACTTGGGCTCTGGAGGTATAGCCAATGGGTCAGGTTCCTACTGGCTCAGCATAAGCCGCAACACCCTCTCCGTTTCCAAGTAAACAAACAAGGAAGAGGGGGCTAGCATTGGGAACAGGACTGGTGTAGACAACAGGCTGAGCAACTGACAATAGCAGACGCTTTCCCATTGGCTGAAAGGGACAACAGAACAGGCCTCAGTCCCATTTTTCTTCTGTACGTAAAGATAAGAAGCAGATGGCCCCCTTCCAAGAGCAAACACCTTTAATTTGAAGCACATCTTCATCATGATCCACTGGAAAGAATTTACAATTGTGTTTATCTGCCTGGGCCATGGTGGCCAGCGACTCAGGAAGAGTCCTAATAGCAGGTATAAATCTGTAGCAAATTTGACTATGCTCAGGCTGTGGGATGGGGCAGGTTTCATTGAGGAGTCTGCTGTGACTTGGTCATTTTGAGCACACAATTAAAAACTGAGTCCACACCAACCTCCAGAAGCCAGGGGAGACATTGCAAGTCATTGCATGTGGAGTTCAGTTCTATAGTTTGCTGTGTGCACATCAGTAGACCCCCAGGAATGCATAGCAGGGCAGCTTCGGTGCATTCAAAACAAAGAGACTGCCTTAATCTTTGCAAAACTAACAAAGATAAGCAGCCATAGCATTGAGTTGGCTGAAATTAGCAAATGGGGCTGCTACACAATGCCCTTGTTACCATTAGCTAGGCAGTGACCGCTGAATGGCACTGCTGAAGTATGCTGGCAATGTTTAACAAACCATCTGTCTTTTTTACCTGTTCTTACTAAACAGGAACCTTTGTTTGAACCGAGGGACCCATCCAGCAGGGCTGCTATCTGCTTATCGGCAAGATTAATCTGCTATCTATCATCCTATTAATTTTAGAGCTGCCTTTATTATTGCATGGGATCTTACAGGATGGCTCATGTTGGGCACAAGTATGGAAGGAGAATGGAGTTGTTTTGCTTTTCTAATTGCAACCTCTATATCTAGTATTGACTTACAAAGGACAAAACAAGGCAAAATCCAGTCAAAACTGTTCCTGCTGCAAGAGGCATTTTAATATCCACTGGACAATAACCTCTAATGCCGTTTCCCTAATTTGCAACTTTCTTTCCCTTCCTTCCTTCCTTCCTTCCTTCCTTCCTTTCTTTTTTTTACATGTTCATATTCTGAAGGAAATGAAATGTAGCAGATTTCCCACTTTCAAAAAAAACACCCTCTGGAGGGTACCTTTCATGGTTATTTAGTACTTTCATAGTAATCAAAACAAGTTGTTTAAATTATTTTAAAGAAGGATTTTAAGGAGGGACTGTGATAATTCACAAATGTTATCTATGAGGGACACTGCTTTTGATGGGAGGGAAAATCTATCAAAATTCCTTCAGTAAGAACTTATTCTTCCCAGTTTCTCCACCATAGAATTATTTCCATAGAATGAAAACAATCATCATCATCATCATCATCATCATCATCATCATCATCATCATCTCTCTCTCTTTCTCTCTCTCCCTGTCTCTGTCTCTCTCTTTCTCTGCCTCTCTGTCTCTCTCTCTCTCTCTCTTTTGATGTGAAAGAAGACAAAACTTTACATTACTCAAGCTCGCCTTTGCAATGACTATAGCAGAACTAGGCTTTGAACTAAGAATTCTTTGCACTTGTTGCAAATGTCCATATTGACTTTTGGCTTTATCAGCAGCATCCTGTGGATAGCTAGGTGGTGAAATGGATGGAGTGCTGGGTCTGGAGTCAGGAACACCTGAGTTTGAATCCAGCCTCAAACACTTACTGGCTATGTGACCCTGGGCAAGTCACTTAACTCTGTTTGCCTAGTTTCCTCATCTGTAAAATGATCTGGAAAAGGAAATGACAACCTACTCTAGAGTCTTTGCTAAGAAAATCCCAAATGGGGTCACAAAGAGTAGGATATGACTGAAATGACTGAACAACAACCTTGTGGAAAGAACATTTGACTAGGAATTAGGGGACCTGGTTTCTAGTTCCAATTCTACTGTCTACTAATTGAGGAAAATTGGTTCCAGAGACTTTCCTGGGCCTCAAGTTTTCCTCATTTATAAAATGAGAATGTTGGATTACATAGTTTCCCATCTCTTCAAGGAAAAGAAGTGGCATACTCCCCAAATTTTCCCCAAGGTCAAGATTAAATTTAGTATTTTTATCTTTTTTTTCATTATTGTAAATATTATGTATATTGTTTTCTGGATTTTGCTTACTTAACTGTTTTAATTCATACTAATCTCCCCACATTTCTCTAAATACCTTGTATTCACAATTTCTTAACAGTAAAATAATATTCCATCATATTCTTATGCCATAATTTACTTAACCAGTCTTCATTTGACAGGGCACCCAATTTCCAGTTATTTGCTATTCTTAAAAGTGCCACTATGAATATTTTGGTATGTAAAAGACAATCTTTTTTTCTGATAGCACATTTCTTAGTCCAGTAAACGCAGAGGGTAACATCCATCAGAATTGTTATTGTTACAAAAGTATGGGCTTTGCTGACCACATCTTCAATGTATAGGTGGATAACACTTTAAATTCCCTATTTGTATTAGCTTTTTATCAATCACTGCATGTTTTGAGCAACATATATATATATATATATAGATACATATATATATATAATTATGCTCAGTTATAGGAAGATACTAATAAATATAATATTTGATCTCTGTCCTCAAGAAATATGAATTGCCTTTTCAAGATTAGGCAGTCAGTCTCAATGTTAGAGTGATCACTGACCCTTTTTGAATATAATTTTGCCTTTAAAAAACTTACAATTAGATAGGAGGTATTCAAGTATACATCCTTTTAATTCCATAAAAAACCTGACAAATAGGATGGACTCTTCAATAAATACTAATGACAATAAGGTTTTCCAATTTCTATCAAGACAAAATTCCTTAGTAACAAAACAGGAAAAAACTCTTCAGATGTTAGCTGCACTTGGTGACCCCAGATTATTATATGGGGCACCAACTTTGACACTTACTACCTGTGTTACCTTGGGCAAATCATTTGCTTTCTCTCTGCACCTCAGGTTCCTGATTTGTAAAAAATAAGGGTAGGACAGACTAAATAATGCCTAAGGTTTCTTATGATTTAATATTTTGTGAGTCATGGCATAAGATTTGGTAACATATAAAAGGCAGTTAGTCTAGATTTTTGAGGAGTGAGGCTCTTTCTTAGTTTAACTATTTAGTGACCTTGGACAAGTCACCTTAATTCAGTATTCTGACCCCAGAAATGGAAATAACAGCTATTGCCATCACCATTCTGAGGGCTAATGCAGTAATAGCAGTTCTCTTGGGAGACTGGATAGGAGGGATCAGATAAGCATATTTGGAGCACTATGCACAGGGTCAGTATTGATAATCTAAATTAGGCTTACGGGAAGGGCACAACATAATATAGTCACTGAAATTGAGGACAGCTTCTTGGGTCCAGTATAGGTGGCCATGTCTATGTCACTGAATTACGATGTCTACTGATCCCAGAAGAACCTAAGTTCATTTTGGGGGTATAAGGGGTCATTGGTATAGTCAGCTTTCCACAGTGAGACAGGGTATTTCTTAGGGCAGATTTCTAGACAGGCAGAAGGCTAGATCATTAAGAAAGTCTTTAGAGATATAATACTTGAGAACATTAGTAACTATTCTCTTCCCCATCCAGGTCATTAGAAGTATATGGTCTTTCATTCAGAGCTAGAAGAAACCTTAGAGATCTCCTATACAAGACCTTTATTTTACAGATAAAGAAACTGAGGCCCAAAGATGGGAAGTGACTTGTCCATTTCCCACAGGTATTAAGCACCAAAGCTTGATTTTGAACCAGGGTCCTTTGATTACAAATACAGAGCTCTTTCTGCTATGACACAATGAGAAGCTGCTATGTGGTCAGTATTCTATTCTCCAACTGGCAGAAAATTGGAAAGAAATGGTTTAGAATGCTGGAGCACATTATTTCTGAGAGGTTGGCAATATTCACTTGGGAGGAGGCTTCTGGGTCCCTAGTTTAGCATCAGAATCCAGATCATCACAACCAGAAGGGACCCTAGACACTCCATCAACTCCAATCCCATTAGTTTACAAATAGGCAAGTCTGTTAACCACACTTAGCCTCAGTTTCCTCATTTGTAAAGTGAGAGAGTTGTACCAGAAGACCTCTAAGATGCCTTCTACACCTGAAACTATAAAACCTATGAAATAAAGGAACTATTTCCCAGAGAGGAGAAATGACTCTCCCATGAAGTTATTTAGTGTAAGAGCTAGGACCAGAACTCATGTCACTTGAATTCCACTTCTGTTCCTGCATCCCTTCTGCCATACCCTCCTACATTTTCATCTCCGTCTGCCCTCAGGAATCAAAAAGCAATGGGTTAGAACCTGGTCATACTTGGAACTTGGTGGCTAATCCTTCCTGTTAAGCATTGAGTTATCTTTGAATAACAATAAATGGCCATGCCATTTATCTGTATGTTCCCATTGCTTCAACAACTTATATAATGGATCTCTTTCACAATGGAAAACTTCTGGCCCTTGGCTTATGAGCACCTTGTCAGGTTAAATCAAGAAATATTTATTAAGCCCCTGTCCTGCGTCCAGCATGGTTTAAGGTGTCATAGGGGAGGGGGAAAAAGTATGCTGCATGGCCTCTGCCTTTGAAGAGCTGACAATGTGCAAGTTGAATTCATATTACAATAACAATAAGTCCGTAGTGATGACAGTGCATTGTTGATCTCTGCGTGCCTGTTCATGTACAGGTACATGCCTGTGCATGTGCATGCAAGCACACACATAGTGCTATATGAACCCAGGAAAACTCGAAGAGTCTTTCTCTGTTTGGCCATCAGGGTGGCTCTTATCTTTATTAATACTGTGGAATGTGACTGTCATGTTGTCACTTCCTTACTAAAAAAAGTCTAAAAGGAGTAATCAGAAAGTAAATAAGGCAGGTTGTCTAGTGGTGCCCAGACTCTACAGGGTGATGGAAAGGAAAACAGGGAATAAACAGCCTCTCTGCTGTGTACTCAGTCAGTTTACAAAAACCCTCCAACCTTAGGAGCCTGAGGGGAGATTGAAACTATTTAATCTCTAAAGTGAAGTTGAAAGAGCACTGGTCTAGGCCTTTAAAGGACTGGAGTTGTTCTGGCACTGTCCCTTGGTAGTTATGACCTTGAGCAACCTCTCATAATCTTAGTTTCTTCTTTTGTAAAATGGGGATAGCAATGCACTCACCCATAAGATTGTTGGAAAGATCAAGTGAGGCAATTTATCAAATACAAATAAAAATACCAATAATAATTATTCCTATGTCCAATATCAACACTGATTGTTGCTAGCTATTTTCCTTTGTTTAGACTTTGAAGGCACTGATGCATAATGCTAAGAGAGAGAGCTTTGCATTTTACATGTCATTACACATCAAGACAGTAGTAAGGTAATCTGATTTCTTGGCTAGGATGTACAATTGAGCTTCTCTGTGACTTGCCACAAATCATTTGATCTGTTTCTCATTTCCCACTTATAAAATGGAGATAATAATACTTTTCCTGCCTACTACCTTGTGTAGTTGTAAAGATAAAATTAGGTAAGGTGTGGGAATGAGCTTTAAAAAGTTTTTTTTTAAATCTGCAAATATTGAGTTGGGCTCAGAATTTAAAAGGAAGAGAAGGGTAGAGGAGGATTGCATTTGGAAAACTGCACATAACATTTTCAATGATCCTAAGTTGCTTTCTGACACAAAAGCCTGTATTTTTAGCTGTAATCATCTCCCAGGAATGATAAGTAATTTTAAATCTCAGAATATCACAATATCAAGAAGAAAATCAAAATTTCAAATTGCTCAAAGTGCAATTGAAAGAGGCATGAATATAAGGACATGGTCGCATGTTACCAGCAATGACTCCCCTGAAAGATGTGGCAAAAAAGATGAGTTCATAGATGGAAAAAAAAATGTGGTCTGGTTGTATAATGACATATTGCAGGGGTAACAGATGGACAGCCCAAATGTTGCTCTGTTATCTAAAAACATGAAAAGCCCCAGAAGAAGGCCCCCAGGTCAATGGTTAAGTGCTCTGTATGATTTATGGGAGGAAGGAAACAGGCATTCATTAACTACCTACTATGTGCCAGGCACTTTATAAATATTATCTCATTTGATCCTCAAAACAACCCTACAAAGTAGGTGCTGTTATTACCCCCATTGTACCATTGAGGAAACAGAGATTAAGTGGTTTGCACAAGGAACATGGCTAGTAAGTGTCTGAGGCTGAACTTGCACTCAGGTCTTTCTGACTTCAGACCCTGTGTTTTTCCCACAGTACTACCTCATTGCCTCTGGGAAGTACATGGATGAGAATGACATAAGATAAAAGGGTATGGATTGGTTGCAATCTGCATGATTTAGAGGTGTGAGTATTCACATCGATTGAGTCAGAATTCATCAAAGGATTGAAGTATTGTTCCAAAGGGACATCAAATTATCTTTTTCTACTACTGGGATTTAAACTCGTTCTCTCCCACTTCTCCTCTTATACCTTTTGTATTCCTCTCTGTACTGGTCTAAATATCGTTTTTCTCCATTTCTCTTAGGGTGCTTAGCCTGTCTTCTTTCATTGAGCTCTTGGGCAAAGTTCACTTTGCATTACACAATTAGTCAATGATGGAACTGGGACAAGGCTTGTGTCCCCGACTCTCCGCCCTGCTCTTGTCCCATTAGATTACTCTGCCTGCCTGTGGCAGGCTGTTGACTTTGAATTCATTGAATCGTTGCCAATCCTTCTGTTTTTTTGTGCTTGGTAGGCACAGAATCAGGCACAGAGAAGTCAGAGGGTGTGGCCAGGGTCACACAGCACAAGAATTGCAGGACCATGGTAGCTGGAATCTCAATCTCCCATTTCTTGTCAATTGCTAAGCCATTTACAGCCATTTTGCATTTAGTGCCTGTTACGGTGCATATAATGGCTACATAAGAAATATTGAGTTATTGGTCTTTAGGTTTTAAACAATTGAATATATTTAAAAATACTCTGAACATCTGAGCATATTTTAAGCCCTTGGAAAATTAAATTGCTAGAATAAATGATGCGTGACGTATTGGGAAGAAAAACAGCAGATGGGCATTAAAATTAGTACTTTGGTTTTAGTCTTAATTAGCTGTGCATGTTACAAGACTCTCCAAGTGTTTAGATATATAACTATGTATGTGATTCAGCACTACTCAGGTGCCACTGTTTATGAATTCTTCCTTGATTCCCCCCTCTCATTAGTGTTCTCTGCTTGATTTCCTCTGTATTCCATACAGAAGAGTTTATATCAGGTGTGAGGAACCTGTGGCCTCAAGGTCACAGGTTCCCTACCCCTGGTTTATACAATGAAAGGGAAGATGATGCAAGGGAGGGGAGTGGGAACACTTGAACCTTACTCTCATCTGACATGGTTAGAGAAGGGAAGAATATACATATACATACATTTGGGTACAGAATTTCATCTTACTCAAGAGGGCAGTAGGAGGGAAAAGGGGCTAACAGAAGTGGGGAGGGTGGATAAGAATAAGGGCAGGTTAAGGTTGATGATGGTGAAAAGCAAAATAGACTTTTGAGGAGGGTACAGGGTAATATAAGATAGGAGCAAGGGAAATATATAGTTAGTAATCATGTGAATGTGAATGGGATGAATTCTCACATAAAATGGAAGAGGATAGCAGAACAAATTAGAAACCAGAATCCCACAATATGTTTATAGGAAACAGAAAGAAACACATAGAGTTGAAATAATGAGCTGGTTCAGAATCTATTATGTTTCAGCTGAGGTTAAAAAAAAAAAAGCAGGGGTAGCCATCATGATTTCAGATAAGACAAAAGCAAAAATAGACCTAATTAAAAGAGACAATCAGGAAAACTACATTTTGCCAAAAGGTACCCTAGATAATGAATGACTGTCAGTATTGAACATATATGTATCAAATGGCATAGCATTTGAACTCTTGAAGGAAAAATTAAATGAGTTATAGGAAAAAGCAGACAGTAATACTTTATTATGGGTAGCCTCAATTTATACCTCTCAAATCTAGATAAATCTAACCATAAAATAAACAGGAAAGAAGGTAAGAAGATGAATGGAATTGTAGAAAAGTCAGATAGACCTTTGCAGAATATCAAGTGAGAAAAGAAATGAATATACCTAATATTTGCTGTGCATTGCACCTCCACAAAAATTGACCAAATATTAGGGCATAAAAAACTTTACAAACAAATGCAGAAAAAATAAATATTAAATTCATCTTTTTCTGATGGTAATGCAATAAAATTATATCCTAACAATCAACGATCTTTGAAGCACAGATTAAAAATTAACTGGAATAATTTAATAATAATTTAAATAATTTAATTTTAAAGAATGAGTGAATCAAAGAAGAAATCAGATAACTAATCAATAATTTCATTTAACATTATTACAATGAGACAACATAACAAAATTTGTGGGGTGCAACCAAAGCAAAATTTAGCCAAAGCAGTATATAATTTATATATCTAAACCTACACAGCAGTAAAAGAGAGAAAGAACAGATCAATGAATTGGGCATGTAACAAAAACAAACAAACAAACAAACTAGAAAAACAACCAAGTAAAACCTACAACTAAAGACCATAATAGAAATCCTGAAAAAAAAAAGATTAAGAAAATTGAAAATAAAATTTATTAATAAAGTTAGTAGCTAGTTTTATTTAAAAAAAGCACAATAAAATAGATAAACCATTAGCTAATACGCTTTAAAAAAGAAACGAAAAAAACAAAACCACCAGAAGAAAAAATGAAAAGGGCAAATGACAGTGAAATGAAAGCAATTATTAGGAGCTATTTTGGCTAATTACAAGTCTATAAACCTGACAAATTGAATGAAATGTATGAATATTTACAAAGATATAAATTACTCAGATTAAAAGAAGAGGAAATAGAATACTTAAATGACCCTATCTTAACACTTAAGTGATCCTAACAAGCCAAACACGAACTCCTTGAGGAAAACAAACAAACAAACCTAGGAACCGATGGATTTACAAGTGAATTTTACCAAATATTTAAAGAGCAATTAATTCCAAAATTATATAAAGTATTAGAAAAAGTAGGTAAAGGAGTTCCACCAAATTCCTTCTATGATACAAATTTTTTTTTTACCTAAATCAGGGAGAAGAAAAACAGAGGAAGAAAACTATAGACTGATTTCTCTAATGAAATTTGATGAAAAATTTTCAATAAAATACTAGCAAAGAGATTACAACAATATATCACAAAGACTCTGACCATATTGGATTCATACCAGTAATATAGGTTCATTATTTATAAAACTGGTTCATTATTCATAAAACTATAAGCACAATTGACCATATCAACAACAAAAAATCATGCAATTATTTTGAGATGCAGAAAAAAACTTTTGATAAAATATGAAACCTATTTCTCTTAAAACACTAGAATACACAGAAATAAATGGGGCTTTTCTTTAAATAATAAGCAGTACCTATACAAAATCAAAGCAAGAATTATATGTGATAGGGATAAACTAGAAGAAGTCTTTTCAAAAGTATTAGAGTGAAGCAAGGATGCTTTTTGTCACTATTATTATTCAATATTACACTAGAAATGTTAACTACAGCAATGGGATAAAAAACAAATTGAAAGAATAAACATAGGCAATGAAAAGCAAAAGTATCTCTTTTTGTAGATTATATGATGGCATAGAGACCTTAGAGAACCCTAAAGAGTCAAATAAAAAAAAAAAACTAGTCAAAACAATGAACAAATTTAGTAAATTTGCAAGATATAAAATAAATCCATAAAAATCATCAGCATTTCTATATGTTATAAGCAAAACCCAGAAGGAAGAGATAGAAAGAGAAATTTCATTTAAAATAACTGCAGATAGAATAAGATACATAGAAATCTATTTGTCAACACACAGGAACTATATGAGCCCAATTACAAAATATACTTCCCATAAATACAGGTTGAAATAATTATAGAAATGTCAATTGCTCATAAGTCAAATAAATTAAAATAAAATGATGCCTAGATTAATTTACTTATTTCAGTTTCATACTTATTAAACTACCAAAGAATTAATTTGTAGAGCTAGAAAAAATAACAAAATTTATCTGGAGGAACCAAAGATCAAGAATATCAATGGAACTATTGGAAAAAAAGTGAAGGAAGGTGGTCGAGCAGTATTACATCTCATAATGTGCTATAAAGCTGTAATTATTAAAACAACTTAGTACTGGATAAGAAAGAGAATGGTATGTCAACAAAACAGATCAGGTACATGATACACAGAAGCTAATGAGCATAGTAACCTAGTCTCGATAAACCCAAAGATCCTAACTTTTAGAAGAAGAATTCACTATTTGACAAAAACAGCTAGGAAAACTGGAAACCAGGTCTGGCAGAAACTAGACATAGACCAATAGCTCATAACCATATACTAAGAAAAGTAGAAAATGAGGGCATGATTTAGACGTAAAAAGTGCTGAGATAGGCAAATTAAGGAAACATACAAAACAAGAAATTACATGTCATATGTATGGATAGGAAAGAGTTCATGATCAGACAAGAAATGGGTTCATAGGAGGTAAAAAGGAAAATTCTGATTATGTAAATTAATGATTTTTTGCACAAACTAAACCAAAACAGTTAAAATTAGAAGATAATCAGGAAACTGGGGAAATTTGCAGTAAGTTTCACTGATTAAAAATACTTTTCTTAACTCTGTAAGGAATTGAGCCAAATTTATAAGAATAAGAGCCATTCCCCAATTGATAGTCAAGGGATATGAAGAGGCAATTTTCAAAGGATGAAATAAAAGCTATCAATAATTATATATATATATATATATATGTATATATATATATATATATATATATATAACCAGTAATAATTAGAAAAAAGGCAAATTAAAAGAACTCTTAGGTACTGTCTCACACCCATCATGTTGGCTAAGATAACAGAAAAGGAAAATGACAAATGCTAGGGAGGATGTGAGAAAATAGGTACACCAATACATTGTTAGTAGAGTTCCGAACTGGGCAGTCATTCTGGAAAGCAATTTGGAAGTATACAAAAACAACTATTAAATTGTGCACACATTTTGATGTAGAGATACAACTAGGTCCATGAATCAAAGAAAGAGGGAAAGGAAATGAAAAGACAAAAATATTTGTAGCAGCTCTTTTCATGGTGGCATGGGGTTAGAAACTGAATGGTTGCTCATCAATTGTGGAATGGCTGAACAAATTATGGTATATGAATATGATGGAATACTATTGTGTTATAAGAAATGATGAAAGAGGTGCAGCTAGATGGCACAGTGAATAGAGCTCTGGCCTAGGAGTCAGGAGGACCTGAGTTCAAATCTAGCCTCAGATACTTAACACTTACTAGCTATGTGACCCTGGGCAAGTCACTTAACCCCAATCACCTCACTAAAAAACAAACAAAAAAAGGAAATGATTAAAGGGATGGTTTTAGGAAAACCTGAGATGACATGTATAAAATGATGTAGAGTGAGATGAGCAGATAAAGAACAATTTACACAGACATGGCAATATTGTAAAGATAATTAACTGTGAAAGGTTTGGTAACTTTGATCAATACAATGATCCACTATGACTCCAAAGGACTGATGATAAAAGAAAAAATGCTATCCACGTTCAGATAGAGAATTGATGGACTCAGAGTGTAGGTCAAAACATATCTATTTCTTTTTTTCTTAGAACATGACTAGTATGGAAATAGGTTTTGAATAACTTACATGTATAATGGATATGCTAATTCTTGTCTTATCTATAGGTGTGTAAGACAGTAGGGGACGGAGATTATTTGGAATTGAAACCAAAATAAAATTGAATAAACTTAAGAAAAAAACAAATTTCACTGTTTTTGTTTATTTATGTATATTTGGTTCCCCATGGCTTGCCATCCTTAAGCCCTTTTTAAGCAAAGGCTTTTTCCTTATTGTTTTTGTATTTCCACCCTTTCCACGCTACCTTGAGTGCCTTGTAAATTGTAGTCATTTAATAAAGCTTTGTTGAATTGAATTGAATGTCTTTCTCACATACACATAGCTATAGGTTCTTGAAAACAGAGACTGTGTCTTAGAAATCCTGTATTTTCCATAGCATCTAGGACAATGCTTTGTTGGATTTTGAATATTGCTGGAGATCTTGCGCTAGATTCTATTTTTCCTATGTATTCCATATAACAATAATTCATATTTAGCCCTTTGTTTTCCATAGCACTTTCTTCAAAACAATAGTCAAGGCTAGGTGGCAGATGTTGAAGCCATAACCAAGTTGTGGCCAACAGAAAGAAAGGAAGGCTTTCAGGTTCATCTTACAGACATGAATACAGGTTTTTGGATGATACTTGTAATTCTTAAAAAAAAAGGTATCAGTAATAGCACAGCTAGAAGGAACATTCATAGACGGAGTTTACAAGTATAAGGTGAATTTGAGGGAATGACATAAAAAAATTAAGAGACGAGAAAGAGGAGTATACTGGGTGCAGAAGAAAAGGAGAGGTAGAATGGGGTAAATTATTTCACAAGAAGAGATGGGAAAGACTTATTACAGTTGAGGCAAAGATGGGAGGGTGGGCGACGGGCATGACTCGAACCTTACTCTCATCATTATTGTCTCAAAGAGGGAATAATACACACAATCAGTTGAATATAGAAATCTATCTTTCCTGATTGGGAAGTAGAAGGGGAGGAGATTAAGTAAAGGGGAGGGAGATGGGGACTGACAGAGGGGAGGGCAGATCAGGTGAGGTGGTAGACAGAAGAAAAACACTAGTGAAGGTGGAAAGGGTGAAAGGAGAGAGAGGACAAACAGGAGAGAAATAAGATGGAGGGGAAAACACATGTAGTAATCATAACAGTGAATGTGAATGGGATGAATTCTTTCCTAAAATGGAAGTGGAGACCAGAGTGGATCAAAAACCAGAATCCTATTATATGTTGCTGTTGAGAAACAAACTTGAAACAGTCACACACAGAATAAAGGTGAGGGGTTAGAGGAGAATCCACTATGCTTCAGCTGAAGTTAAAAAAAAAAGCAAGGGTAGCAATGCTGATCTCAGACAAAGCAAAAACAAATATAGACCCAATTAAAAGAGATAAGAAAGGAAACTACATCTTACTAAAAGGTACCATAGACAAATATGCACCAAATAATGTAGCATCCAAATTATTATTTTTTAATTAATTAATTTTTAGTTTTCAACATTCACTTTCTTAAGATTATGAGTTCTAAATTTTCTTCCCCTCCCTCATTTCTCCCCTCCCCAAGACTGTATGCAATCTGGTATAAACTATACATATACATTCATATTGAACATTATTCATGTTGTAAAGAAGATTTAGAAGCAGTGGGAGAAACCATAAGAAAGAAGAAACAACAATAACAAAAGAGAGCAAATAGTTCACTTTGATCTGCATTCAGACTCCATAGTTCTTTTTCTGGATATGGATAGCATTTTCCAGAGCCTTTTGGAGTGGTCTTAGATCTTTGCATTGCTGAGAAGAGCTAAGTCTATCAAAGTGAGTCATTGCACAATGTTGCTGTTACTGTAACATCCAAATTCTTAAAGAAGAAGTTAAATGTGTTACAGAAAATGATAAATGTTGGAGAAGATGTGGGAAAATTGGAACAATAATTCATTGTTGGTGGAGTTGTGAACTGATCTAACCATTCTGGAGAATAATTTGGTATTATGCCCAAAGGGCTATAAAACTGTGCATACTCTTTGATCTATCAATACCACTACTAGGTCTGTATCCCAAAGAGATCATAAAAAATGGAAAAGGATCCACATGGACAAAAATATTTATAGTGGCTTTTTGTGGTGACCAAGAATTGGAAATTTGGGGGGATGCCAATCAGTTGGGAAATTGCTGAACAAGCTGTGGTATATGAATGTAATAGAATACTATTGTGTAATAAGAAATGAAGAGGAGGCAGATTTCAGAAAACCCTGGAAAGACTTTTATGAACTGATGCAAAGTGAAATAAGCAGAAACAGGAAAACAGTGTACACAATATCAGCAACATTGTGTGATGATCAACTATGAATGAATCAGCTGTTCTCAGCAACACAATGATTCAAAAAAAGTACAAAGGACTCACGAAGGAAAATGCTATCCATATTGGGAGAAAGAACTGATAGACTCTGAATGCAGATTAAAGCAGATTTTTTTCCACTTACTTTATTCTTTTTTTGAGGTTTTTATCCTTTTGATCTGTTTCTTCTTTCACAACTCTAATATGTTTTGTTTTTTGTTTTGTTTTTTTTTTAACCTTTTGGTGAGGCGATCAGGGTTAAGTGATTTGCCCAGGGTCACACAGCTAGTAAGTGTTAAGTGTCTGAGACTGGATTTGAACTCATGTCCTCCTGACTCCAAGGCCAGAGCTCTATTCACTGTGCCACCTAGTTGCCCCTACTCTGACTAATATGGAAATATGTTTTATGTGATAGCACTTGTATAACCTATATCAAATTGCTCACCATTTTTAGAAGAGGGGAGGGCAGGGAGGGAAGGATAAAAATTGGAACTCAAAATCTTGTAAAAATGAACACTAAAAATTGTCTCGACATTTAATTGGAGGAAAAATAAAACACTATTAAAGAAAGAAAAGAAAACATTTTTGAGTTCCCAATAATCTCCCTCCCTCCCAGCCCTCCTCTACCTATTGAGAAGGCAAGCTATCAATTATATATGTAAAGTCATGCAAAATATATTTCCATATAAGCCATGTTGCAAAAATAACAATAAAAAGAAAGAATATGAAGAAAAAATTTTTAAAAAGTATGCTTGTATCTGCATTTACAATTCATCAGTCCTCTCTCTGAATGGGTATTAAATTTTTCATCATGAGTCCTTTGGAATTGTCTCAGATCATTGTCTTGATTAGAGTAGCTAAGTCTTTCATAGTTGATCATCCTTACAATTTTGCTATTACTGTGTAAAATGTTTTCTTGGTTCTACTCAGGTCACTTTGACTCACTTCTTATAAGTCTTCCCAGGTTATTTTGAAAACTCCTTGCTCATCATATCTTATAGCACAATAATAGTCCATCACAATCATACACCACAACTTATTTCCCAATTCACAACCATTTTCCAATTGATGGATACGTCCTCAGTTTTCCAATTCTTTGTCACCACAAAAAGAGCTGTTATAAATATTTTTATACATATGGTCCTTTTTCCCTTTCTTTGATCACTTTGGGATACAAACCTAGTAGTGGTATTGTTGGGTCAAGAGTATACATACAATTTTATATCCTTTTGGGCACAGTTCCAAATTGTTCTCCAGAATGGTTGTACCAATTCAAAACTCCACCAACAGTGCATTAGTGTACCTATTTTTCTATATCCCCTCCAGTATTTACAATTTCTCTTTTCTATCATGTTAGCCAATTTGATAGATATGAGGTGGTGCTGCAGAGTTATTTTAATTTGCATTTCTCTAATTAATAATGATTTACATGATTTTTTCATAAGACAATTTATAGTTTTTATTTCCACTTCTTAAAACTGCCTGTTCATATTCTTTGATCATCTATATGCTAGAGAATTGATCTTATTTTTATAAATTTGGCTCAGTTACCTTTATATTTGAGTAAGTGGACCTTTATCTGATAAACTTACTATAAAATTTCCCCCAGTTTCCTGTTTTCTGTCTAATTTTGGCTGCATTGGTTTTGTTTGTGCAAAAACAGTTTAATTGAATGTAATCAAAATTATCCATTTTACTTCCTGTTATTTTTTCTTTCTCTTATTTGGTCATAAATTCTTTTTTATCCATATATCTAATAGGCAAAAAATTCCATGGTCCCATAATTTGCTCAGGACACCACCATTTATGCTGAAATCATTTAACTATTTTGACTTTATCTTGTCATAAAATGTGAGATGTGGGTCTATGCCTAGGTTCTGACAAACTAATCTACAATATTCCCATAAATTTTGGTCAATTAGTGAGTTCTGGTTCCCAAAGTTTGAATCTTTGGGTTTGTCAAACATTAGATTACTGTGGTCATTCACTACCGTGCATTGTGTATGTATTCTATTCCTTTGATCCATTGTTTATTTCTTAGCCAGTTCCAGATTATTTTGATGATTACTATTTTATAATATAGATTGAAATCTGTCACTTCTATGCCACCTTCCTTCATATTTTTTTTTCATGGATTGTTTGATATTCTTGAACTTTTGTTGTTTTTTTTAGATGAATTTTGCTATTTTTTTTTCCAAGCTCCACAAAATAATTCTGTGGAGTTAAATAGGTGTGGCCATGAATAAGTAAAATGATTTAAGCAGAATCATTATTTTTATTATATTGCCTCAGACTACCTACTCACGAGCAATGAATATTTCTCCAATCATTTAGATCTGTCTTTATGTGAAAAATGTTCTGTAATCATGTTCATATAGTCCATAGGTTTGTCTGAACAGGTAGACTGCAAGTATTTTATATTGTCTGCATTATTTTAAATAGAATTTCTCAATTTCTTCCTGCTGTGTTGTGTTGGAAATATGTAGAAACGCTGATGACTTATGTGTTTTATTTTCTGTCTTTCAATTTTGCCATAATTGTTAATTGTTTCAACTAGCTTTTTAATTGATTCTCTAGTGTTCTCTACGTATACTATTTTATCATCTACAAAACTGATATTTTTATTTCCTCATTGAATATTTTTATTTCTCTATTTTTTCTTGTATTATTGCAATAGCTAGCATTTCTTTCTTTTATTTTAGACAAATAGTAAAACTTAAATACATAATAAGAAAGGAAAAGGAAACATTGTAAACTTAAATATAAAATAAGAAAAAAAACAAAAAAGTTCTTGTGCATAGTAGAACATAGGAGAGGATTCTAATTATATAGTGATAACTTTTCATTTCAAGAAAGTCTATATATTAAATACTCCATTATGTTGAAAGCTGTCTGTCTTTTCTTTGCTTTGTTGTGGGATTTCTTTTGTTCTCTGCTGTACACTTTTTACTTTGTTCTTTTTCCCCCTTCCTCTTCTCTACCCATCACCTCAAAGCTACAGTTGAGCATTGGATATATTTATATATAGGTATTGATATATACATACATTTATACATATATACACATACATACATATATACATACACTTTCCATAATAGATTCTACTCCTAATCTTTGTTTTTATGTTTGTGCATATCTCTTTATTTTTCCTATCTCTCTTAACTCCTCCACTTTACTTCTACCGGCTACCTTACCCTCCTATTACTTAACCTACCCCCCACTCCAGCAATCCTTCCCTTATTCTCTCATTCCCCTAAATCTAAACCACCTTCTATGCTCTTCTTTTAACCTATTCCCACACCCTCCCCTCTAAAGATCCCTCCTTTATTCTCTCCCTTCTTCCTATCCCCCTTAGTTTTATTTCTTTCTAAATTTAGAAGACTTTTATACACTTCTAAATGTATATGTATTTTCCCTTCTTAAACCCATTCCCAATAAAAGTAGGTTTCCAGAACTAACAGTCCCCCACCCTCATCTAATTCCTCTACATTGGTTCTTCCCCTTGCACCTCATTTGTAAAAGATAATTACTCTTTTATCTTTACCTGAATGGTTTTACTTTTTGAAGTCATATCATGTTCAAGACTATCCCCATCTTCCTTATGTTACCTAATTACTAGTAACAGTCTTAGACATAGATTTTACATTTTTCATACATAAAAGGTAAACATTTCATACTTATTTATTCCCTTGTCATTGGTCATTGATATATATCTTATATTTCTCTTGGCTTGTGTATGTTAAATCTTCCATTGAGTTCAGGGTTTTGTTCGTTTGTTTGTTTTTTAACAAAGACCTGAAAGTCTGACAATTGATCAAATATCCATTTTTTTTCATTCAGAATTATGCTTAGCTTTGCCAGGCATGATATTTTTGGCTGGAAGCCCAGTCCTTTTGCTCTTTGATATACAGTTTCCAAGACCTGTGATCTTTTTTTTTCTTTCTTTTTTTTTACACAATTGGGGTTAAGTGACTTGCCCAGGGTCACACAGCTAGTAAGTGTCAAGTGTTTGGTCTGAGGCTGAATTTGAACTCAGTTCCTCCTGATTTCAGAACACTTGCTCTATCCACTTCACCACCTAGCTACCCCTAGACCTGTAATCTTTTAGTTTCGCTGCTGTTAGGTCTTGTGTGATTCTAATTGTGGTACCACCGTATGTAATTTTTTCCTTGTTGCTCATAATATTTTGTCCTTGATCTGGGGGTTTTGAAATTTGACTATAATATTCCTGTGAGTTTTCCTCATAGGATCTCTTTCAGGTGATGTTCAGTGGATTTCTTCTATTTCTACTCTCCCCTCTTGTTCTAATGTTTCAGGACATTTTAAAAAATTATTTCTTGTATTATTGTATCAAGATTCTTTTTTTAATCAGAACTTTCAGGTAGTCCAATTATTCTTATAATTTTCTCTTTTTGATCTGTTCTCTAGATCCATTATTTATCTTATGAGATGCTTCACATTCTCTTCTATTTTTTCATTCTTTATTATATATGTATATATATATACATAAACATATATACATACATGCATATATACACTTATGAATGTATGTGTGTATGTGTATATATATATATGTGTGTGTGTGTGTGTGTGTGTGTGTGTGTGTGTGTGTGAAATTCTTCTTCTCTTATAACTTCACTGGCTTTCCCTCACCCAATTCTGATTTTCAAGGAGTCATTTTCTTCCTTAAGATTCTGTGTCTCAAATCTGGCCTCAGACACATAACACTCACTAGCTCTGTGACTCTGGGCAAGTCACTTAACACCAATTGCCTCACAAAAAAAGGGATTCTGGATTTCATTTTCTAATTGGTTGATTTTATTTTCATAATCTTCTTGTTTTTCTTGTATTATTCTTATTTTTCTTTTTAGTTTTTCCTCAGTCTCTCTCATTTGATATTTAAAGTCTTTTTAAAGTTCTTCAATGAGTTCTTTTTGGGCAGGTGACCATTTGATATTACTCTTTGGGGTAGAAGAGGGTTTCTTTGCTTCAGTATCCTCCTCTGAAGATGAACCTTGATCTTCTCTATTCCCATAATAGCTCTCTATGGTTGGATTCTTTCTCCTTTGCCTGTGCATTTCTTTTCTTTCTTTTTTTCTTTTTGGTAATAATTTAGTTTTTATAATCACCTCTAGTCCTGGGGTATGAGGGATGGTTCCTCTAATTCTCTTCAGTTCACCCTTCTGACCTTGAACTCAAAACAAGACCTCCAGCCTTCTGTAAGTGCCCACAGCAGAGGCATCCACCCAACTTCTTTTGCACTCATGGGGCATGTGCTGGTTCCTTTTCTCCCAGGCTGCCCTCCACAGCACACCTGGATCTGGAGTTACTTATCAGAAGACGTTCCCTCCATCTTTTCCAGGTCAGATGCCCAACTCCCCTCACTGTCCCGGGCTTAAAACTTCCTATAGCTAGGGTTGAAGCAGCCTCCCAAAACAGCAAACCCAAGGACTTGCTACTTGTTGTTTAAACAGTTTGCAAGCTTGTTGTTGAAGCAGACCTTAGCCTGCAGGTGTTTACTCTTTACGGGGAGGAAATCTTGTCCCAGGATTTTTCTCAAGATCTTTTCCAATTGTCCCAGGAGGACCTCTCTTCTGTTCCAACTCTTATTTGTTTATACAGCTCTATGTTCACCCAGAGGTGTTATTTCATCTCTTTTTTATGGAGGAAAATCTTGTGAGCTTGAAATTTTCTGATCTACTCCACCATCTTCCCAGAATCCTCTCCTAACATTTCTAATACAATTTTGAATAATAGTGGTGATGATGGATATCCTTGCTTTACCCCTGATCTTATTGGGAAGGCTTCTACCCTATTCCTATTATAGACAAGGCTTGCTCTTGATTTTTAATACTGCTTATCATTTGAAGAATGGCTATATTTATTTCCATGTTTTATAGTATTTTAAGGGGAATAAGTATTGTATTTTATTAAAAGCTTTTTCTACATCCATTGATATAATTATATGATTTTTGTTGTTTCTGTTATTGATATGGTCAATTATGCTTATAGTTTTCCTAATATTGAACCAATCCTGCATTCCTGGTATAAATCTCACCTGATTATAGTAAATGATCTTTGTGATATATTGCGTGATCTCATCACTAGTATTTTATTTAAAATTTTGCATCAATATTCATTAAGGAAATTAGTCTACAGTTTTCTTTCTGTTTTTACTCTCCCTGGTTTAGGTGCCAAAACTATACTTGTGTCATAAAAGGAATTCTGTAGTACTACTTTACCTGTTTGTTCAAATAATTTATATAGTATTGTGATTAATTGTTCCTTAAAAGTTTGGTAGAATATACTTGTAAATTCATGGTCCTGGGCAATTTTTTTCTTAGAGAACTCATTTATGGTGTATTCAATTACTTTTTTTATGATAAGTTGATGTAAGTATTCTATTCCCTATTCTATTCCCTCTTCTATTAATCAGGGCAAATTATAACTTTGTAAATATTTACCCATTTCACTTAGATAATCAATTTTACTGGCCTATAATTGCACAAAACAACTCTTGGCAATTACTTTAATTTCAATTTCATTGATGGTATATTCACCATTTTCCTTTTTAATATTGATAATTTTGCTTTTGTCTTTCTTTTCTAATCAAATTAACCAATAGCTTATCTATTTTGTTATTTTAATTTTTCATAAACCAGCACCTAATTTTATTAGTTCAATGGCCTTTTTCATTTTCAGTTTTATAAATCTTTCTTTTGATTTTCAGGATTTGCATTGTGTTATTTAATGAGGTTTAAATTGGTTCTTATGCCTAATACATTGATCTGCTATTTCTCTTTTTTACTGTATGGCTGCATTTCACAAATTTTGGCATCTTGTCTCATTTTTGTCATTCTCTTAAATGAAATTATTGATTGCTTCTGTGATTTGTTCTTTGATTCATTTTTTAGGACTAGATTTTTCAAATTAATTTTTAATCTATTAATTTTTATTAAAATAATTAAATTTGATGGCCATTTATTAAAGGCCATTTTTATTATATTATGTTCTGAAAAGAGTGCATTTGATATTTCTATTTTTCTGCATTTCATTGTGGGATTTTGTGCTATAATACATGTTCAGTTTTTATGAAGGTGCCACGTACACCTGAGAAAAGGAATAACCCTTTCTTTTCCCATTCATTTCTTTTCAGAGCTCTATCATTTCTAAATTTTATAAAATTTTATTCATCTCTTTAACATCTTTCTTATTTATTTTATTGTCAGATTTTTCTAGTTCTGAGAGGGGAAAGTTGAGGTCACCCACTACTATAGTTTTGCTATCTATTTTCTTCCATAACTCATTTAACTTTTCCTTTAAGAACTTGAATGCTATATTCTTTGATGGATACATATTTAGTATTGATATTGCTTGAATGTTTAGGGTGACTTTTTAGCATGATGTAATTTCCCTACTTACCTCTTTTAATTAAATCTATTTTTGCCTTTTTCTTTGTCTGAGATCATGATTGTTATTCCTGCTTTTTTTACTTCACCTGAAATGTAGTAGTACTCAATATAAATATAATAATACTCTAGCCCCTTATTTTAACTCTGCTTATGTACTTTTCTTTCAAGTGTGTTTCTAGTAAACAGAATATTGTTGGTTTCTGGATTCCAATTCATTCTGCTATCTGCTTCCATTTTATGGGTGAATTCATCCCATTCACATTATAGTAATTGTTGCTAACTATTCATTTTTTTCCTTAGTTTCTTCTATTTTATCCTTCTTTCTTTCTTTTTACCCCATATTTTCTCAAAAGTCTGTTTTGTTTCTGACCACTGCTTCCCTTAATCTGCCTTCCTTTTTGTCTCTTCTTGTTTCTCTTTTCTTCTTCTTCTATTTTCCTGTGGGTAAGATAGATGTCTATACTTAATTGAGAGAGAGAGAGAGAGAGAGAGAGAGAGAGAGTGCATGTGTGTGTGTGTGTGTGTACCTCTTCTATGTGAAACAGCTTTCCCCATTCTTCCTCTTCTTTCCCTTTTCTGGAAGTGCATCCATCTTTTACATCATCCTAATATAATTGACTCACTTCTGTGACCTCTGTCTGTGCAGAGACCTTCTAACTGTGCTAATAATGATAATTTTTTTAGGAATTATATATATATATCATTTCCCCATATAGGAATGTAAAAAAGTTAAGCTTACTGAGTCCCTTATTATTTCTCTTTCATATTTTTTATGCTTCTCTTGAATCTTGTATTTGAAAGTCAACTTTTCTATTAATCTCTGGACTTTTTATCAGATTTGCTTGAATGTTCTCTATTTCATTAAATATCCATTTTCTCCCTGAAGAATTATACTCAGTTTTTCTGTGTAGGTTATTTTTGGTTATCATCCCAGCTCCTTTGCCTCCTGAAACATCATATTCCAAACCCTCCACTCCTTTAACATGGTTGCCACTAAATTTTGTATGATCTTGATTGCAGCTCCATCATATTTTAATAGTTCACATACATACACACACACATACATACATTATATATATATATATATACACATTCTGTTTTTTAAGATGTTATTTTCTTTGATATTTTTATGCCTCTTTTACCAAGATGTTAGTTGTCTTTTTTAGAATTTTCTTGCATCACTATCATTTCTTTTCCCATTTTTTCCTCTATCACTCATTTATTTTTTAAAATAATTTTTTTAGCTGTTCTAGGAATTCTTGTTGGACTTGTGTTAACCACATATTTTTCTTTGAGGTTTTGCTTGTAACTGTTTTGACATTATTGTCTTCTGAGTTTGTGTCTTTATCTTCCCAGTCACCATAGTAGCTTTTACGGTCAGGTTTTTTGTTTTTGTTTTTGTTTTTTGTTGTTGTTTGTTCATTTTTCAAGTTGGACTCTGTTCACATGGTGGAGTTTGGGAAGGCATCATCTCAAGCTTCTGGCTTTTATGCACTGCTGTTTTCAGAGCTTTTCCTGGTGGGTTGAAAGTTTTGAGGTCTTCCAGGGTGGTGTGATCCAGAGAGACGTGTGGTTACTACTCTTTTGTGACCAGAACCTATGCTGTTCCTCAGGGTCCTCCTGCTCCCTTGTGAGAGAAAGTCCTCCTCTCTTGTCTGAAACTATGACTTGGAAATGGGTATAGGCAATGGGTATAGGTCCCAAACAGTGCTGGGACTTGCAACCAGTGCTAGCTCAATAGTCCCTGTAGTCTCTTTTTGATAAATTGCCCAATCCCCTTATCATCTCTCATTTGAAACCTGCCAAAGTGGCTGCTGTTGCCATCTCCAAGTACCGTAGCCAGTGTTGCTGCCACATGGGCCAGTCCCCACCTCAGTGTCACATACCTTCCCTACTAACCTAAATTTTCTTGCACCTGAAAAAAAATGTCTCATCCTGATCTTTTATTGTCTCTCCTATTCCAGAATTTGTTTTAAGATAATATTTTAAATTTATTTGGAAGGGAATGTTGGGAGGGCTTAGCTGTTTTCTCTCCTCCACCATCTTGGCTCTGCCCCTAGAAGTCCAACCTTATGTTATATCAACACAGAGACAAATGGCTGGTCATTCAGAGGCATCCAGATAATGGACTTGCTTACTGAGATTTTGTCCAGATGTTTGGTGTCCTGTAGTCAAAAATTTCATGACATTCTTTTTGATAAGATGAACCCCTCCCCACAAAGTACAAAATCCAAAGGCATCAGCCATCATATCCTCCCCTTTTTTGCTAGTCCTCACTGGAGAAGATAAGAGGAAAACTATACTGTGCAACAATGAATGACATTTATTTTAGCTCTGCCCAAAGGATCCCAGAGCAGCATGTGAAATCTGCCAAAACACAGCAGTACCTTCCACTGGTGATTTTTTTTTCTTGTTCCCTGTTAATGATCAGTTATTGATACTTTTATTCCTATTCCCTTGGAACAAAGGGCATTATGTCAGTTTCTGGCCTACTTTCTCAAGATGGGCAGGATAAATCTTCTTTCTTCTTTGTCTAGAGTGGGACTTCCAGAGAGAGGGAATCATTTACCATTCTGGTTAGACTCCACATGCAATTTATCTTCTACTAGGGTTATATGGGGGGATAGCTAGAGAGCAATAACATGGAAGTGCTTCTGGCTCCCTGGGCAGTCATCAAGAAGGCAGGAAAAATTGAGAAGTTGTAGACAAGGGTGGCCAATAGAGGAAATTGAACTGTTTGGTATATTTCGGTTTTCAAAAGATTCTCTGATTGGGACAGTACTGTTAATATTTTGCACCTAATAATTGGAAACACCTTAATATCCTGGGATCTTGAGTGAGGCCTGATTCAATGAAATTATGGTATTGTATTTTAAAGTTCCCAACAAAGTTCCCAAGCCTATCCTTTTCATCATATCTCTAGTCTATAGTGGAAAATATCATCTGGACCTGGTATTTATGGACTAGAGGATTTCCTAAGTTCCTTTGCAAATGGCAATACTGATAACTGCAACTACCAGCTCCACAAAGATCCTATAAAGAAAAATGAGACAATAAATGCTATCATGCTCGCAAACAGGAGAAGAGGTGCTGTTTAAATGCAATGAAATAGTATGAGATTTCATAATACAGCATTGCAATGGAATTATAATGTGTAGCAGATATAGATATTTGAAAATCTATCAGTTCTTTTATTCTTCTCAAATTAATTTACTCTCAACCTAAGTCTCACTTTTATACCCCCCCACCTTCATGACTTGATGAGAAAGAGAGAAGAATAATCTCTTTGTCTTTGCTAAAGATCCTTAATTTTTTTTAAAGTCTTGCCCAGCTTGCGCCCCATAAACTGCTTATCTCCACTGTGTCTGGTAGGAGTCATTTTACTTCCTTCCTGCTTGCTGCCTGCTGCCTGGAGGAGTCCTCTTCACTCACCTGCATCTCCCTAGTAGAGTGAGTAACTACTGCCTTGTCCAAGCCTATCTGGCATCTGGTTTATTATCTTTACAGCTTTAACTGGTCAGACTAGCCACTGAGACAGAAGTCTGTCTCCTTGTTTGAGGTATATTTGACTCCATTCCCTTAATGTGGCATGGTGGAAAAAGCATTCAATTTCTATTTTTAAAGATCCCTTCTTTGCTACTTATTTTCTGCAAGATACTAGGCCTTTCTCTGGTCCTCAGGTTCCTCAGTGACAGAATGAGAGGGTTGGGCTAGATGATCTCCAAGGTCTCTTCCAGCTTCTACATATTTGTAGGTCTTTAAGGTTTGCAAAGTTTCTCAGAAAGACATCATACAGAGGCATCATGCAACAGTACAAAGACTATTGGGCTTTGGAGTCAGGTAACCTCAGTTAAAATCTTATCTTTACCTATATGACTATCAGGAAATAATATCACCTTTTTGAACTTCAATTTTCTTCTCTATAAAATTATTCCCATCCCTTTGGAACAAAGGACATCATATCACTTGGTGGCCTACTTTCTCAAGATAGGTAGGATAAATTCTATCTCTTCTTTGCCTGCAGTGGAACTCCCAGAGAGAGGGAATTGTTTACCTCTCTGGTTAGACTTCACCTGCAATTTATCTTTTAGCTCAAAACATATTGTCCTAAGTAAATAGTTTTATTATTTTTCCCATTATAAAGATGGGAAACTGAGGCACCAGGAAGTGAAATGATTTGCAGTGAGTCATGTATTGATTATATATCTGAACTGAGATTTGAATACTAGTATCCTGACTTCAGGTCCAATGCACTTTTCACTATATTACATTGACTCAAATCCTATTATCTTCCTTCTACTCAACTTCCTTAGCATTCAGACAGTCAGTTCTAATCCCTTTGAAGTTGAGGCATCCTTTGGTGTTTTTATAGCGCATAACTTCTCAGTTCTTCCTCCCCACTCCTGATATTTGCAATGCTATATTACACATTATATATTTGGGTTTATTGCATATATATACCCACACACAAAGACATATTAACATGTGTCATAAATGGATATATACACATATGCACATATACTTGTGCATTTATACAACTATATAATATATATTATGTGTATTGATATACAGAAAAATATGTATAAAATTAAAACAAGTCTAAGTCAACTGAATTTTGATAATTTTGAAACACCCCTTGAGATTACTGCATCTCTTCAACATGTCAAAACCATGGCTGAGAATTGCCAATTTAAACATTGACCAACTTCTGCTTCTTTTATATACATTGGTGACTTCCTAAAGGCTCATAGAAGCCCTCCTAAAAGAAACTGCACACCTAGTTTCCCAGAGTGACCTATTTTTAAAAATTTCATTTTAATTTTAATATTTTATTTTTAACATAATTTTAATTTTAGAATATATTCTTACCCCTACTCTACCCAGCAAGCCATCTTGTGTAACATAGAATAAAAATAGAAAGGGAAAAAGTAGATCACACTAATCAGCACAATAACTAAATCTGAAAGCATATACAAGTTCAAAACCCACAGTCCCTACATATGCAAAGAAGGGAGAGAGGTGCATTTTTCCTGGAAGACATTATAAGCTTTTTACTCTTAAAATAGTTAGCCTTAGATCTGATTTTCTAATAGGCTTGCTTGATTAATATATATTGTTTTCTATCTTGTATACTTACTGCTTTTGTGTGGATGTCCCTTAATAAAGGTTGGCACCAGTGTCAGTCAAACATATGACACTATATGGGTAGGTTTACTGAATAAATGTTTGTTATAATTCATCTCTCCTTGGGGGAGGCCAGGCTAGTTGAATATCACAGTGAATACTAAGGGCATTGACTCTGCAAGTATGTCTTGGATTAAAAATGTCAATCATAGTGGATACAAAGAACATTGAAAGAGTGAGTTGTTGACTGGGCAAGAAGGTTAAGGATTTCATTTTGTATTAGTAAAGTGGTTGGCTACTTTGCTTGGTTTTTCAATGTTGATAGAGATGGATAAAAACACAGCTCCACAGCAGATTGAATGGAAATAGTATCATAGATCTCACTAATGGTTCTGATCATGATGTCACCACTCTGGCATCAGATACAGGCATCTTCCTCCTACTTATATGGATTTATTACCTCACAGGAATGGAAGCCTCTATCACATGAATATTTTAACTTCTTCCTTTTATATTTCTTTCTGTTCTATGTTCAGTGCTGTGGGACACTTCTTACAAAAGATAATAAAAACCTGGAGAGAGTTCTCAGAAGAGTGACCAGGATGAGGAAGAACATCAAAATTATTCCATATGAATATCATTTGAAGGAAGTGGATGTATTTAGTTTAAAGAAGAGAAGACATGATAGCTGCCTACAAGTTTCTAAGGAGTTATTATATGAAAGAGGGTGGAGTTTTGTTCTTCTTGATGTTAGCTATTAGCAAATAGTACTAAAGAGCTATTAGTATTTGGGAGAAAGTTACGAGAGAGAGAGATTTTAGATTTGATGTATAGAAAACATTCCTAGCCAAGATGGCAGCCGATCTTGCCCAACATTCCTCTCTAAACAATTTTAAAATAGCCCATCAAATCAAATTTTGGAGTGGGAGAAACAACAAAAGGTTGCAGGGAGAAATTTTTCCAGCCTAAGACAATTTAGGAGATCCACAGGAGAGGTGTGTAACAACAGGGTAGACTCAGGCCCGGAGCACAGCAGGAGCATCAATGTTGGGCTTTGGGTGTAGGGACAGAAGCAGCAGCTTTGGGAACTCTTAGTCCAGAGATGGTAAGGACTTAGGAAAACATGTCAGAAAGAGATTATAGCAGACCCTTTGCTGGCACTAAGTACAACTGGGCACTGATTGGTATCTCTATTGCACATAAACAATTCAGGGTCACAGTTCGAGGGTGGAGAGGGACATTTGTTATTAGTAGTAAAGAAGCAGGGACCCTGGTCACAGTTCCAGAACCTGGAGGAGCATTAATACTTGTGTATGCAGGGGATCAAGAGCCCTTCCTGGGTAAAGACTAGAGTCGAGACCAAGAGAGCAGTGACTACACCTTTCCCTGCATAACACATACCTTGGAAGCACAGAAAACTTGCAAAACCCCAGAACTAGCTCTTAAAACAACAACACAAAGAAGTCTGAAGCTTGGCATTATATTTCCCCAACCCCAGGGGAGCAGAGCCCAACATGAGCATAAAATTCAAAATGAAGAAAAAATAGGCTAGGAAAATGAGCAAAGAACAACAACAAACAAAAGAAATTGACCATAAAAAGCTACTGTGGCATCAGGGAAGACCAAGACATAAATTTATAAGAAGATGACAATATGAAAATAATTATAAACAAAACCTCAAAGAAAATGCTAATTGGATGTAAGGACAGCAAATTAAAAAAAAAAACATGAGTGGTAGAGGAAAAAATTGGTAAAAGGATGGAGGGTAATGTAAGAAAATTACAAAAAGAGAATTAACAGCCTGGTAAAAGAAGTGCAAAAATACTGAAGAAAATAACAGCTTAAAAAAACAGAATTGGTCTAATGGTAAAAGAGGCACATAAACTAAATTCATGGAAGAAAAGAACTCCTTTGAAAGCAGAATAGGCCGAATGGAAAAAGAGGTACAAAAGCTTATTGAAGAAATTATTTCCTTAAAAATTAGAATTGGGCAAATGGAAGCTAATGACTTCATGAGACATCAAGATGCAATAAAACAAAGTGAAAAGAATGAATATGTAGAAGAAAATGTAAAACATTTCATTAGAAAAACAACTGACCTGGAAAATAGATTGAGGAGAGAGAATTTAAACATTATTGGACTAGCTGAAAACCATGATAAAAAAGAACCTAAACATCATATTTCAAAAAATTATCAAAGAAAACTGTCCTGATATCTTAGATACAAAGGGCAAAATAGAAATGGAAAGGATCCACCCATCACCTCTTGAAAAAGATCCTAAAATGAAAATGCCCAGGAATATTATAATCAAATTCCAGAGCTCTCAGGTCAAGGAGAAAATATTGCAAGCAGCCAGAAAGAAAAAAAAATCAAATATCAAGGACTCACAGTCAGAATCACACAAGATTTAGCAGCAGCCGTATTAAAAGAATGGGGGACTTTGCCAAAAGACAAGGGAACTAAGATTACAACTGAGAATAACCTACCTAGCAAAACTGAGCATAATCTTACTTTTTTAAGCTTTTATTTAGTAATTTATTTTCCCCAGGTGCACATAAAAGCAATTTTAAAAATTCATTTTTAAAACTTTGATTTCCAAATTCTCTGAGCATAATCTTTCATGGAAAAATGATATTTAATGAAATAAAGGACTTCCAAGTACCCCTGATGTAAACACTAGAGCTGAATAGAAAATTTAATATTCAAACAGAAGACTCAACAGAAGCATAAAAAGATAAACATGACTCAATGGAGTTTGTTTATATTCCTATATGGGAAGATGATACATGCAATTTCGAAGAACTTTATCATTATTAGGGCAGTTTGGAGTCTGCTTAGACAGATGGTCATAAGTGTGAGTCATTTATATTGGGATGAGCTCTAAAAAAATAACACAGGGTGAAAAAGAGGTATTAACTGAGGGAAGTGGGGAGGGAAAGGTAGAATGGGGCAAAGTTTCTAAAAGAAAGAGCTTTTATAATGGAAGAAAAATGGGGTGGTGGTAGTGGGCAATACCTGAACCTCACTCTCATTGGAATTGGTTCAAAGAGGGAAGAATATAAATACATACTTAGTTTGGTATATAAATCTATCTTACCCAACAGGGAGATAGAAGGGGAAGAGGATAAGAGATATGGTTGGAGGAATGACAATTTATTTATTTATTTTTGCCCTTTGGTGAGGCAATCAGGATTAAATGACTTGCCCAAGGTTACACAGCTAGTAAATGTAAGTGTCAAGTGTCTGAGGCCAGATTTGAACTCAGGTCCTCCTGACTCCAAGGCCAGAGCTCTATCCACTGTACCACCTAACTGGTTAGATTTGGTGAGGTAGTGATTTGAAGCAAGACAGACTTTTGAGGTGGAAACTGGATAAAACAAAAAGAAAAGAATAAACAGAGGAAAATGGGATGGAGGGAAATGCACAGCTAGTGATAATAACTGTAAATGTGAATGGGATAAGCTGACCCATTGAATGGACAGGGATAGCAAAATAAATTAGAAATCAGAATCCAACAGTATACTGTGTACCAGAGACACACTTAGGAAAGTCACACACAGAGTAGAAATGAATGGCTGGAGCATAACGTATTAGGCTTCAGATGAAATGAAGAGGGCAGGGGTGGTAATCATAATCTCAGACAAAACAAAAGCAAAAATTGACCTAACTGAAAAAGACAATCAGGGAAATTCCATTTTGTTAAAAGACACCATAGACAATAAAATAATATAAAATTTTGTAGCAAGTTTCTTTGATAAAGGCCATATGTCTCAAATATATAGGGGACTGAGTCAAATTTATAAAATTTATAAAACTAAAAGGCATTCCCCAATTGATAAATGGTCCAAGGATATTAATAGGAAGTTTACAGAAGAAGAAATCAAAGCTATCTGTAGTCATATAAAAATGCTTGAAATCATTATTGATTAGAGAAAGGCAAACTAAAACAACTCTGAGGTACCAACTCACATCAGAAATAACAAACACTGGAAAAGATGAGGGAAAACAGTTACATTAATGAACTGCTGATTGAATAGTGAACTTGTCCAACTATTCTGAAGAACAATGTGGAACTACATCCAAAAGGCGATAAAACTCTGCATACTCTTTGATCCAGCTGTGGTCTACACTCCAAAGGGATCAAAGAAAAAAAAAAGGACCTGTATGTACGAAAATATTATGGCAGTTATTTTTGTGGTGTCAAAGAATTGGAACTTGAGGGCATGTTCATCAATTGGGGAATGGCTAAACAAGTTGTGGCATATGATTGTGATGAAGTACTATTATGCTATAAGAAATTATGAGGGGGTGGTTCAGAAAAAAATATGGCAAGACTTATATGAACCAATGCAAAGTGAAGTGAGAAGAACCAGGAAATCTCTGTGCCCAGTAACGGCAGTGCTGTAATGATGATCAGTTGAGAATGACCTGATCCACACAGTGATTCAAAACAATTCCCAAGGACCCTTGGATGAAAAAAACGCTATTCACTTCCAGAGAGAGAACTGATGATCTCTGAGTGCAAACTGAAGTACAATTTTATTTCTTCCTTTTTTGTGAGATATGGGTAATATGGAAATATGTTTTCCATGATTTCACATGTATAGTTGATATATTTTTTGCCTTCTCAGTGGGAGGGGGAGGTATGGGAAGGAAGGAGAGAATTTGGAACTCAAAATTTAAGAAGAAAGGAATGTTAAAAATAAATAATAAATAAAAGGAATACTAAAAAAAATAATTACAATGACCAAAAAAAATTCCTAACAATGAGAGTTAACTCAAAGAGGAATTGACTGCTTCACTGAGTAGTAGGTTCTTCCTCATTGAAAGTGTTTAAGTTGAGGTTGGATTACCACACTACCACATCTCAGCCTGGTGGCAGAGAAGCATTTTTTTTTTGGTACTTGTTAGACTTACTGGTCTCTGAGGTTCCTTCTACCTATGAGATCTTGCAATTCTGTAGCTGAATTGAGTAATCAACTCAACAAAATAAACTGATGAATTTAATTAACCAAACAGATATTCTGGGTAACATAAGACCCAGTGGATTAGTCTAACTGAATTTTTTATTTTTCACCATGTTGCTTTGATGTTGTATTGGCACAGTCTTGGACATGTACGATCTAAAAAGACATTTAAAAAATCTCTACAACTTTAGACTTTCCACTAATTCCTGACCTGACTTTTAGATCTTTGGGGAGAACCAATGGTATGCTTTTTCTCTGTTAAATATGTTAGATATGCAGATGTAGGAGATCATAGTTGGATCCATGGAAGCTAAAAAGATCACCAAGAAAGAATGTAAAAGAGGGCCCAGGAGAAAGCCCTGTGGGGTGGGGAACTTGTGGCCTGGAGGCTGCAGGTTCCACCCTGAAGACATTTTTTGACAGTACATGAACATTGATCCTGCAAAGGATACTAAGAAGAAAGAGTCAGACAGGTAAGAAAAGAATCAGGAGAGAACAATGTCATGATGACCCTGGGAGAAGAGGATGTTCAATGGTACCCAATACTGCAGAGAAGAATAGAAGGATGCATACTTCCTAATGGTTATTTGAAGCTGAAAGTGAATTCACCTGCCATAAGGTAAACTGGGCTGGCTTTGAACAAAATTTTGAAGCAAGTTGTCTGTCTTTAGTGCATACCACATTTCCAACTCTACTTCCAATATCTGTTTCTTAGTTCTTTTCCACTGTCTAAGTAACCCTTCCTACTCCAGGTGCCCAGGACTCTAAGTTCACCTTGTTCCCTTTTATCAAAGAAAAATGTATCTGATAAACTCATTCCAACTAAAGCCTTAGTGACTGATAAGAACTTAATGTTTGCTTTTTCATAAGCATTTTATTCATTTAAAGATAGGACACCTGGAGAGGGTAATTTTTAATTCCAAAGGAAGGAATCCCTAATAGTTTTAACTACAGTCACTCTAGCACCTGGGCAGGTGATGGTTATTTAGTAAGGTTCCTTTTATATCATATCATATGGAAATTGTTTACTCCACCCAAGTATGGCTAAAGTTAATTCTGTGAGTGAGCCGTATGATATCAGAGATGTAATTTCTGCTGTCCTT
>NW_020954619.1:1205278-1237737 GCF_900497805.2 Vombatus ursinus
TTCTTCATCTCCCCAGAATAAACACCAATATGTTTCACAAAGAACCAGGTTTTTGTCATGTTTTAAATCAGTCATGAATTAGTTAAATAGTCATGAACAGATGTCAAGAGTGATACATTTAGCATCATAGCACCTGGGTTCAAATATTGTCTTTGCTACTTATTACCTGTGTATTTTTGAATAACTCAGTCTCTGACCCTCAGTTTCTTTATAAAATGAGGAGATTGGACTAGATCTAGATGACATCTAAAGTCTCTTCCTTTTCTAAATCTGTGATACTGAATAAGCTTTGAAACAAAACAGACATGAAATGAAATTTGGAATGTAAATATATCCATTTGTTCATCATATACAACTTATTCAGGTTGTTGATGGTTATTTATTTCTACTATTTACCATTTACCAGGAAAGTTTCTACTCTTCCCCCAAACCCAAGTTGTGCATGAGTTTTTTTAGTATATGTTTAACTAGTAAATCATCTAACTGTAACCCCTCCTCCATCAAGTGCTTGTCCTCCATTAGAAAGTCCCAGGGTGTTAAGACCATCTATTAATGCTGGAAGAAACATAACATGCCTTCCCTGTAGAATAGTAGAGTGACCTGTGTCTTACTTACAAGAATTAGAGGCAAATTATCAGATTTAATGCATGGTCTAGAGTATTTATTACCCCAGTGAATACCCAGTGTTAAAAGAAGAGAATTTCCATGAAGGCTGATGAGCCTCAATGTCCTGTGCATTTTGTTGGAACTGATAACATTATTTGGATTGTAATCCTCCCACACTGTGACGTCAATTCTTTCTGAAATGACTAACTTTTGCCCTTTCGTGAGCCTTTTTTCAGCTAGATGTCACAAGGTACTTCCAAATCACAGATTCACCTAAGCCCTAGGTGAAATAGGAATGGATGCCCTTCTTCATTTAACAGATATAGTAGGATGATGCCAAACTGCCTTAGACTAGAACTATGTGTATCTTATCTTTCCTATTAGATTGCAAATACCCTGAGAGTCCATATATGTCCTTGATCTTTGTAACTAACTCACTTTTTCCTCTATTGTTTAGAACAGTTCTTTGAGCATAGTAGGTACTCAGTAAATTCTTGGCTAAGGGATTTGGGCTCACATGAGACACTTAATAGCTGAATGGCAGTAGCGAGTTACTTATACCCTCTAACCCTGGGTTTTTTTTCATCTGCAGAATGGGGGAAACAATACATGTAGCACTTACCTTGTAGATTGTTCTGAAGATCAAAAAAATTAGGTAGAGCCCTATAAATTTCACTTATTATCATTACTTGTACAAGTAAGTAGTCATAAAAAGGCTAAATTCCCTTCCTAAAATTAGATTCCATTCTCTCTCTACCTTTAGCTTTTTCTTTGCACAGACTTAGAATACTTGCCCTCTTCACTTCTGACTCAAGAAATCCCAATGTCCCTTTAAGGCTCTGATTTAGGACCTCCTCCCATGGGAAGAAATGCTTAATTCTCTTCTTGGTATTCTCTCCACCTCACCAATTCCTTTGCATATAATTTGTATTTATTTACCTGTCTATATGTTGTTTTCCTCTCACAGATTGTAAACTCCTTAGGCTCTAGACCAGTTTCAAGTTTGTCTTTATACCCTCAGCACCCGGTCTGGTGCATGGCACATACTGGATCCTTAGTAAATCTTGCTGGATTGGTTTGAATACCTGAGTAAATAGAATAAGTCTTTCCTAGGCCTGAAGCAGTCCCTACATAGTTTCAGGTCTTTCTTGGGGCTAGAGTACTGGTCAATTCATGTCAAATCTTTATAAAGCATCTACTGGATCTAATCCCACCTGGATTTGCTTGTCAACCTTGGGAAGGTCAAGCTGTTGTCACTTCCTCATTTGTTAAAAAAAAAAAAGTACATTAATAATTTGCCAAACTTCTGGTATGGTGTGGGGACTAGGATTTGGTGAAGATCAATTAGATAAATTCTCTAAAAGTCTTTTGTCTCTTTAGAAAAGTGACAGGCAAGTACAAGAAACCTTGCAGGTTTCTGATTTAGCATCTTTGTGGACAACTATGGGACCTACGATGCAAGACTCCCAGGTTCTGGAAGTCACTTGTCAATGCCCACTGAGAAAGCTGAGACAAACTTGTTCAGTCTCTAGAAAATGTTTTACTGCCTCACTGGTCCAAACTTTAAAGTCCCTTGTGCTGCCAGTCTAGGCCAAGTTTTGAGGATTCACCCCGTACTTGCTTGTTTGTATCTCTTCTCAAAAGACCGAGACATTATCAGTTGGACATCAGCTCAGCAGTTTTATATGTTTTGAAGGGGGGGAGTAGGAGGAGGGCCCTAGTTTGGCATCCCCCATCCAAAACCATTGTCTTTACCTGGAGGCAATAGGGCAAGAACCGAGGCAGTGAGAGCTCAGATTATTTGGGTCGATGACTATGGGGCTAGGATGTACAATGAGATTTGGAATTTGATGAAGGCTAATAAAAAAAAAAAAGTAGGTAGCAAGGAGGTTTTAACGTGTTTCTCATTTACCCTAACTCAAGCCGTGTTTACACAGGAGCTCCCCACTGTTAAGGCGGTTCAGCTGTGATTTTCCATACAAAACTGGCAGGGGACACCTGCATTTTATTTGCTGAGGGTAGAAAGAGCGGAACACTCCATATGAGACCCCGGGATTAGACTTCTGGATAAGAAAGCCCCGCAAACGACCACACCCCATACTAAGTCACAGGGTAAAAGAGGCTATTCCACGTTCTACCGAAAGGAAAAAAAAAAAGAGAAAAGAAAAAGAAACTGCACTTTTCATCTGGCATAGCTATAGGTCACTTTTCTAGTTTGGGAGAAAGATAACACTATGGTGGGGAGGAGGAGGATGTTGACTTTTCATAATCATGTGCCTTTCCTACTCGAGGGCCAGAAAGTTGTTAGCCCCAACCCATGAGGATAATATGTAAAGTAGGTGGGGGGAGTTATAGCTGCGTGCCTGACGGGAGGGTGGGAGTGTGGCTATGGGAGTGGGAGAGCTGGGGTGTGTAGGGGTGGGGGTAGTGCACCAAAGGGTAAATTCAAGGCAGGTGGAAATGAAATCGACAAGCCCCACGTGGCCCCCCATGCTGGCCCGGAAAGCCGAGAGCTTGGGCCCATGTGTTCATCAGTACCTGGTTATGACTGCAACGGACCTGATGGCAAATATGAAATATCAAAGCGCTTGTCAGCACTCCTGAATGGGACAAAGAAAAGGCGCATTAATGATTAACTCAGCTAAAAGCTCCGGCTTTTGTATTCCCATGGTGCTCCGACTATCTGGCTGCCATGTGACAGCTCGGGCCATTTTCTAGCAGATTGGGGAAAGCTAGTGAGCAAACACAGGTGCTTCAGAGTCAGCAGCGCTGTCAGGGACAACCACAAACAGCACCAGCTATGCTTGGCGAAATTAGCTGCTCTGTTTGCCTCCATTTTTTGCTTCCTGGAGATCTTACTTTCTACATCCAGTGTCTTTTTCTGCTGTCGGTTTTCAACTATTCACATGAGGTGCTTAAAAAAAAAAAAAGCCTCCACACACACACACACACACACACACACCACACACACACACACACAAATGAGTCGCATAGACAGACGGTTGTTTGAACCCAGAGCAGCATTTGGTGGCCAAATGTAAAGAGCAAACCAACTAATTAAAATTGCTTAGGTCTTTAGCGCCAAAATTAAATTACTCTTCCCCAGCGTTTTTTTTTTCCTTCTTTTTTTTCTTTGAAAAATGAGCCTAACCCACCAGCAGACCACAAGAATCAAGACATGAGCAGAGAAGATAGGGAGCAGTGGTCTGTACATTTGGGGTCTGAATATTTCATGAACAGGGCTGAAAGCTCATGACTTAAAAAAATATGATTGCTAATCATATTGCTAATCATGTGATTGCTAACACTATTATAACTTGAGAGGAAAAGTGCGTTTTATGTGGAGTCAAAGGGCCTGGGTGCAAATTCTGACTGTTCCTTTATTCCATGTTTGACCTTAAGCAAGTCACTTCTCCTGGCCTCAGTTTCCTCATTTGTGAATTGGGAGGGTGGGAGAAAAGGAGGTTTGAATGGATGCTCTGTAGGACCCTTCTAGCATTAAGTCTATAGTCCTATGATCCAGTGATTCTCCTTCTCCGTTCCTAATCTCTTTTCCTGGCGGCATGAGTAAATTGGTAGGGTCCTTTGCAGGAGCCTGACCTCTCCAAGAAGCTAGTTCAGAGTCAAGGTCCCTCTAGTGGTATTATTAGTTTAAATTTATTCCTTTCCAAGCCCAAATAAGACAGACTTTCTTTCCCTGTTCAAATATTTATATATGTGTATTATTGTACTGTGCTTAAACTGTTCACAATCACACCAAGGGCAATAAAGTAGAGACTATCAGCACCAGATGATAAAGGTGCTTTGAGTAAACATGAGAAATGAACAGAAAATGAAATAAAGTTATAAAAGGAGGACAGCATGAATGTCTACAAATAGTATATCAGTCTGTAGATATTCAGGCAATTAGCTACTACAGGAAAGAAATTTTATCCAAACAATATCATTGCCATGATTATTGATGTTTGATATTTAAATATGACATTCTACTGGATCTCCCATTAAAAAAAAAATAAAAAAGCCAACCTCAGAGCAGAGCCTTCTTGGATGCAGTTCTCAGTTGCTGAATGTCAGCCAGCCCAACCACAGCTGTGCTGTGTTGTGTTACTGTCTTTTCCCAGTTGATGCTGATTGAAGAAGGAAAAGCTCCAGCATCGTTGACACCAAATGGAATACAGGCTACTTTCCATCTATTGTGGTTGTTTGTTGGGGATTTACGGATCTACTCATCCCAAATTCTGCAACTTTCCAGTGTGTAGATAGAGACAGTTTTTATTACTGGTTTCAGAGGTTAGTCACTATGGAGACCCTGATTTCATCCCATGTTTACATATAATTCATATTGATGCTCTAATATACCTCTGTGTCCAAAGAAAAATCTCATCTCCCAAAGAACAGCAGGCCACAGGCTGGCTATGGACATTGAACTAAAATCAACTGAACTGGTTGAATTCTGCCATTCTTGTTTCAATTCCATGGAGAAGGTGTCCTCCCTGTTGCCCAGAAGACTTCAGAGATGAAGTCTTCAAATTCACAAATCTCTCACAGCCAAAGGAGATATTAGAGGAGATTAATGAGTGGAGCCAATCTGAAAACCTGAGATATGGAAACTATCTTCCATGGACAAGAGAACTGGAAACTGATCAATAATGCTTTGTTTTTATCCCTGGGTTTTCTAGCAAGAGAAAACAGTTTATATGATATTATTGGATTTCCAAAATTACTGAGGAAATTAAATTTTCAAAGAAATTTGTAGGAAGTACCCTGTGTCAAACGGTGATTGGGCACATAATGAGAAAGCAACATACATAGGAATTGTCAGAAAGTTACTCTTTCATGTACCACATTCATTGTCAGAAGTTTATTTTTTATTTGGAAAAGCTGAACTCTAAATTGTTCATAGCAGCTAGGTAGTACAGTAGATGCTGTGGCACAGAGTGCTGGCCTGGAATCAGAAAGATTTGAGCAAAATTCTGGCATCAGACACTTATTAGCTGTGTGATCCTGGGTAAGTCAATTAATTTGTTTCCTTCAGTTTCCCCAACTGTAAAGTGAAGATAACAGGACCTACATCCCATAGTTGTTATGAGAATCAAATGAGATAATATTTGTAAAAAGCATTTAGCACAATACCTCACACATAGTAGGTACTATATAAATGCTTATTCCCTTCTGCCCCCTTTCCTTCATGAATTTAAGGGACCAGTGTTATAAAACTATTACCCTCAAGTCTAGAAAGGCAATGCTGTAATGGATAACGATCGAGCCTTGGAGTCAGGAAGACCTGAGTTCAACTCATACTGTCTGTGTGACCCAGGTCAACTCACCATTTCTTAGTGCTTTCAGGCAACTCTCTAAGGATATCCACTGCAAATAATATGCATTAGTAGAGGGACTTCCCTCACTGGCAATTCCCTATGAAAACATGAATCTAGTACAAACAATCTTTAAGCTATAAGAGGCAAATTGAGGGATAGAATGGCCTAGGCCCTAGTGGATAGTTAAAAAGAGAGAGGGCCACAGGTACTCTCTAAGACTGTACGTTAATACACCAATCTGATTGTTGGAAGGAGGTCCTCACACTGATAAAAATCATATATGGGTGAGGGTGAGAAAATTAAGCTAGGGATGGTGGCTCAAACCTATAATTTCACCTCCTGGTGGGGGCGGGGAGCTGAGGCTGCTGCATCTCTAAAGTTTAGGAGTTCCGAGCTGTACTAAGTTTGACGTCAATATGGTAGCCCCCTTGGAACAAGGAACCAACAGATTATCTAAGGAGGGATGAATTAGCCCAGGTGAGAAATGGAGTAGGTCCAAGCTCCTGCACTCATCATAGTGGGCTTGATCTAAAAGTGCCCCTGTCCATATAGCCTGGGGAAGATAGGAAACCAAGATATAAAAAAATAAAAAGTTAAGGCAAGTTGAATCCTATTTGGGGGGAAGGTAAAAAGTATTTAGGCTAATAAATAGGTTTTAATGACATTTTCTTTAGGTAAACCCTCCAGGTTCAGTTAAAATGGAGTTCATCTTGAGGGTTGGAAATGAGAGAATTGTCAAAAGATTAGAATGCACAGCGAGAGGTCTCAGTTCAACTGCAGCAGGCACTGACAAATGCTGACAAGAACCCAGCATCAAGATCAGGACGAACCAAGATCAAGGGAAATTGCTATGGATGAGAAGAGAGCAGACAAAGAGGAAAAATTTCACATACAGAAAAATTAAAATCTGTGTATTTAGCAAGATTATGCCTGGAACCCATAAGTGCCAATTTATTTTTTCTCTATTGAGCTACAGCCAATTTTTTCCTCTGTACAATGATGGATAAATATCATTAAAATAGGCCGAGATGGAAGAGACTGATGCCCTTGCATTAGCTGAAATGAGATCATGTGCACAAGACAGAAGGGACAAAATGGGAGAGATTTGGATGTAAATCACTCAAATGAGACAGATTAAGAACACCTGGATAAAGGCAAATGAGACCAAGCAAGTGAAGTACTAAAGAAAGGATGGTTCAGCTGAAGTCAGACAAATTGTGATCCTCATTGCGGGGGTGGGGGTGGGGTAGTTTCAGCACCACAGAAAAAATTGCCTGCCTGAAATTGCTGGGATAGCTAACCTAAATGGAAAATCTCCAGAGTTGATGCTATGTATCAGATGCAAACAAAATACAATAGGTTTTTTTTTTTTAAAAGAATCTTGCCCATCCAAATGAGCAGTATCCTTCAAAATTGCTGCCTTAGGGTGCTATACCTTTATTCTAGAGATATTTATTCTAGTCTATATTGAATTGAGTCAAAAGGGGCTATGGCTCAAAACCATTGATCTTGGGGCGATGTAAAGAGAGCTAAACTTGCAATCAGAGGATCTTGATTCAAGTCCTGGTTCTGTTCCTAATGACCTGTGTGATGCTGGATAAGTCACTTAGTTTCTTTATCTATAAAATCAAGGGGTTGGACCAGATAATCGCTATGATTCCTTCTAGTTCTAAATCTATTATCCCATGAACTCCTTTTTGGGAAATAGCCTTTAGTTTAGACCTAAATTGGGCCAAACCAGAATGATAGTTCAAATTTCTATAACACGGTGAGTTTCACAATTAAACTTTCTTAATGATGACCCTGGGAAATTGTCTCATTAATCTCCTTGTTTCATAGACACTTATCTTGCCTTTTTTTAAATAAGATCCTGTTTTAACCAGCTTAATAACCTACATCGTTCACCAGATTTAGCTTTGAATAACTTTTGACTATTTCCAAAATTCATAGTCATTATCTGAGGACAAAGATTTGCTACTATTGAAGATAGTTATAATATTGTAGGGTGCAAAACTGGAAAGGATTTTAGGGATCATTGAGTCCAACCTTCTAATTTTACAGATGAAGAAACTGAGGAGGCTCAAAGAAATCAAATGACTTGCATAGGGTCACAAAGTTCATAAGCATAAGAGCTGGAATTTGAACCCGGGTCTTGTAACTCTAGTTGCAAAGGTTCTGAAGATAGCTCCTGATTAGGAATTCCAAAAATGTTGAGTAGTTTTCCCAATGGGTTCCTTTGCAGAAGAAAAAACTCATCCCGATTTCTGTTCTAGTATTTCCCTTTGAGGGGAAGAAATCCAGTCATGAACTTCAGTGCGTGGACTTCAAGGTATCCCATTAGTTTAAATGGTTATTAGTAGAAGTGGGACAGTAGTGAAGTCATTTAACCTCATTCAGTCTCAGTTTTTTCATCTATAAAATGGGGATAATAATAGTACCAACCTCACAGATGCTATGATGATCAAATGAGATAATGTATGTAAAGGACTTAGAAAACCTTAAGATGCTATAAAGATGTGAGCTATTAACATTTAAAGTAACAGAATGATGTTTAATATCCTTTGGGAAAAATTGTTCTTTAGATGGTTTAGTGGGAAAACAATAAATTCAACTATTGCTGGTATAAATGTAAATTGGGCAGTCATACCTTGATTTAATAAGGACAGTTAAGCTCTTCACACTTAAACTAGAAAACCTTTGCATATGTTTTGCTCATGGGCTTAGTTACACTCCCTGATCTCTTGTGATTTAAAATGATTCTCCCAAAATGAAGAGTGAAGACTGTACTCACACTTATTAACCAGTACGGAAAACAAGTATGAGAACAATAACAACAACAATAACAGATGGTCTAATTTAAGCCAACAATTTGTTAAAGCAACTTCGTATTTATCTGGCAGTCACCTCTCTGGCAGCCTCACATATAGAGAATTCATTCCTCAGCTAAGAAAGTAAACATAAAAGAAAGGGGGAAAAAGCCTGCCTCCCCGTAAACTCCCCCAATAATTGTCACATAGTCTATGCATGAAAGTTTATTCAGCTAGTATTAAGGGTCAGGAAACTGAGGTTGTAGTGCTAGTCAGTTATGCTACAAAATACCTACATGACCTTGGAAAGGTCAGTTTGCCTCATTAACCCTCTGTATCCTCATTTGGGAAATGAAAATGAAGGTCTTGGAATAATAAATCTCTAATATTCCTCCCAGTGTTGAAATTCTGATTAAAGAGATAGTGTGATTCAGTGGAAACAGCAGTGGACTTGGAGTCAGGAGAGATCTGGGTTCAAATGCTGCCTTTGATACTTAGTTGTAGCACCATGACCAGTTTACTTAATCCGGCTAACTCTCTCTCTCTCTCTCTCTCTCTCTCTCTCTCTCTCTCTCTCTCTCTCTCTCTCTCTCTCTCGGCTGTTTCAAGGATCAAATTAAATGTCTGTGAAATCCTTTACAAGCCTAGAAGTGCTGTATATATGTCAGCTTATATGATTTTAAGGCCATACCTCCTCTACTAGATGGTAAGGTCCTTGAGAACATGTATCATGCCATTTATTTTCATATTCCTCTAAGTGTCTTGCACAGAGGAAGTGATCAGTTAGTGGGTCCTCAATTTAATTGAATTAGATACATCAAATAAGTATCAGAGAATCATAGAGGTTGAGAGCTAGACAAAACCTCAGCAGCCATGTGGGTCAGCCCATTCAAAAAAGGAACTCTCAGTGTAATGTACCTGAAGGTGGTCTTCTAGTCTCTGCTTAAAAACCTCCAGTGAGAGCTATCTTTGCTATTTATTTTTAAAATAAATGTATTATGTTTTTAACATTCATTAAATTTTTTTGAGTTTCAAATTCTTTCCCTCTTTTGCCTTTCCCCCACTCATTGAGAAGGCAAACAATATTATATCAGTTATTCAGGTGAAATCATATATAACACATTTGCCTTTCCCCCACTCATTGAGAAGGCAAACAATATTATATCAGTTATTCAGGTGAAATCATATATAATACATTTCCATATTAGTCATGGTACCAAAAAAAAAGAAAAAGAAAGTGAAAAAACATATACTTCAATCTGCGCTCAGAGTTCATCAGATCTCTCTCCAGAGATGGATAGCATTTTTCATCATGAGTCCTTCAGAAATGATCCTTCAGATCATTTTATTAATTAGAATAGCTAAGTCTTTCACAGTTGATCATTCTTACAATATTACTGTTGCTTTTTGTGATGTTTTTCTGATTATGTTTATTTCACTTTGCATCAGTTCACATTAATCTCCTCAAGTTTTCTGAAACCTTCCTGCTTGTCATTTATTATAGTGGATTATAGCACTTCATCACAATCACATACCACAACTTGTTCAGCCATTCCCCAATTGAGAGGCATGCTCTCAATTTCTAATTCTTTGTCACCGCAAAAAAAGAGCTTCTATAAATATTTTTGTACATATAGGTCTTTTCCTTGATCTCTTTGGGATACAGATTTAGTAGTGGTATTACTGGGTCAAAGGTTATGGACACCTTTAAAGCCCCTTGGGTATAGTTCCAAATTGCTCTCCAAAATGGTTGAACCAGTTCACAACTCCACCAGCAGTACATTAGTGTCCCATTTTTTTCACATGCCCTCCAGCATTTGTCCTTTTCCTTTTCTGTCATGTTAGCTAATCTGTTGGGTATGAGGTGGTAGATTTTTATTGTTTGTTCAGTTGTTTTTCAGTCATGCCTGACTCTTCATGACCCCATTTGGGTTTTTTTTAGCAAAGATACTGGAATGATCTGCTATTTCCTTCTCCAGTTCCTTCTACAGATGAGGAAACTGAGGCAAAGAGGGTTAAGTGACTTGCTCAGGATCATGCAGCTAGTAAGTGTCTGAGGTCAGATTTGAACTCAGGAAGAGGAGACTTTCTGACTTCAGGCCCAGCACTCTATCCACTGTGCCACCTCTCTCAGTTATTTTACTTAGCATTTCTCTAATCAATAGTTATTTAGAGGATTTTTTCATAGAACTATAGCTTTGATTCTTCTTTTGAAAACACACATAAAAGACTTCTAGGTAGTATAGTATATATAGTGCTGGGTATGGAGTCAGAAAAAAAACAAAAAAACTTGAGTTCAAATCCAGCCTCAGACCCTCACTAGCTTTGTAACCCTGGGCAAGTCACTTAACCTGTTTGCCTTGGTTTCCTCATCTGTAAAATGGGGACAATAGTGGCATTTATCTCCCAAGATCATTGTGATGATAAATTGAGCTATTTGTAAAGTGCTTTGAGAATCTTAAAGTGGTATATAAATATTAGTTATTGTTATTATTATTATTATTTTAAAAGGTAGACAGTATCTAACTTCAAAGAGTTTATATTCCTCTCAGGGAATAGAGTATATGCACAAGTAAGTAGATACAAAGTAATTCCAAGAGCGAAAGAACATAGCAATTGGGGGATGGGAAATAGCAATCAGCAAAGGTCTAATATAATAGAAGATGGAAGCCAAACTTCACTTTGAGTAACCTAGGGGCTTGACCAGATGGAGGTGAAGAGAGTATGCATTCCAGATACAGGAGACTACATGTAATAAGGCAAGGAATGCAAGGCATGTGCAGAAAACAGATGGCAGGTCAATTTGACTCCAATGGAGTACGGGAAGGAGAGTAATATGAAATAACTGTAAGGTAATTGGGAGTTAGATTGTCAAGGTCCTGAAATGACAAGTTAAAGATTTCATAATTTGTCCTAGGAAATAAGGAGCTACTAGAAATCTTTGAGCAGAGGACTGCTATGGTCAGATCTATGTTTTAGGAATGTCTGAAATGATTCTCAAAGAAAAGAAAGAACTGGGGAAAGAGGTGAAGGAAGAATAAAAACTTCAATATTATTGAAGCATATTTATATTTGAATATGCTCAAATTGCAAATTAAACCAGCAATGTTTATTTTTCTCTGGCATGTGTGTGTGTGTGTGTGTGTGTGTGTGCATGTGCATGAGTTTCCTTTAATGAAAACACAAGCAAATGGACAATTTTGTTGTGGCCATCAGCATGGTATCAACAGGCAAAAACTCTCAACTTCTTTTAGACATTTTTTTTTCAGGGCATCCTTCAATGAGTTACCCAGTAGACTTTGCAGTGGCCTGCACCTCGCTGCTACATAGTAAGAAAGACAGAAGCTGTCCCTGCACTGAGTCATTGAAAGCTCTGCCTGCCTCTGCAGATGATTGGTCTCTTACTGGACAGCAGAAAGTGCCCAACTTTCTCTTTATCCCCTATGTATTTTCAGTGTATGGTGGCGGTTGGGGGCTCCCTCCCCTCCACCCCCACCAAATATTTAGGCCCCCAGAGGGCAGACTGCTTGCTTTGTGAAAGTGTAATAAGGGAAGCGATATGCTGTTAATCGATATACCCAGTGATAAATGTTTATCTTGGACTAAGAGCAAATAAAGGTGGGTTAGAAAGTCCTTTATTGCCCAGAGCATGGACTGATATGTGATCAGCAGCTGGAGTCTTTTCTAGGTCATGTGGAATAAAAGTTTAACAACCATTTTTTTTGCCCTGAGTGCTGATGACATGTTAGGAAAGGCTTGCCAGGGACAATATTTATTTACTTTCTACTTTTCTTAGAAATGTAGTCTTTTCAAAGGCCTAGGGCAAAAGTAGGAAAATCCCTTTCTTTATGTTAAAGTTAGCACACACACACACACACACATACACACACTTGTGAGATTTTATATACATCCATATACATTTATATTGGCATAGTGCTTAACATTGAAATCCTATAACATTAAAGGCACTTAAGGCATAACAAGGAATTTTTGTGCCCTAGGAAAATGACACAAAAGGTGTCTTGAGTTTTGGGCATAGTAGATGCCACCTCATTTGGAAGACACAGAGACCTCAGGGATGCAGGTAGGGGAATATTTCTACAAAGTACAGATCAATACTATCAGTGCCCTCTAGATTCAGCATTGTGGGGAAAAACCAGGGTTGTTCATAATCTAGCTAGGGATCTGAACGGATCACTTGGATTCTTACTTTCTCTGGTTTCCTAGGACGTTGAATGTCAATATTAATATTCTCAATACAAAGTGAAGGAGAGTTGGGAAGCCAGTATTACTCAAAAAATAACTCAGTGACATGGATGGTGAAATGAAGAGCATGCTTAATAAACCTCAAGCTTTTCCAAGCACCCTGGGAAAGGAAGATTATAATACCTGTACTGCTTACTTCATTGTGTTGTCATGAGGAAAGAGTTTTACCAACCTTAAAACTCTATAGAGATGTGAGCTACATCCTAGGAATGTGAGACAGAAAGACACTCCAATGGAATGACATATAAGAACAAGGGATGAGGTCAAAACTCAAATCATATAGCCTACGTGGTGAGGAAGGATTGATCAGGCACATAGGAATGTGCCCCATATTTCATTAGGCTATACACCTTGGGAATTTATTTACATTTTTGGGAGAATATTTATTAGATATTAAATCAAAAAGTATGTTATCTTTATTCAACTAACAAACTACAGACTAAAAGTTGACTTTTAATTAAAAAAGCAAGTAAATTAATTTTAAAATACAATATTAAATAATGAAACAGATTTCGTGAAATTAGCATTTCCCCTGGCACACCAAACACACCTTATATGTATACCTATGGTCAGACACACGAAGACAAAATCTTAAACTGAGTGTGAAGCAACCATATCCCCAGGTTCTTTCTTTCTTTTTTTTTTAAGTTTTGAGTTCCAAATTCTTTTTTTTTTTTTTTTTAGAATTTTTTTTTTGGTGAGGCAATCGGTGTTAAGTGACTTGTCCAGAGTCACACAGCTGGTGAGTGTTAGGTATCTGAGTCCGGATTTGAACTCAGGTCCTCCTTACTCCAGATCTGGTGCTCTGTCCACTGTGCCACCTTGCTGCCCCTCCCAGGTTATTTCTAAAGTTAGCAGAAACTTGAAGGGTATTCCATCAGGATCCTTAAAAAGTCCAACAGCCAGATCAATTACTCCAGGATCGCTTCACATATCTTGGTCCTGTGGTTGGTAACTCAAAGTTCAATTCAGCTGTATGAGATAAGTGGAAACCCTTAGTCGTGCTTAAAAGTCTATGGTGGAAATTCTACGCAATGAATGGCCCACTCATGAAGAATTCAGAATTTACTACGTATGAAACACTATATTGAGTGTTCAATTCATGGCATAGCTAACATGAATTGTTGGGCTATATCAAGGATCTATGTCTCTTCATAACTTAGGAGACAAGTCTTAGTGACTTGGTAGAGACAAGTAACCTCAGGGAGGTTATGTGACATTGTCAAAAAGCTAGTAAGGGTCAGAGGCCAGCTTCAAGTCAGATATTTCCAATTCCAAGCCTAGCATTCTGTCCACTGCCAAAGTGCTTCTTTAGGAATGATTACCACATTATATATATATACATATAAAATTAATAATTATTATATTATATTATATAGTTATAATTATTATAATATATAATTATTATACTATCTATAATTATATTTGTTATAATATAATAATATATATATAACACATATGTATGATTAACACATTATATATGTATATATTTTTTTCTTGAGAATAATTTAGCTAAGTGCTTTTATTCATGTTTCCAATCTGATAGCCATAAATCTATCAGTCAACAAGCACCTACTATGTGCCAGGCATCGTCCTGAGATTATTATAATGATAACATCAAAAGAGGCAGCTTCAATACTTCTTAGAGCTTTCAGTTGGGTTCTTTTCTTAAAATAACAGGAGTCATGAAAGAAAAGACACAAAATGAGGAGCTCAGCTAGGTGGGGAGAGGCAGTCCTGGAGTTGCATCTGGAGGTACAACTACTCAAAACTTTGGTCAATGACTCAAGAAACATAAGGGTCCTTAGGTTGTCCAATAGCCACATACTTCTAAGGATGTTTAAGTAGAGGAAGGGGAAGGGAATGAGCATTTATATAGTGCTCACTATGTGCTAGGCACTGTACTAATTGCTTTACAAATATTATCCCAATTTATCCTCACAACATAATATTTCCACATCTATATATTGTACAGACAACATAGGTAGTGCAGTGGATAGAGCACCAGGCCTAGAGTCAGGAACATCTGAATTCAAATCTGGTCTCAGACACTTACTAGCTATGTGACCCTGGACAATTCACTTAACTCCTATTTGCCTCAGTTCCTCATCTGTAAAATGGGAACACATTGGATAAGGAAATGGCAAACCATTTCAGAATCTTTACAAAAAAAAAACAAAACAAAACAACAACAAAATGAAACAACAAGGAGTCAAGTAGAGTCAGACACTACTGAATGACTGAACAACAACATGTTATGTATCTGAACACATACTCATGTAATACCTATATATCTGTATCTGTATATAAATATATCTACAAGTATGTATATATGTTCTATCTATAGCTATATCCTTATATTTATATCTCATAGATCTCTATCCCTATAAATGCATTTCCTTATCTGTGTACATGCTGTTTCTGACACAGAAATGTAAACTTAGGGCATAGACTATTGTCTTTATATCCCCAGTTTTTAGTAGCTAATGGGTACTTGATAAATTCTTGTTGAATTAAATTGAAATGACATGCACTGTCACAGAAACTTTCTCATAATTCTTCAAAGACTTACTATATGCCAAATGGAAGGAACATAGTATAGAGGAAGGGCCCTGGAAGGCCTAGGTCAGGGGATCTGGGGTCCAGTCCTGTCTCTCCCACTTACTTCACTTTTCTGGGCCCCAGTTTTCTTATCTATAAAACGAAGAGAGTAAGCAATCTCTGAGGTCCTGTCTGGCTTTGAGATTCTCCGATTGCTATGCCTATTTTGAGAAGGGAATCCCAGGTTCTGAGTTAGATCAGACCAAAGTTTACAAGTTAAGCTCAGAAGAAGTCTACTGACTTGTACCTAGTTATAAGACAAATTCATGGCAGGAGCCTTGATGCACACAGATTTCTGTGCCCTAGTCTTATAATTAGTTGGTAACGGGAAAAGATGATAGGAAATGGAACAAATAACACCAACATACTGAATTTCAATTACTCACTATGGAAGCTAACCCTGCTTCTGAGCACAGGGCTATCGCGGGCTGATTTCACAAGTTTCAAAAGGAGTTAATATGTGGACACAACAAGGCTTGACCTGGGATTTGGCTCTTATCCCAGAATAAGTAACCTAATGGTGACAAGCACCAAGAAAAATCCCTTTGCCTAACATGGAAATGGAACCTGGATGTCTTCTTTGAAAAACAGCTGAATTATGATTATTTAGAAATTAAAGAAACACATTTTAAATTCTGAGGTGGATATTTTGATGTCTAAGCCTATTTTTTCCCAAGAAAATGCAAGCATCTATTACAAATGAAAGCATGTCTTTTTAAAGAACTATTTTCACAATTTAGACACACTCTTACAGCGTGAGTCCTTTAAACAGTGGTAATTAGCTAAATTTGGATGTCTGCATTAAATACTTCCTTTAGTCTTTTCAATGCTCTAGTTTCTGTAAATTCTCAGAAATGGCAATGTATCTTCATTTATATGATAATTTCCTTTAAATAAATGTCACCATAAACAAATTGCATCTCTGGAGTAGATGAAAAACATATGGGTGTTAGTCTACCAGGGGTTATTAATTTTACACTTTCCATCTGGAGTCTATAAAGGATTCATTCTCAGAGATAATAAAGATCCAAGGTCACACTGAAACCTTTAGTTAACCGTAGACAGGACTTAGTATTTATGAAAACTGGGGTCATCACTCCTATAATAATTCCAAAAAGCCACACCAACTAACATTTAATTTCTCATTTCCACAAGTACACAGACATACAAAGGTTTTAATTATGTTAAAATTCCAAGATAGATAATCATGACTTGAGTCCATTTGAAAATTGCAGAGATCCAGAAAGCAGCACTTAATCTTAATAATCTTATCAATCTCATGCTAATTAATTCTCAATGCCTAACAATCAAGTGACAGACAGAAACAGGATTCAATCTTCCTGTGGAGGTTACAGTATTTACTTTGAGACTATACGTCTTCTTCCTAATTCCATCTCTCCTCTTGGTCATCTATAGAAGTGGTATGTATGAAGGAGGAAATGTGGTTTCTCACTGAGTGTCATGACCACACCCACACACTCAGATTTTCATTGTTTGGGTCAAGATGGTAATTATGAGCAGGAAGTATTTACAGATAATATTATCTGTAGTAATACATACTTGTAATAATACAGTTATAGTTTTGATACAGCAATACTTGCATTATTGCCTATAATAAGAGACACAGCATGGTATGATGAATAGAGAACTGGTCTTGAGGCCAGAGAGGCCTAGGCTCAAGCCCTACTTTTGACACATATTGCCGATGTGACCCTGGACAAGTCATTTAACTTCTTCGTGCTCTAGGCAACTCTATGCATTTTAAAGAAAGTGCTAAGCTTTGGTTTCTATATTAATGATATCACAGATCCAGCCTCTATCCCTAGAATAATGCTATAACAACTGTGACAAGTTTGTCAACAAACATTTATTAAACATCTAATTAATGTGCCAGGCATAGTGCTAAGCACTGAGAATATGAGGAGAGACAAGTAGCAGTCCTTGCTCTCAAGGAAGCTGACAGTCTAATGATGTATAATACTTCTAATCAAAGGAGTTCTTGTATAATACCTATATAACCTATAGAATACCTCTGTTATAGAACTTCTTAATCTGGAGTCTATAGACCTCAGGGGATCTCTGGATAGATTTCAGAAAGTCCATGAATTTATTTTTATTTTTAAAATATATAATATCTGAAATATTAATTATTTAAATATTTATTATTGATTTAATTGTTAATTTATTAAGTAAATATCATATTACTTAAGTGTTTTAAAGTGCTTATTTTAACATGTAACTATTTTAAAAAAAGAACTCATTTCCTTTGTAATAGTTATATTTTCTTTTAGGCATTTAAAAAACATTATTCTGAGAAGAATTCCATAGACTTCACCAGATTGCCAAAGATGTCAATTAAACACACATGAAAATGTTAAGAACCATTCCTATTATTACCTGTAATAATATAATACCTGTGATTCAATATCTCTATTATTAAAATTAACAATACAGCAATATTTGGGGATAAAATAATACCTTTAATGTTATCTACAATAATATTAATGTGCAATAATTACTGGTCAATAATAACACCTATAGTACTTTATTTACTTCCCTGGTTTGTTTCAAGGATTAAATTAGATCTTTAGGTATAGCTCCTAAAGAAACAGAATAGGGTTGTGAGTAAAGTTCTGGACTTCAATCAATGAACATTTATTAACCTCCTCCTACATCTACTATGCTATTTGTTGGGGATACCAGTACAAAGGTGAGACACTCTCTGCCTTCAAGAGTCTATGTGCAACTGGGAGAAACAACATGTTCACAGATAAGTTAATACAGACAATAATACACAATAACTACCCAGAGACAGGAAGGCACAGTAACAACTGAGGGCAATGGGAAAGGTTTCTAAAGGAGGAAGCACTTTAGTTGAGCCTTGAAGGGAGCTACCACTCCAGTTCAAAGCCGCTTGGATTATAACAATAGCTTTCTTTTTTAAATTTTATTTTTAATTTATGAAATAAAACAAGCATTTCCATAACAAAGTACAGTAAAAAAAAAGGATGATTGCACATGCAACTGCAAATTTACTATGCACAACTTGCTATTCCTTTAAAATATACAATTATCATGTAAATTTCTTTTTTTCTTCTCTTTCCCCCTGTGCCCCCCCCAACAGAGATGGCCACCATTAGACACAAATAGGTATAAATGTGTAAAATTATTCTATACATACTTCTATTTATCAGTTCTTTCTCTGGTTGCAAATAGCAATAGCTTTCTAATTGATCTTCCTGCCTTAGGTCTCTCTCTACTTGCATAACAAGGTATGTAGGACTGACCATGTCATCCCCTTGCTCAATTAGTTCTGGTGACTCCCTATTACCTCCATGATTGAATACAAAATTCTCTGTTTAGCTTTTAAAGGTCTTTATAATCTGGTCTATCCTTCCTTTTCTAGTCCTCTTATACTGGATTCACCATCATGCACTCTGATAGCCAGTGACACTGACCTACTTCCAATTCTTTGAGCATGACATTCCATCTTCCATCTCTGTATCTTTGTACTGTCTGTCCCTCATGCCTGGAATATTCCCCTCCTTCACATTGGCCTTTTAATTTTCCTGGCTTCCTTCAAGACTTAGCTCAAATTCCACTTTCTGTAGGAGGCATTTTTAGGTCTCAGCTCTTAACGCTTTCTCCTTTCATGTTATCTTCCATATAATCTCTTATATATTGTATGTACATAGTTATATGTTGTCAACTCTTTGCAGAATGTATGCTTCTTGAGGGCAGGGTCTGTGTTTTTTTGCCTTTCTCTGTGTCTGTAACACTTAGCATAATTCTGGCCACATAGTAAGCAATTTGTAAGTCCTATTAATTGCCTTGCTGATCACTCATGTTCCATTTTCCTGTATGCTGGAGTGGGAAAAAGGCCTCTATTTACCAAGAAACAAGACAAGATGGAAAACCCAGAGAACACCTCCTCCCATATAAACCTGCTAGAGAATTCACAGGAGACCAGGCTAGGTCAGGACCATCCCCAGTCATCTAGTTGACCAGGAAATTGGTTTTAGATAAATGGTTCTTTGACATCTTCATTCCATGTAACTTCCATTGTCAGCATTTTTTTTTGTTCTTTACAACTTTTTTCTTGTTCTAATGACCCTATCATTCATTTCACAGGGAAGCAAGCAAACAGCTCTTTGGGCATTATGGCTGCAACATTCCATACAATAGCAGGAGACTTTAGAGCTTGGGATAAAGAGAGTTGGTTCACTCTGTTTTTGTAGTTCCCCACTGCCATGGTGCTGCAGTTGTTTGCTACCTGCTGACTCTGATTTTCCATCACATTTCTTTGGGTAAGGCAGTGTGAGGTAATGTGATTTGGTGGCAGAGGTCCTGGGTCCAAAACATTGTTCTGCTGCTTATTACTTCTGTGACTATGGACAAGACATATTACCTCTCTGTGCCTTAACGTTTCATGTTTACTGAGGGAACTGGATAAATACCTTCTAGCTCTTGGTACTTTATGAAATGTCTAATAATAGAAACCCACAAGTCTGAGAATAACTGTCCAAGAAACAAATAATGGCTGTAAAGTTTGTCACTTTATTGTAGCATAGTCCTAAGGAATTAAAAAAAGTTAATTAATCTTGCTGTGTGATTAATATTGGGCAGGTTAGGAGAGCTGCCTTGTAGATGTTTTCGTTAACATAACCTATTGGGTGGGCAGTCTGATCATAAGATCATAGGTTATAGAGCAAGAAGGGACCTTAGAGAACATCTAGTCCAGGGTTTCTTAAACATCTTTCTCTTGTGTCTTTGATGTTTTTGGCAGTTGGGTGAAGCCTATGGAGCCTTTCTTAGAATAATATTTTTAAATCCATAAAATACAACAGATTAAAAAGGAGGTCAATTATATTGGAATGGGTCTATCTATCATCTATCCAAAAATCCATCCATTCATCCATCCGTCCATCCATCTGTCTGTCTATCTATCTATCTATCTATCTATCTATCTATCTATCTATCTATCTATCTATTATTTAGCTATAAGTTAACAGAGCCCAGAATTCTTGGTAGTTTCATGCCTTCATTTACAAATGAAGAAACTGAGGTTCCAGATAGGTGACTTGCCCAGGTTATTAAGTGGCAGTTAGAATTTTAAACTGATGTTTCTTGACACAAAATCCATTGCTTTTTCCAATATATATGACTATTTTCCTCTTCTGTTCATTCTTTTCTTATTAAAAAAATTTAATCTCACTTTGGCTCTCATTCTATAAACACTTTACAAACTTTGTGACATGGACTCATCGAGGACATGTTTACAGTACTTAATAGCATCTCAGAGAAATAATGAGAATGCCTTTAAAGGTTGCCTTTCCCCTCGTGCGGAAAGGGTGGCAAAGAAAAACATCAAGATGAGAGTCGAGAGTCCAGCAAGTAGAAAATTGACTTAATTTCTTTTCACCACATGAAATGGAGTGTCTGGATGATTCTGACCGAAATGCATGGCCTAAAAACCAATTAATTTTGAATTGCGAATTTGTGAGTGTCAGGCTGTGTGTGGAATTTCAGATGAGGTGGTGGCTGGTAGTCATGGTCTTGTTTGTAGAAAGTAAAGCTTTTCCCCTTAAATTTTCTTAATAGTTCATTTAAGGAGGGAAATATTTTTGACAGATCAGGAGCATGAAAATCCCATTTTTCTTTTTACTTTTTTTTCTGTACCTTAGGAGACATTTTTAATGGCATCAGGTAAGATTAGAGATGTACCTAGCATATCTTTATATGATTGCATTAATACAGAAGCAAAGCTGAACATTGTACCAACTCCTGTTTAAAACTGGACCTTTATTGTTCAGTAACATCTTCCTCTGAATATGCTAGAAATGCCCACCTCTTTGACCCAATCTAGCATTCAGTATTCATATTTGCCTTGAAAAATTCCCACACTCACAATTTTATGCATCATAAGAGTAAATACTGGCGAAAGTGTATACCAAAAAAAAAATAAATAAAAGAGAACAAGATATGCTCCTAAAAATAAAGGAGAACAAGATCAAATAGAGTTATTAACCAAACAAGGACTAGAGGCATGTATAAAAAGATAATGTAGATAATTTCAATTACAAGAAACTGAAAAGTTTTTGCACAAACAGAATCAACACAAGTAGCATAATAAGGGAAGTTATAGATTGGTGGGGGGAACTTTGCATCAATATCTCTTCTAAGAGTCATACCTAAGATATAAAAATAATTAACGCAATCAATCAATCAACAAACACTTATTAAGAGCCTACTATGTTCTGGGTGCTGTATTAAGTGCTGGGGAGGCAAAAAGAGTCACAAAAAAAATTCCCTGCCTTCAAGGAACATGGAACCTAATAAGGAAACTGCATGCAAACAAATACATAATGAGCAAGTTATGTATAAGATAAATAGAAAATAATTAACCTTATAGTAACAACTACAGTTATTATTGCAAACATTTTACAGATAATTATACTGAAGTATAGTGTGAATAGAAGAAGGTGATGATCTCAGTAGAAAAAGGAAAGTTTGAAGAAAGTATTTTTTTCCCATGGAGATTGGGAATATAATGTGTTCTCTTTTGGTTGTATTACGTTTGAGACAACTAAGGGACATCAAACTAAAATGTCCAGCATTTACTGTGTAATGTTAGACTGTACATAAGGAAAGAGAGTAAGATTAGACATAGATTTAGCAGTTATCTGAATAGAGATGATAATTGAATGAATGGAAATTGATAGGAAGCAGTAGAGAAAAAGAAAAGGGTCCAAGACCCTCATTGTGGGATGCTAGTGTTTAGTGAGTAGGGCATGTATGACTGTTTTGCAAAGTAGACTGGAGGTAAAAGTAATAGAGAACATAGTCACAGAAGCCAGTGGAAGAATGTCTGGGAGCTGAGAGTTATTGACAGTGTCAAAAGGTCCAGAGAAATCAAATAGAATGAGGACTGAAAAATAAGAAAATTAGATACGGCAGTTTAAAGATCATTGGTAATCTTGGAGAGGGTAGTTTTACCTGAATGGTGGGGGGTTCATTCAATAGGGGATTCCCTCTATTGAAGAGACTAGGAAATAAGGGGAAATGTAGACAATATGTGTATCTGACCATTTCTAGTTTAGCTATGAAAGGTAGGAGAGATATAGGATGATAGATTGAGGGAATGACTGAGTCAAATGAAGGTTTTGTTTTAAGGATTGGTGGACACCAAGGTTTGTTTGTGGTAAATAAGTTAGGAGCCCAGGGGATGAGGAAAGATTGAAAGAAAGAGAAAGAGAAGGAATGAACATGGTGGTAAGTTTTTTGAGGAGAAAGATGGGAATGAGAATAAGAGAACAGTGGAATTGTGGACCTTAACAAGGAGAAAGGCCACCTCTTTAATGGAGGCTAGAGTATAGTAAGAAACAATGGAGAATGAGGAAAAGAGTTTTGAGGTGTAGAATTGAGAGAATAGAGAACTCATGATAGATTTTTTTCAATGAAGTAGGAGGTGAGATCCTTTGGGACAGAGGTGAAAGTCAAAGAGGAGACTTGAGGAAACCAGGAAAGGATTGGAATAGTGACAGTGTAATGTATAAAACCAAATGAATCAGGGAAGATGAAAAGAGTTGTCATGTAGAAGTTAGAGTCCCGGTGAGAGAAGATAATAAAAATTTGTAGTGAGCTCACTTGGTGTGGTTATACGACTTTCTCCAGGACTGGTCAACAGCATGTGAACAGAAACAGAGAAAGTGGATAGTGGAGCTAGCAAAAGTTTGGAGATTGGCAAAACATGGCTGGGCAAGAAGGCAAAGTATTCAAGGATATTTGATTATGTATGGTTGAGTTTTCAACATCAGGGTCAAGATTGTGACAGGAGGGAAGTAAGGTCAGAACAGTATTGAAAGAGTAGAAAAATGAAAATTGCTGGAGAAATTCTATATCAGTGAGGATGATGAATAGGTTTAGGATGGAGGGAGAAGTTGAGGATAAGAAGTTGTGGTTAGAGAGTGAAATTTCAGAGTTCTGGATCATGGAAATATTCGGTTAAAAAGAAATGATTGAAAATGAAGGACATAGGAGTTGTGGAGGTTGATGAACTGAGAAGACAGTGTGTTTGAGGGGACATCCTCATGCACTTTGAAGTCCCCAGATGTGAGGGCATGGCATAGATTAGAGAGGAAATCTTTGAACCAGGTCTTGAAGACATCTATGTAACTGCTCCCAGTAGGTTAACTGTATCTATACGTAAAATGACTCCAAATGGTCCACAGCAGTTAAGGGCTACGCGGGTTTATACTGAAGTAGATAAAGGGAGTTGGAACCTATTATAAACACATCAATCTTGGATTAACAGACGTCAGGTAATTTTGAATCACCAACCATGAGCTGATCAGATAAGGATAAACACAAGGAGTTAAGAGAATTCCTTTTCTGTTGGAGGCTGTACCTGTGAATCCATCAACCATTCCAGTGGCTGTCCATGTGCCCTCCCCTACTTACTTCTGAAGCTTCCCCAATGCCAATGAAGGTAGTGGCCCAAATGAATTCAACTAGACAAACATTTGTTAAGCTCTTATTATATGCAAGTCATTTTGTTAGGCATTGGGGATGTATAAACAAAATGAAACACAAGTCTCTCTCTTTCTCCTCTCTCTCTTAAGAAGTTTACCTTCTAATGGGGGAGTACTTAGCATGACTAAAGGTAAGTAAATATAAAATATATATCAACTCATACAAAGTAATTTAAAGAGGGAAAGAACACTGACAACAAATAAGATCAGGAAAGATCTCATTATAATCTGGCAGCTGAGTTCTGTCTTGATTGAAACCAGAAATTTCATAAGGCAAAAATGAGAAGGAAGTGCATTCTAGAAATAGGACACCAATTATGTAAATGCATGGAGACAATAGATGTCACAATGTATGGGGAGAACAGATATCAGGCTAGTTTTATTTGAATAGAGAATATGTAAAGGTGAACAGTATTAAATGAGATTTGAAAGAAAATTGGGAGCTATATTGACTAAGTGCAATCTTCAGTCTTCTTGACTTTTGTCTTGCCATCGGAGGAGAGAGTGAGGCTGATGACTTTGAGCAGCTCTGCGTCACTTAAATCCAATTCATGTGCAAGTCAAGACATCACTTCCATGATGTCATTGGTCCTTTTCAAGGATGAAGGACAAGGGGCAGCTAGGTGGCACAGTGGATAGAGCACCAGCTCTGGAGTCAGGAGGACCTGACTTCAAATCTGGTTCACTAACTATGTGACTCTGGGCAAATCACTTAACCCCAAATGCCTCACAAAAAAAGAAGGAAGGACAAACAAAAACAAGGTGGAGATTGTAGGTCTAACCAGCCTCTATTCCTTTATAAGATGAATTAAATATTTTCACTTTTCAATATGAACAGATGATTTAAATGGTAAAACATTTTCTTTAAAACAAATTAGTAGCATTTGTTAGAACGTGAGTTACTTGAGAGTAAGGATTGTTTTATTCTTTGTATCTCTAACACCTTCAGTAATAGCACAGAGACTGACACATAGTAAGCACTTAATAAATGCTTGCTTGTCTGACAGCTTTGCCAAAAAATGTAAGTAGAACTTTAATGCATGTGTCCAATTTTTAAGAAATTGAGTAAGTTGGGTCATATGCTTCTGTGACTCCCACAAGCATGACAGCATTAAGAAAGAAATAGGTACTTAATAAATGCTTGCTGATTGATTAGTGATGCCACTAATATATATTGAAATGGACATTTTTTTCTGAGTATTATCTATTTTTACTTCTCACGAAACACTACTTTTAGAAAATAAAACACTCTGGGCTGAATAATTTGTTCCATTGAAATAGTCATTGAGACTTCTTACATTTTCAATATCATGACACTGCATCTTTTCCCAAGAGAAACCCTGAAAAGTAAGTGGTTGGTGGAGTAGGAGGAATTGCAATGATATCTATTCTGTAGTTTCTTTCCCTTATGACACTCTATCCCTGTCTCCCCATCTGATTTATTAAGAACATTTTGTTAGTTCTCAGCAACGAAGAAGGGAAAATGCAGTCAGCTGAAACAGAGTTTGTGTGATCCTATTTAACTAGAAAAGCATGGGATGAGGGAGGGAAAAAAAAAGCAAGACAATAGTACAGTCTTGAATTCAGTTACAAAATGAGAGTAAATGAACAAGAAGGATGAAATGCATGGGCAGGCCCCAATTCTGAGCACAGGGCACCATGTGTGACTGACTGGTGGTTCCCGGGAGAGGCTTCTTTTGCTTATACAATTTAACTCAAAAGCAGGCTGTTTGCCATAGCTAGGCTCAGATACACTAATCCTAGAGCCAGAGGTCATCTGGTTCGAAGTCAACTGGACTCCCATCTACTGTCATCACATTCTTATTCCTGGAAAAGCAGGTCAATATTTTTTTTTTGTTTAGTTTCCTGGCTTGATACTAAATGGGTTTTCCCTCCACCCTGCTATTTCTTTTCATTTGTAAAAACCATTTAAGGGTTTTACCTAATACAGCAATGAAGAATTCACCAATAAATTCTTCACTCAAAAGATTAAAGACATTTATGTACAACATAAAAAGTCTTCCCTACATCACAGTACTGATGTTTGTATAGCTTAACCAAACAGAGTATAATATATGAAAGACAAGGACTAACACAGACATTTCTTTTTGTAAAACTGGGATCATTTACTAAAAAAAAGTTGGCTGCCTTATTGTTCTTAAATGCTTTTATCTCTCTCTGCTTTATAGCAATGCATCTATAGAACCGCTTCTCCCTGCCTGCCACCCCCATGTCCATTAAAGCTGTGCTTAGTCAACTTCTTTGGCAAGTGGATCCCCTTAATCATGGCCCTCACCCAACTGTGCTCTGTAACTAAATCAGGGAAGCTGCCTCCCCTGACCTGTTTAACTCTACTCATTATTGTACTATGGCAAATTTTCTAGATGGCAAGTGCACATTAATTGCTTTTATTCCTAAGGAAAATCTGCCTATAGATGAAAGAAGGAAGATGCAAGGGATGTGCCAATGAGAACATGCCATACACATTCCCCAAAATGATGAATCTCATTGTCTTCATCTATAAAATAGAGATAATAAAACTGCACTTCTTATCTCATAGGGTTTTAGTGAGAAAAGCACTTGTTAGACAATGTATGTCAATATCAATAGATATACATTTATTAAGTGCCCACTATGTGCCAGGAATCATGTACATGTTGGTGATGCAAACTCCCAAATGAAATTATCCTTGCCCTCAGGAGGCCAAGAATAGAAGCTAAAACATTGATACATATTTCCACTGAAAAATTTTTTCGTATTCACCTCCAAATATGTGTTCAGAAAATCTGATCACAACCTCCTTGGTTGCACAATGACAACTGTCTTCCCAGTATCATAGGGCATTGCAAAATTTCAGGTGGAAAATGCTTGGACTTCGCAATTGGTATTCAATATTTAAAGGAAATTATACATGAAATAAAAGAATATTTCTCTCACTCTTTCAAACAGGCCCAAACTGTTTAAGAGAAAATGTGAAGTGGATCCCCACAACTCCTAGAGGATTTCAAACTCTTTCTAGAGTCTTTTTGGTTATTTGTCTATGAGAAATATCAACATATTCCTAATGGATATAGGAGCAATAAGGGTGTTCCCACCCTAGAGGGCCTGTTAGTGACTTGGGCAACCTGCCAATAAATTCTCCAGCTTTTACTTGCCTAAATCAAGGAGTTCAAACAGATGGAATTTAAACCTGGGTAGAAAATCCCGCCTTGGATTAGCCTATGTATTACCTCCTATAGAGAAGGCACTGAATCTATTTAACTTGTTTTATCCTGAACCCTATGCAGTCAATTACATGTGGGTGCTTGATGAATCCTCTCTGATGATGGAGACTACACTGGTGGGGTTTACTTGGGACTTGACATGCAGATATGTCTCCTCCCCTCTTAACTGGCTACATCCCCCTTGACTCAGATGGTATTTTAATAGAGACTTTTTATGGGATTTCTCAATCACAGGAAATCCTTCCATATAAGGGAAATGGTACTCTTGGTGATAAAAGGGCCAATCCCCAGTGGTATGATTGGCCTCAAAGCACAGTATTTCAATGGCATAGGCACTATTCTGGCATGTTAATATAGGAATATTACAGGAAATCATAGGAATTCTTAACAGCTGTTTCAACATCTCTAAATTCCCATGCTTTTATAACTGACACATATCTTGGTGAATATAATGATCTTGTTTTATGAGTCTACATTGTTTAATTCACTCTCAGGTAGTATGTTAGGTATTTGTTTATAAAGCTAGTACCCATGAGGATAGGAATATGGGTAAACTACCACTAGATGGATAGTGGTGTCTCAACTATAGCCTCTGTTCAAAATAGCTAAGATCTCCATGTGAGAGACATAGAATAGCAGTTTTCCCCTTGAAAAAATCAAAGACAAATATTTTTATTAAAATAACTAAGCATAAATGTCAAATAATATCATATTTAAATGTTTTGTTAAATACCATAGTCTCGTTTTAATTATTCTACCCTTTCCCCCAGGATTGAGAAAAACCAATGACAAGAGCTATCAAGGCTGATGGCATATGTAATGCTTTGCACTAATAGTCTACCAACTCTCTACTAAGAGGAGGATAATGAAGATAATTGCATTTATAAAACTAAAATATGTTAGAGAAAGACTTAAAGAAATACAAATACCTGGGTATAGTTGAATACTTCCTTTACCAGTTCTTAATCACAGTGACTAACTGAATAATTTAATGATGGTTTTCCTCCAAGTTGGAATAGAAATAAAATTTCCTTAATCTTTATGTTTCTAGAAATATTGGGGCATGTAAACAGTTCTGCTAGCAATCTTTGGCTTCCAGGCAGCTTGACATGCTTTTAGCACAAGAACACCAAATTAGGGGGCAAAGACTAATCCTTGCTTTTACTGTTAAAAACAATTGAGAGACAGCAGTTAAATGATCAGGGCATTAAGAAATTATGATTGCTAATGAGGACTTTTTGCCTAGTTCAGAGCTCAAAAAAAAAAGATATTCAAAGAAAAATTCAAGCTCTTTGTTCTTATACATCTTTTAGCTCCTTGCTGGGTACCTCCTCCCTCTTCCAAATTTCTATTTCCTTTATCTTTTTTTCCAAGTCCCTTCTCTGTATCCTATTGGCTGACTGTCTCCCTTGAGGGCTAAAGTAGAAGGAAGAAAAAAAGAAACAGAACAAAATAAACAACACAAAACAAAAACTTTAAAAACTGGGAAGCTTAAGTTGGAATACACAGGATATTGTCTATAACAACTGATTTAATGAGCAATCATGAAAACAAACTATTTATTTTTCCCCCCATTAACCTAAGTATATGATCTGTCTGGGTAAAGCTTCATGCCCTGTCACTGTTTAGTTACTTGATACTTCCCTATGCCGAGATAGTTTATGGCAGTCTGGTAATTAGACACACACAGAGGAATAAACTCCTCGTTATGTAAAATAAAATGTGAAACTGGGCAATAATGGAGCAAATTAATAATGCCCTGAAGACATTAAAGGTAAATATAATTGTAAGGTAAACACAGTGGCCTTAAATATCAGCATTTATGTGACAGCTGTTCTCCAAGCACCTGCTTTGGACTCATATTCACAGCACTCATTTAGAGTCACTAGCTTCTGCTTAGACTCACTATTCACACAATGGAGAATATTGCTATATTCCCATTCAACTGCTTTTACATTTACCCTCCTCCCTGACTCCTTTCTTCTGGGCTATTATTCAAGATCCTTTGTGAGGGTGTGGGTGTATGTGTAAGTGACCTCAGAGCTCCATTACCAGCCTGAACACTGAGAGCCTGTTGCAGCAGCATGAGGCACAGCTATAAGGAATACAGAAAAGGAATATCCCCATCCTGTCCCCAGAGCAGATGCTGTGCAATTCCATCCATCCATTTCCCACACACAAATGAATAAGCCTTGGGGGTATTCTGGTTCCCAACACTGGTACCACTCTGTTTGGAGGGAGCTCTCCTCCCCATCAAAGTGGGAAGAATTGCTGCCAGTTGAGAAGAGTAAACAGATTATTATCATAATCATTTACTCTATTAGCATATGGATTTTTTTCCCCTAAATGTTGTCACTTTCATTAATTATCTGGGAATGTAGTGGCAGGGAGTAGCAATGTCATTCAACTTAAAACAGTTCAGCTAGGTGGTGCAATGGATAGAGTACTTGCCCTGGAGTCAGGAAGACCTGAGTTCAAATATGACCTCAGATGCTTGCTAGCTGTGTGACCCTGGGCAAGTCACTTAACCTTGTTTGCCTCAGTTTCCTCATCTGTAAAAATGAACTGGAGAAGGAAATGACAAACCATTGCAGTATATTTGCCAAAATAATGGGGTCAGGAAGGGTCAGAGACCCTTTAACAACTGAAAGATCAAAAAACAACAAAGCAATTCAATTAAACACTTATTACCTAGCTTTTCTGTGCGGTTAACAAAAGATAGAAGCAAAAGAAAAATGGAATCATAGAATGCTGGTGTACAAAAGACCTTAGAGGTAATCTAATGTAGCCCCTTTTATTTTATGGATGAGGAACCTGTGGTCAGAGAGATGAAATAACTTGACTAAAGTTACTTAGTGATTAGACAAGCCAGTGCTAGAATTGGGCCTTCAGGATTCTCTACGGACTACTACGTGTATTAGAAGTGTGTGTGTGTGTGTGTGTGTGTGTGTGTGTGTGTAGGGCAACATTTTATTATCAGAGCTGTCATTATTCTAGGATGTCTTAGGAGTTTCTTGGGTTCCAAGAGGTGCAGGAGGCAGAGGTATTCCTGTACCTTGGGTATAGAAATTTAGAAGGCAGCTAATAGAAGACACACCTTAAGTAATGTAGCTATAACTTTGTTGTTCATCTGTGTTCAACTTTATGTAACACCATATGGGGTTTTCTTGGCAAAGGTACTGGAATGGTTGACATTCATTTCTCCAATGGATTAAGTCAAATGGTGGTCAAGTGACTTGCCCAGTTTCATGAAACTAAAAAGTGTCTGAGGCTAGCTTTGAACTCCAGGCCCAGTGCCCTATCCACTGAGCCTCCTAGCTGCCTCTAGCACCTAGTTAATGAGAATATTTAAAATGAGAAACTATCAAATAAGTTTCTCTTTAGCTGGCCCAGTCTTGCTCTCCCTCATTCCCCAAAATTGAGGTGACCTTGAAGTGTCCTGCAGCATCAGCCCACTGGAAGCTATCCTGATGGAAATTTTTTGTCTCACTGTCTTCTCCCTGCCACTTCCAAAATGAATTTTTCTTAAAAAGTTTGAGTGCATTGTTTGTGTTGCCTGATTGGGCATTTTTTTGGTAAACTTGCCTTGGGCAACAACATGACTAATTGGCTAATTAGCTCTCTTTATTAAATTTCCAGGGCAATTTTATCTTAAATTCCTTAATAGGTAGTGACTTTAATTTTTATTGTATAATGTGGTATCTTTCAGTCTGATATTTTTAGCTGTGGGGATTTGTGGTTTAGGTCTTTTTCTAAACAAAGTCAGTACTTTGAATTCAACTGAAGGAGAGTGACTAGTTGCTTGATCCCTGGGTTTGCAACTCCAAATATTTGATATTTTGACCTTCATGTCCTGTAGACATCTTAAAGGCAACATATCCAGGATTAAACTCATAATCTTTTCCCCCAAACCCTCTTGTCTTCCTAACTATCCAATTACTATGAGGGTATCACCATCCTTCTAGTCATCCAGGCTTGCAACCTAGCTGTCATCTTTGACTCCTCACTCTGTCTTACCTCCCATAGCCTTTTAATTATCAAATCCTTCCTAAAACCTCACATATACACCCCTTTCTCTCCTGTAATGTTGCCACTGCACTGGTCCAGATTTTTATCATCTCACACCTGTCTGGACTATTGTGGTAGTATAGCAGTTAGTCTCCCTACTAAGGTAGGGAGTTCATCTTCCACTTTAGCCAAACTGATTTTACTGAAATGCAGATCTGGTTGTATCACCTCCTCATTCCGTAAACTCCAATGGCTCCCTAGTACCTCCAGGATCAAATATTAAATGGCAGCTAGATGATGCAGTAGACAGAGTGCTGGGCCTCTAGTCAAGAACCCTGAGTTTAAATTGTACCTCAGATACTTGATAGCTGTGTAACTCTGCCAAATCATTTAATTAACCTTTGTCTGCATCAATTTCCTCAACTCCAAAATGGGAATAATAATAGCACTTACCTCTCCAGGTTGTTGTAATGATGAAGTAATATTTGTAAAGGGCTTTGTAAAATTTAAAGATTTATATAAATGCTAGTTATTATTATTGTTATTATTATTTATTCCATCTGGATTTTTAAATCCCTCATAAACTGGGGTTTTCCCACCTTTCCAATATTCTTAAATTTTACTCCCTCCACATACTCTGTAATCCAGTAACACTGGCCTCTTTCCTGTTTCTTTCATATAACAATTTCTCAATTCCAAGCCTTTTTCCCAGCTGTCTACCACGTTAGAACTCTCTCCCTTCTCATCTTTGCCTTCTGGGTTCCCTGGCTTTCTTCAAGCTTAAGCTAAAGTTTCACCTTCCCTAAATTTTCATTCATCTTAATGTCTTACTTACCTCTGACATTATTTTAAATTTATCCTGTGTATATCACATTTGCATATAGTTGTTTTCATGTTGTCTCCTCCATTAGATGTGAGCTCCTTGAGAGCTGAAAGTTATTTCCTTCCTTCCTTCTTTCCTTCCTTCCTTCTTTCTTTCCTTTTTTTCTTCCTTCCTTCCTTCCTTCCTTCCTTCCTTCCTTCCTTTCTTTCTTCCTTCCTTCCTTTCTTCCTTTCTTTCTTTCTTTCTTTCTTTCTTTCTTTCTTTCTTTCTTTCTT
>NW_020954619.1:1237747-1263643 GCF_900497805.2 Vombatus ursinus
CTTTCTTTCTTTCTTTCTTTCTTTCTTTCTTTCTTTCTTTCTTTCTTTCTTCCTTCCTTCCTTCCTTCCTTCTTCCTTCCTTTTTTCTTTCTTTTTATCACTACAACTTAGCACAGTGCTTGGCATATTGTATATTTATTCAATAAATGCTTGTTGACTGACTGACTGGGTACACTCCGAGAGGAGAAGACAGAACAAAACAAAACAAAAAACCCTCAGGCTTACCTCTTTGACTCATCAGTTTTTAGTCAACATGGAATCACTAATGATTTGAAAGATAGATTGATCTTAAAACATAGTAAAACTAGATAAATTTACTTTGAGTATTAACTAATGAATTAATATGAGAAGCCATTTCCAGTTGTAATTGTTTTTCTTTTTTTTTCTATTACTCAGAAGCAAAAATAATTCCAGGTTCAGGTTAACGAAAACCTGTCAGTCCTTTTGGAATAGTAAAGTTTTGATATCTCCTTTTTCTTTACACTTGAGATTCCTTATTCCCTTGGAACCTTTGTAGTTTGAAGGTTCCTTTTTCAATGATAACCTGTGAAAGACTGAACAACACCTTGGCCAGTTTTGCCTAGAATGCTTTCCAACAAAGGGAGTTTGAAAAGGGAGTTTGTCAACCAAGAAGATCTCAGTTGATAGTTCATGATGTACTTATGTACACAATTACTTTGGAAATTTTTTTCCCTCAATAATACTGCTGTTGTCTTAGGGTATTTCTTAGAATAACACCTACTATTGAGAAATTAAACTGACTTAGATCTGAAATTCCCTTCCTAGATCCATTATAAGAATTTGTCCTTCTGGGAGAGCAGCCAGAGTAGGCAGAGAGGATAGTTGGTACCTAGAGTTAGGTTTCCGAACAAGAACTATGAAAGAAACATTGAGATGGCTCCAGTTTCTACTTCCTCAGTTTCCTTTTTATTCATAAATGCAATATTACAATTTTAATTGCACTGTGCTAAACATTGGAGATACACAGAGACAAAAGAGAGCCCATGCCCTCAAGGAGCTCACAATCTAATGGGAGGAGAGACTATAGTCACAGCCTGAGCTCTAATCACATGGGCTGCTCAGACAGTGCAACAGACCTTGTCAAATCCTGAGTCAGAGTCATGGGAACATCAGCGTACCTCTCCTCCAGTTCTAGCCAAGGCAGTGAGACGCTTATTGACTAACTGACTCACTTCCCTGTATCGTCATGTCATAATCCTAACGGAGATGAGACAAAGAAGGGGCTGGGACACCATGATGACATCTCCTTTAACTCAGAGGAACCAGTTTTACATCTGGGTAGGACCTTAGAGATCACTGAGTCTGATCCTCTCATTTTATAGATGAGTAAAATGGGGACCAGAAAGGTGACTTGCCCAAGATCATATCCATAAGGAACAGAACTGAGAATCAAATTCAGTTCTTTCTTCCAAATCTACCTCTCTTTCCAATACACAGCTATCTCTTAGTAACTACATCGAAGGTGTTAAAACCCATTTATTATTAAGCACTTAGCAAGCTTAGGTTTTCTGCCTCACAATCTCAATTTAGTTAATATAGTCCTCCCTGTGTATAAAAAGTAGGTCATAAAGGTAGGCTTTCTTGGGGCTCACCAGATACATTCTCTCAAGAACAACTGTTATGTCCACAATAAAATAGTACACTGGCCTGAGCTGAGGAGTTAAGAAATATTCCTGATCAGCTTCTAGGTCACTAGATATGTGTGGTAATATTGGAGTGTGTGCAATAATACAACCTACTGAATTCAGTGTGAGATGGGTAGACTGAAAGGAGGGAACATTATAAAGTCCAAGGTAAAATACACTGGAGAAATTGTTTTACTCATACTACCCTACTACTCTCCTCTCATTTCTTTCCTTATCCTATGGCACCTTCCTTGCCGCCCCCCCCTTCCTCCTTTCCAAATCCCACAAAACTTTATGATATGGCTATTTCTTTCTTTCACTGATGTTTTCCTTTTAATATCTAATTTCCTCCTTAAAGTTAAAATGGCACAACATCCTTCACCTTGCCCCTTTCTTTCCCCCACCCTCATCTTTTTCACCAAAGGTCTAGGATCTCCCCACCTATCGTAAGTTGTCATATTGTATAAGATGCAGGTTAGAAATGATTGATGTAAGATGAAGGGTTTCCAATCATGTGTGTGTGCCATGTTTGTTTAGTAGATTTAAATTCCTTCCATTTAATCCTGAGAAAAGGTATTAAGTAAAACCTAGTGATCACCAAATCTGGAAAGGGCCTGGGGGTTTGGTTTGCTTTTAATATGAACTGAAATGGTTAGTTCTTTAAACCTTTTGGGGCCCACCCACTGTGCTCTTCTCTCTTTCTCTCTCATAATAATAAGAACAACATTAAATTGCATTTATAGAGTCCTCTGACATTAATAAATAACCTTTTGAGATAGGAAGTTCAAGAATTATCTCCATTTTGTAGATTGAGGAAACTGAGGTTCAGAGAAGTTGTGACTTATTTGAGTAGTAGACATGATATTACAGTTAGAATGTGTGGCAGCTATGACTGACTTAAGTCTTCAGTCTCCAAAATTAGGGCTCTTTTTACGAGATTCAATCACACTGAATAACCCCAAAGCTCTAGTAGGGCATTGCTTCAGCCTTGCAAATAGCGTCCAGTCCACTAACAAATTGAGCAATAGAGTCCAGTTCAGTAAATATTTATTTCGCACCAATTTCACATCCAGCTGCAATGCAGTATGGGGTCCTGGACAAAATATGTACTTTCACCTCAACAGCCTATTATTATTATTATTATTATTATTATTATTATTATTATTATATCCTATCATTAGATAGAATGGAGTATCATAAGACGAGGTATAATAACTTATGGTTCCTTCATGAGATGCAAACACCTCTCTAATTGAGTCCATAAGGAAACAACCGAATTGGATAAACAAACAAACAAACAAATGGTATGTGTGGGAGTGAAACTGGGAGCTGCCTGTAGAGGAGGTCCCTGCAGGAGGAGGAGGGATTTTCTTTTCTTTCCTCTCCCTATTCCCTCTTTGGACATGTAGATTTGAAGGGGGTCTACTGGACCGTAGGGGATACTCTGTCTAAAGGAGAGCAAAGAAACACACATGCACCAGACAGCCAAAAATACACAGAGGCAGAGACTCTGAGAAGGATGTTGTTTTGAGGAATGGGAACACTGATATCTGAGAAGCGAACCACGTATGAAAAGGAGCATGCCCTTGGAATTCAGCTCAGCAACTATCGCAGCAGAGTCATGGAATGTGGTTTACCTTTGAGCTTACTGTTCCCATGAAAGGCATGTCTATCTAGGGGTGAGTGACCCCCAACTTGCGGGAGGACATTTTCTAGTTAATATTTTTACTATGCCACTTAAGTAAATGCTTTTGCTAAGATATAATTGGGTTTACTGCTTGGTTGTTAATGGAAAGCATACCATTGGCGGCATGTGAGTTATAGTAGTGGGAGTAGCCACTCCACAAGGTTGCTCTAGAATAGTATTAGTTTTACTTCCCTGAGTAGCATCATTGAATGCAAATTGGAGCAGTAACCCAAAGGAGGTGCTACAAAATCAATCTATCCACACGCATTTATTAAGTACCTATTATTTATCAGGCACTAAGTTAAATTTTGAAGATGTAAAAACAAAATGTTCACTACCATTAAAAAGTTTATATTGAATCCTTAAAGATCTTTCCTCATAACAACTAGGTGAAGTTGGTAGGAGAAGCTTTACTATTCCTACTTAAAAATGAGGAAACTGGAGTTTAAAAAGATAAAGTCAACAGCAAAAGAACTCAAATTCAAATCACCTAACTTTTAAGTTTCACGCTTTTTTTACTGCTTTAAAAGTAAGTAACTAGGGGCAGCTAGGTGGTGCAGTGGCTAGAGCTCCAGCTTTGGAGTCAGGAGGACATGAGTTCAAATCTGGCCTCAGACGCTTGAGACTTACTAGCTGTGTGACCTTGGGCAAGTCACTTAACCCCAATTGCCTTACTAAAAAAAAGTAATTAACGAGTAGGGGAGATAAATATGTTGTTGAATATTTAAGTCAACAAACATTTATAAACCACCTACTACATGCAAGGCACCAGTGAGATAAAAATAAAACAATCCCTGACCCTAAGGTCAAGGACCATATACCCCAGGTTGTATACTGAGGTATACAACATATACATAGTTAAGTAAATACGATGTCGTTTGAAAAGGGAGCCAGCACTGACAACTGGAGGGATCAGAAGAGAGGTGAGGGAGCAGATGGGACCTCAACTAAGCCTTGAAAAGAGATAAAGATTTGAAGAGGCAGAGGTGATGCAGGAGTAAATCCCAGGCATGCCTGACTGCTAGTGCAAATGAATGGAAACAGTAGATAGCATATCAGGTTTGAAGAGCATGTACTAGTCCACTTTGGCTAGAATAAAGAGGGTGAGAAGGGGTGAGATAAGTTTATAAAAAAAGCCTGAGAGTCGTATGTTTTCAAATGTGGCCAGTGTATTAATTTATTTGGCTTGATTATATTTATATGTTAAAAGGGTGGGTTCTAAGAGGGGTGAAAAGGGAGAAAACATTGAAAAATAACAGCATTGCATATGTGTACACACATGTATATATGTATACACATGTACACATGCATATACAGGTATACACGTAACTGCATATGCATGCACACATACATACATATATGTAAACATGAGTGTAAAAAATTAAAGAAAGATAGAACCAAATTGTGAGGTCCTTAAAGACCCTGCTGAGGAATTTGAATTTCCTAATAAAGAAGGAGAATTCACTGAAGGGTTTTTGAGCAGAGATGTAATGTGGTCACTTGAGAAGCAGCCTAGCACAGTGGGGTGCTGGAACTGGAGTCAAGAAGATGCTTCCAAATCTTGACTCTGACAAAAGGAAATCACACATTGTTTTTGAACCTGTTTCCTTGTCTATAGAACAGGGATAGTATTAACTCTGGTTGACTTTCCATGTTCATTGTTCCATTCAAATGAGATAAGATATGTAAATCATTTTGCAAACTTTAAAGTTTTTTTAATAGAATTTGATTTTTTCCAATTACATGTAAAGACAAATTTTAACATTCATTTAAAAAAAAATTGAGTTCCAAATTTTTCTCCGTCTCTCAACTTCTCCCTCTCTACAACAGTAAGCACTTTGATATAGGATATATATGTGCAATCATGCAAAGTGTATTTTCATATTAGTCATGTTGTAAAAGAAGAAACAGATCAAAAGAAAAAAAGATGAACAAATAAGGTGAAAATAGTATGCTTCAATCTGAATTCAGACTCCATCAGTTCTTTCTTTGGAGATGGATAACATTTTTCGTCATGAGTCCTCGGGAATTGTCTTGGATCGCTGTATTGCTGAGAATAGCTGTCATTCACATACTGTGTTACTGTCACTGTGTACAATGTTTTTCTGGTTAAATTTTAAAACTTTTTAAACAACAGACATCAGTCATGTACATATATCACACACACACATACATATACATGTATATATGTGTATATATGTATGTATACATATATGTATACACACATATATAAAACTGGTAAAAACTTTGCAGCTGATTGTGTATGGAAGAGAAATGGAGACATAAAAATCAAGGATGATTCTGAAGTTACCTGAATGACTGGAAAGATAATTGTGCTTTCAATGTAAATAGGAAGTTTGGATTAGAGTTTGGCTTATGGGACAAATATAGTCATTGAAAAAGTAAATAATAATCATATAGGGTGTCCCAGAAGTAACAGTACAGCTTTAAGCTGAAATAACTTCAGAACTATAAATGCTATATACTTACAAGACCATCACTCAAAATGTAATTATTTATATAAGCCTCATACTTACTTAGTGTTGTTAATTTTGATTAGTACATTTTAAATTTTAATTTGATTTTCTGGATGACACTTTCTCAGACTGACAGATTGGGAGAAGTCCTTTTATTGGGTCACCTTGGTCATCTCATATATCTCCTTTAGATATTTTCTTGGGGAATCATGTTAAAATTTTTGTGTATGAATAAAAACCCTCATTATTTGGATTATCTTGAAGCTAGGGTTACAAATATAAGCTTTCAGTCATTAAGCATCAATTGAGGAAAGTGTTTTTTACAAAATTCTGAAAATCAAGTAAAGCACAAGACAGTGGTTATGTTGAATTTTAATAAGAAACATGTGTTTATGTTTAAAATTAAAATAATTAACCTTTCAGTTGTTTCTGTGAGTTTGTAGCATTTATACTTCTGAAGTTATTAAAGCTTAAGACTGCCTTAACATTTTTGGTATACAATATATATCATCATATGACGTTCTTTGTATTATCATTTGACTCTTGTTTGGCTCTTAATTGTCCAATATTTGATGCATACAATAAAACAGTCTTACTTATAATTATAGAAGGATCGCTGCAATTTTGAGTAGTTAAGGAAGGTTGTGTAGTGAAGGTGAACATGAATTGCAAACTGAAGGATAGGGATGGTTTGATGTATAAGAAAAGGGGAGGATATTGAGGGGGCTTCACTGTTTGGGGTAGTGGACAATAAGCAAAGACTGGAAGTGGAGAAGCCAGATATGAATAAATCACTCTTCTTCATTTATTCATTAATACAAATATGTTGATTATAACATATGATTATTAATAATATATGGATGAATATATTAATATGAATTCATTAACATGAATTAAACCCTCCACCTATTCTCTACCGATTCCATAGTCATAATAAATTCACTAGAGGAGGGTACCACTCCAATGTTAATATTAATATTGGCCCTCCCTGAGACAGTTCCTGGTACAACAGAATAAAAGAATCTGATTTGTCCTATACAAAACAAGGAAAATATCCACTGATGATAGGGCTTGGTCCTGTGATTGCAATACTACAGGGAGCTCCCAGGTAAGAAAACTTCTACTGATGCACCTTCTCTGCAACTCAAAGAGAGTTCCTTGAGCACTGAGAAATTAAGTGACCTCTGCAGGGTTACATAGCCAGGATATGTCAGAGACAGGACTTGAACTCAGGTCTTGTTGGCATTTTATACACTATACCACACCACATGTACCTGATGAAATAGCATACTTTTCATTAATTTAGCTACCATTAACAGAAGGACAAATTAAAAACAATTAGGTGTAAGACCTCAATGAATTTAGTAAACTGTCAATCCCCTGACAAACATGGTTCAGTCAGCTAGGTGGTACAATGGATAGAACACAGGGCCTGAAGTTAAGAAAATCTGAGTTCAAATCTAGCCTCAGACACTAGATGTTGACTCTAGGCAAGTCATTTAACCTATGTTTGCCTCAGTTTCCTCAACTAAAAATGGGGATAATAATAGCACTTACCTATGGGGTTGCTGTGAGGATCAAAAGAGACAAAAATTTATAAAGTATTTAGTGTAGTGCCTGGCACATAATAGGTACTATGTAAATACTTATTCCCTTTCCCTGTCCTATCCAGTCAGTTAATATTTATTGTCTCCTATGTGCCAGGCATTGTGCTAAGTTGTTGTTCAGTCTTTTTTAGGTCATGTCTAACTCTTTGTGACCCCATTTGGGGTTTTCTTGGCAAAGATACTGGAATGGTTTGTCATTTCCTTCTCCAGCTCATTTTACAGATGAAGAAACTGAGGCAAACAGGGTTAACCAGGCTCACACAGTTAGTAAGAGTCTGAGGCTGGATTTGAACTGGGGATATAAAGAAAGGTGAAAGCCAATCCCTGGTCTCAAGGAGCTCACAATCTAATGAGGGAGACAGCATGTGAATGACCATGTACAAACAAGTTACATATGGGATAAGCTGGAAATAATCAACACAGGGAAGCCTCTAGATTTAAAGGTTTCCCACAGAAGGGGGGAATTTTAGCCAGTGCTTGAAGGAAGCAAAGAAAGAAAGAAGGCAGAAATGAGGAGGAAGAGCATTTTATGCATTCAGAATAGCCAGTGAAAATGCCCAGTTAGGAGACAGAGTGTCTTATTTGAGGAATAGAAAAGAGACTAGTGTCACTTGATCAAAGAGTATGGGGGGGTATAAGGTATAAGAGGTTTGGAAAGGAGTGTGTGTGGGTTCCAGGTTATATAGGCCTTCAAATGACAAATAGAGGATTTAATATTTGATTCTAGAGGTGACAGGGAACCATTGGAATTTAATGAATGGGAGTGGGGTGATATGATCAGACCCATACTTTAGAAAATTCACTCTGACAGCTGAGTGGAGGATAGAATGTAATGGAGACAGACTTGTGGCAGGCAGATTAACTAGAAGGTTATTTTAATGGTCTAGACATGAGGTTATGAGGGACAGTACCAGGGTGATGGCAAATGTCAGAGGAAAGAAGATGAGATATTAAAAGGAAGGCTTATTTTCTAACAAGAGGAAGAGTGATATGAAGTTGGCTGCTTAAAATTGAGGCTGTGAAAGTAGTTGTAGAGAAAGTCCTAACAGGTGTTGGATGGCTCTTTTGGCAAATATGGGAGATGTCTGTCTAGCACCTACTTTTGAATCAGGATGGTTTTCACTGGGTTCCAAAAACATTGCTTCAGAATGATGAGGTTTAGATTTAAGAGTGCCTCTTGCATGCCCTCTAACTATGACTACATCACAACTCTTGGCTAGAAACATCAAAAATCTTAGCAGATTGATTACCTTAAAAACAAAGTTGTATTTTATAGTCATTCAGAGACCATTCTTGAATGGGGCAAGGGAGCTCAGGTGGGTGGAGTGTAAGGGGAGGCAGCAAGCCTCTTTTTGCAGATTTGAATCACCCTTCTCCACCTCTAAGTGGGTACAAGGTGTTCAAAACACTTTTCTCTTATATCCTCCTTATTCACTTCTATCTTCTGCCTCTCAAAATCCAGTGTCCAAAGGAGAGGACCTGGTTAGGTTTTGTAGGAAAGAGACAAAGGCTTCACCTTAGATTCACTTGGCTTCCCCTCTGGCCTCATCCAACCAGTGGGTGCTGTGGTATGTATGTGTGGGAACCATAGTGAGAATAAATCTTAGTACATAAATGAGACAGAAGAAAAAGGTTTGTCAACCTATTACTTTATGACTTCAGGCCCAGTGCTCTGTCCACTGTGTCACCTAGTTCCAAACATGAAGGACAATCAGTGGAGATGTTTGTAGTTGAGAGTTGCAGTGTCATGTGCACAGAACAGTGAAGAAGCTAGTGTGTTTGGATCAGAGTATGAGGAAGGGAATAAGATTTAAGAAGACTGGAAAGGTAGGAAAGGACTAGATTATGAAAGACTTTAAAAGTCAAATGAAATCTTATAATCTATTCTGGAGGTAATAAGGAGCTACTAGAGTTTATTAAATTGTGTATGTGTATATGTGTGTGTGTGTGTGTGTGTGTGTGAGAGAGAGAGAGAGAGAGAGAGAGAGAGAGAGAGAGAGAGAGAGAGACATGGACAAACCTGCACTTTAGGGAAGATCAATTTGACTACTATATAAAGGATAGGTTGGTTAGAACTCACTTGAATTGATGTCATGAGAGGTTGGGGAGGAAATGTGACCTTGAGGTTTTGTTGCTAGGTCCTCTAAAATTTATATCCTCGGGTAAAGCTCTGGTAGTCCTGCCCTACCGTTTGTAAAAATCACTGGCAGACTTTCTAGTGAAAAGTGTCACTATTGAAATATCCAGACATACTTCTCCCATTGCAGAAGTGAACAATATTCTGGCTGGGAATTTGGCAAGCAATCAAATTGGTCACGAAAATGGTGAATTTTATGAGACTCAATCTTTCTATCTTTTTTATGAGCTAAGAGATCTAATGAATGAATGATGCAAATGAAAATAGCTTTATTAAGTTTTTACTACATGCCAAGATCTGGGCACACAAAAAAGAAAATTGAGACAGACCCTTGATTTCTAATTAGACGAGACAAGACAGTTGAATTACAAGATAGATAAAAATACCCCAAAGTCCCTAGGATACAATGGTGAGTCAAATGGCAAGGTCCAAGGGTCCTTAGGAATATAGAAAGATATTTTTTGTGGCTTGTAGGGGTCTCAGGACAGGTAGAGATGATATGGGATGATCTTAAGGTCTATGTCTGGAGCTGGGTCTCCCTGGACTATTACAGACCATATGGGCTTCCAGGCTCAGTGGAGGAAAGGGGTGGGAAGTGGGGGAAGGAAAGGACAGCAGTTCCTGAAATGGCTCCTGGGGAAGTGTTAATTGCTCTGAGGATTTCAGGGAGTAAAACTATTGATGGATTTCCATTGTCAGGACACATGTCTTTAAAGGGGTCTAATATAGTTATAGAGAGGCAAGGATTAATGTCTTAATGAGGTCTCCAAAGAAATTTGTAGTTTGTTGAAGACAGTCTACAGAAGAGTTGACTGTTATATTTGCAATCAACTCAACTTGGAAGGTGAGAGAAGAGTACCAAGAACTTTGCCACACAAGAGGAGCCTCTCCTTCAGTTGGAACTTTGGCTAGAGAGGGGTTGACTTCAACCTGAGGTATACAGTCAATGGCTTCAGTATTGATTGCTGTTTTGTGACTTACCTTTTGCGACAGGACTTGTAGGTAGGTAAAAAAAAATGGTAAAATGGTATGGATAATGTCTTTTTATTTGTGCATAAATTAGATTTAACTGGAGCAGTGTTCCTCAAAGTTGTCTGCCTCACTCTGTCTTCCACAGTCATCAGAGTCCAGTGACAAGACAAAAGTCAAGATGATTGGTGATGGTTTGGAATGCAGTGGATGACCTTTGTGTCTTCAATGTCTGACCAAGCTCGACGTGCTCCACATCTCCTGCTTCAGTCACCTTTATGGCCATTGGAACAAATTGTTCTCATCCACACATTTCACCAGGAGAAGTCTTTACATGTTGGAGGTAGACACCTTCCTAACTCATGACAGGTTTTAGACCCCTTGGTTACGCTCAACCTGGTTTAGCCCAACTGCCAAAATGGTTGACTGGGGTGTGACCACCTCAATGCTACAGTTTCTTGGAGCCATAGATGAGGGTTGAGTGAATCAGGTGAGCACCAAAGGTGGAAAGCAACCCTGAAAAAGGCTCAGCAGCCCTCACACCAAAAGTACTAGTCTTCCATAAACACACCTTACAGCCCGGGTTCACACTCTGATAATAAGCCCACCATTACTTCATATGGAACCAAAAAATAAACAAACAAAAACCCCCAAAAACCTACGAACAAAAAACCCCAACAACCTCCAAACCAAAAACCAAAAAAACAAAACAAACAAACTTGACTTTTCAACCAACTGACTCTTGTTCAGTGGGGCTTATTTCCATATGGGAAGAAAAATAAAGTAAAAGACTATTTACTGATTAAGTGATTATTCTGTGCCCAGCACTGTGCTAGGGACTTTAGTGGAGTAGAAAATGCCTAACCCTAATTTGTCGACCTAAAAAAAGACAACACAAGTCATTATCCCTCCTCAGATGTTTACTATCAATATGTCCCTGGAGCAAATCCAGTAACTTCTTTGAACGTCAATGTCCTCAGCTGTGAAATGTGGTTACTAATACCTACTTCTGGAGTTGAGAAAGCATAAAATGAGATAAAATATCATAAATATTCACCAACTTTTAAGTGACATACAAACTGGAGCAATGATCATTGTTCTAGTTGAAGGACATACATGGCAGAATTAGGGAACAAAATTGACTTCCATAAGCATTTATTGAGCCTCTTAAGGCTTAGCAGTGGTAGTGCAGGCCTTTAATCCCTGAAGGGGATACAGAGGCTGGTGAATCTACTGAACCTAGAAATTCTGAATGTAGTAGGGCTAAAGCCCTAAATCTGTCATGAATTTTTGAGCCCTCGGGAGTAGAGGGCCACCATTCTGCTTATAAATGGGAAAACCCTACCAGGTTGGGAAAAAAAAAACATATCAGATCAAGAATTTCTTTGCCAATCATGACTGGGATCAGAGGTTGAGCACAAGACACTGTGCTAGGAATACAAAGGCAAAACAAAAACCAGTACCTGCTCCCTGTAGGGATAAAACACATAATAAGATAAGGCAAGAAATGGTGTTTCAAGGTGGGGAAGCTCAGAATATTACAAAATCAGGATAGTAGAATCATTGGAGAAAGTTTTGTAGCTTATAGAAGATGGGTGGGCAGTTAGGTGGTGCAGTGGGCAGAGCACCGTACCTGGAGTCAGGAAGACTCATCTTAATGAGTTCAAATTCAGCCTCAGATACATACTAGCTGTGTAACCCTGGGCAAGTCACTTAACCCTGTTTGCCTCAGTTTTTCATGTGTAAAATGAGCTGGAGAAGGAAATGGCAAATCACTCCAGTATCTTTACTAAGAAAACCCCAAATGGGCCCACAAAGAGTCAGAGATGACAGAAACTACTAAACATAAGAAACACAGATAATACTTGGAGAGGTGGAGAGAGTATGAGAGATAGGATAATCTGGGTAGGAAGAACTGACTGTATAAGTATGTGTCTAGTAGAAAAACAGGGTAAAAGACTGGCCAACTGCCTATATCTTGCTATTTATTAAAACACAAGTAATCTAATTGGGTAACCTATGGAAGCACTGGCCATTCAATACCCATGTGATCCAAGTTCCAGACATCTGTTATAATATAAGTGAGGTCCAAGTTGCTTGCCAGCTACACCAGTCCCAAAGTGGTATTTACTAGGAGTTGACTTACAGATGGTTCTTGTTGATCCCATGATGCAAAGGTTGTTTAACACAATCAAGCAATAGTCCTTGCTCTTTCCATACTTAAAATATAAAATTGGTGGCAAAAATTCATCTAGATTTGGAGCCCAATGCTTGTCAGGTTAGAGTCCTATCAAATATGATCCAATTGAATTGGCTCTAAATGAATATCATAGAAAGTCTGACTCTTTTCTTTTGCTTAACCAAGAAGTTTCCAACTATAAGTAGTAGAAAAAAGCTCTGCAATAGGAGCCAGAAGAACTGAGTTTTAGTACAAGCTCTGCCAAAGATAGGTCAGTCAATTTATCATGTGACTATTGGCAGGCACTGTGCTAGATGCTGGGGATCACCACCACAACAACAATAATAACAACAACAACAACACAAAATGAAAACAGACTCCCTGCCTTCAAGAACTTACGTTCTATCAGGGGAGAAAATATGTACATATAAAAGTATATGCAAAAGAAATAAACGACCATTTTGGTGGGGGAGAAGCAGGAGCATGCCTCAGCCAGAGTGAGACCCAATTGTTAGATTCTCAGTGTGAGCATCTACGTCTTAGATACCAGCAACACTACAAATCTGTGTTCAATTTATTGTTTTCTTGATTGTGGATTTAAGAAAGTGATGGAGTAATCTGATAGTGCAGATTATACTTAAAAGTGTGTTGTGTGTGCATTTTTTTTTTAGATAGAACCAGTTGTTAAACTTTTACCAGCACCAGGGAAGGCACTAAGAACTAGGAGATTGGGTAATACTTCATATAGAAATTTTATACTTGAGTTGAGTTTTGAAAGAAACTCATGTGGAGGTGAGCTGTGTGATCTTGAGAAAGTCATTAAATATATCTGGGCTTCAGCTTACTCATCTATAAAATGATAAGGTGTGTAATAGCTGCTCTATCAGATTCCTTCCAGAAATCGTTTCTAGGGAACTTAGCTGGTAATTTGTGACAGTCCTCATCCTCTGTTTTTCTGTCTTCTGTATCTTTCTTTGGGTTAACGGGGTCCAACTGGACTCTTTGTTCTGGATAATTGATTGCCTGAGCAGAATTTAGAAAATATGCTGGCTTTAGTCATTATGGGACTTTCTCTCTCAACTGAAATATAATCTCTAATAGTAAGGAAGGAATGTTGAATTCTTTTAATTAGTGATCTGATAGATAGAAACAGATAGAGGGAGATACCCAGAGAAGACTTCGGAATTGACTTGTAGCCCACCCCAGGGAAAAGGCAAACTGTGAGTGACTCCCTCTTAGGAAAATAGACCCTTTTTCCTGTGCTTAGAATCATCACTATCTGCCACATGGTTACTGCCTTCATACTTAGGACTTCTCATTCTCAGGACTTCCAAAGCACCCATTTCCCTGGATATTGCAACTACTCAATTTAAATCCTCTGATTATTGATCATTTCTGTATGAGGGTGGCTCCATGAGTGAGTGTAAAAAATTTAACTGGTCTGCCTTCCAGAGTAACAAAGCAATGTAGAAATCTCCCCATCCCCCCCAAAAAGTTCTAATTAATTTTACTGAAAAGGATCCTATAGCTTGATCTGGTGAGGAATACAAGATAGGTTTCACAGAGTACTAGGGAGGGCACTGTCCTGCCTGAAAAGGAGGGCTCCTTTCCATGAAGAATGGTGAATGGGTTGTGCATCTAGCTATACTATTCATGTGCTTAGAGGGAACATTAAACTTCTCTAACTTATTTTAAAAGGATAGAGATCTAGATTCATTTTGTACTCACACAAAGGTTGGGAAAATGGTGCCTTGGAAAGCAATAATTATTGTTTTCTTCTCTTGGCAATAGTGAATGCTTTAGCACACAAGGGTGGGGTCTTCTGTGAGGTTTATTGCTCATCTTGTCCAAGGCTAAAGGAAATAAAATACATATGATGCTGTTGATTTTTCCAGCTTACTAGATATCTTATTCGAGGCAATAGTTATATATCTTAAAATTGTGGTATCATGAGATGTTTCGCAAATTTTAAAGTGATATGGTAGTGTTTATTCTCATTATAGGAAAAAGTCATTCTCATTCTGTTAAAAGGAGTTAGGATAGAAATGGCCTTAAAACAAGACATCATCCTGTTATACTTTTAAATTTAGGTTTTTTTATGAGTTAATACATAAGTGAAAAAAGTATTGCTTCATGAAGTTGAATAAAAGCACTGGAATGTAAGCTTATCTACTATAGACTTACAAAAATCATCCTTGGTACAATTCTTGTAGCAGATAAGATGAGGGTGATATGCATTTTATCCTATTCCCCAATAATTTTGATTTCTTTTACTAGATTTCCATATTTAAAAAAAATCATAGCATGTGGCCTGGAGACAATGATTATTTGGTATGGTGATATCAATTGAAACTATTGTTTCTAAATTTTTATGGATTGATGTTATGGCTAGGTGATTGTGGGCAGTAGTTTAATCTGTGATCATATTCCATGTCCAGTATGATTTATTGGTTGTGTTCTCAAGCATATTATGAGGACTGTATTTGGAGTATGAGATTTATCATTAGTGATTCCTTGAGAGATAGAGTTTCTGGTGTATACTTCTATCCTCTAGGTCGTATCTTGCTAGGAGCTAAACTTTTGCAACCTGTACTGATATATTGCACAGTTTCTACTACTTCCTTGTATAGTTTGCATTGATCTCCAAGGATAATCCTGCAATTTCTAGTGGCAATGACATGGTCTTAAATTGCCATTATAAACCATTTCCATAAAATAGAATTGCCATTTATGACCCTCCATTTCCATAAAAAATCCACATTCTTTAGTCATTTGCTCAAAGCTTGTCTACATACCATTAACTAACTCATGTAGATGTTTCCCATGGGGGGGACTTTTTATTCAAGTCTTGGATCTTAGCTGTTTCATAGGTTCAGACCCAGGGTAAATTGCTTTTAGTTAAATTTCACAGATACAGTAATGTGTATTTGTTGTCACCCTTTGCCACTGTTCAGTAAAGCGATAGCCACTTTTACCAAAAGTGTTTCTGACCTGTTTTTCATGTGTTCTGAAAATGTCTATAGGTCCCTTTCCTCTTTTTTGTTGGTTAAGTATTCATTTTTCTATAGTTGGTTTTGGGTGATGAATTCTGTGTTTCATTAATATAGTATGCTTTGTAAATCCTTTGTGTTCCATTTTAGAATTCTGAAAGTGAATATAAATGTACATCAAGATTGGTATTACCTAGGTGTTATTTGCTTTATATGTATTCTATCCATTGAGCTTTGATCTTAGCATGCCAGTAAGTCTCATTATTATTGTTATTAATAACAGCCAGAATTTATGTAACACCTTAAGTTTTGTGAAGAGTTTATTAATATTTCATTTGGTCCTCACAACAGCCTTAGGAGAATACCACTACCAGGTCCATATCCCAAAGTGACAGTTCTTTTGTGGTGGCAAAGAATTAGAAATTGAGAGGATGTGCATCAATTGGGGAATGGCTGAACAAGTTAGTGTATATGATTGTGATGGAATACTATTGTGTTATGAAAAATGACTAGCAGGATGATTTCAGAAAAACCTGGGAAGACTTACATGAACTAATGCAAAGTGAACTGAGCAGAACCAGAGCGTTGTACACAGTAACTGCAGTCTTGTACAATGATCAACTGTGAATGACTTAGCTATTCTGATAATTCTGAAGGATTTACAATGAAAAACACTATTTACCTCCAAAGAAAGAACTGATGGAGTCTGAATGTAGATCAAAGCATATTTTTAACTTTCTTTTCTTTATTTGGTCTGTTTTCTTTTGCAACATGGTTAACATGAAAACATGTTTTTCATGACTTCATATATGTAATCTATATCAAATTATTTATCTTCTCAAGGTGGGGGGAAATGAAGGGAGAGAATTTGGAATTCACATTTAAAAAATGAATGTTACATTTTTTACATGTAATTGAGAAATATTTAATGAAATAAATAAATATATATCAGGGAGAAAAAGGAAAAAAAAACAATAACCTTGGGAGGTAGGTACTATTATCATCCCTATTTTACAGATGAGGAAACTGTGGCCCATAGAGGTGCCCAGAATCATACAGCTAGTGAATAAGGTCTGGTTTAAACTCAGGTCTTCCTGACTCCAGGTACAGTGTTCTATGCACAACTCTACCAAACTGCCTCTAGATTGTATTATTATTGTTATTATACTGTACAATAATCTTCACCTCAAGATATCAAGCCACTGAACTGGCTTTCTTCTTATATATGTTTCATTGTTAAAAATGCTTTCTTTGGCCACCATGTATTTGACAATAACTATTTAAAAGGCCCAAATATATATATTTTAATCAGGGCATACAACAAGCAGTATCTGAATCCTCACTTGGTGACCGTGCCCTCATTCTCCCTGACAATGGGAGAAAGGCCCAGAGAACTGTTTAACTGTTTACTACTTCAAGACATTTTAAAAGGTAATGAGTGTACAAACAGCATTGGAAAAGAGCACTCTGGTAACATGGCTTAGACTCATGATAGAAAATTCAAACAATATTAGACTCAAAAAGTCAACATTAGACACACTTCTACTAAGGACCTACAAACAAACAGAGTTACTCTGTACACACATTAACAAACACAACTCCAACAGCGATGGCTGCTTTCACCTTTTCAGTCCCATGGTTTACACACAAGCCTTTGTTGACCAGCAGTTTTCATGTTTTAGACTCTTCTCCCTGGCAGTTCCTGTATAGAGAAGACTAGGGTTGACGTTCTTAGATTCAGCATTCTGGGTTGGGATTAACTCACAATACAAGACTTGAAAAATTCTCTTTGATCCAGTGACATGGCATTTAAAAAAAAGTTAATAAAGAGTTTGGAGAAGATACAAAAAAATGAAATTCATGTAAAGATTCTCTGATCACTTCCATATGATTAAAAGGAATGGCAAATCACTTATTTTAATAGCAATATAATAGACTCCTGCTCTTGTCATTTTGTCATCTGTTATGCAGTCAATCAGCATACAGTTACTTTTAAAATTTTGTTTTATTTTCAATTCATAGAACAAAACAAGCATTTCCATAACATAGTATAGTAAAAAAGATGATTGCACATGAACTGCAAATCTATCATGTACAACTTCTGTTCTCTCCAAATATACAATGTTATCATGTAAATTTCTTTTTTTTCTTCCCTTCCTTCCTCCCTCCCTAGAGATGGTTACCATTAGACACAGAGAGGCATATATATATATATATATATGTATATATATACATACATACATATATATACACACACACACACATATATATAGATAGATAGATATAGATATCTATATATGTATACACACATATGTATGTAAAATTATTCTATACATCTATTTATCAGTTCTTTCTCTGGATGTAGATAGAGTCTTTTTTCATATGCTGTGTAGTCAATCAGCATAAAGTTTAAGACAAAGGCTAAAGAAACTCAGAAGATCTCCATTCCTCCTTCCCCTGTGAATTACATAATCTAACGAATTTAAAATGATTAAAATCCAATATCTCCATTCTTGTTCTTTAAATGATAGTGACAAGATTCTTACGAAAGACTTCCCTTAACTCTCTCACAGACTTCTACTTACATACTGCTTAGATTTTAGTGAATGAGACAGAACTAGTGCACTGAGTTTTCCAATATATTAAAAAAACAATAATTTTAGATTCTTATCAGGGTTCTATAAAGAAGAGTAACATCTAAATGAAAATTCAAGTGTGGGATTTATTATTCATTGATTATTCCATGTATTTATTGAAAATAACTGCTAGATTTCCACAATCTGAGACCCATACCAAGTCTATATAATGGCAATATATCATGTTTTTTAAAAGACAAGTGATAGCAAGATGAAATAGACATAAAGCTAAATTATACACATATGTATATGTGACATCTACACATATAAGTATGTGTATATACACATAGATAAATATATGTTTCAGTTGAAAAGAATAATGTAGAATGTTTCATCATTCAAAATTAAATATATTTTTTATTTATAAAGGACTTTTTTAAAAAAAATTTAGGCAATTGGGGTTAAGTGACTTGCCCAGGGTCACATAGCTAGTAAGTGTCAAGTGTTTGGTCTGAGGCCAAATTTGAACTCAGGCCCTCTTGACTTCAGGGTTGGTGTTCTATCCACTGTACCACCTAGCTACCCCAAGGATTTCGTTTTTTAAATAAAGAGGTAGTGTGGTACTAGACTTGGGATCAAGATGATTTGGGTTCAAATTCCACTTCTGACGTGTGTTAGCTGTGTGACTATGGGCAAGTCACTCAGGCTATCCAAGTTTCAGTTGTCTCCTATTTACAAATGTAAACAAATCTAGAAATTACAAAGCTTTTTGAGTTGGTTTGCACTCTTAAAGAAAACATTAGGGGTTATGTATCCATCTGTCTTGTTCTCATTCAAGGAAATATTCTACTTTTTCTCTAACTTCAGATAGAGATGACAACTCATTTTATGGTTGTACAAAGACTCAAAATGGGGATAACATGAAGTATCTACCTCACAGGATCAAATAAGATGATGCATATAATTTGTGAAACTTAAATTCTACATAAATGTTAGTTATTATTAAGGTTAGAACTAGATTTTTTTTAACCTGGTTAAAAAACCTGATTAAAAATTCTTAAGATAAGAAGGAAGATATGATGCAAAGCAGTGGGGTCAAACTCAAGTATAAATGGGGGTCAATAAACTCTACATATGTACCCCTGTGGGCTGCATATTGAGTTAGAAAACTACATATTAACATTATCTATGTTCTATTTTACTTTTATTTATTTTGTTAAACTTTTTCTGATTTCATTTTAATCTGATTCCAGCTGCACTCTCTGGCTACATGCTTGAGTTGCACGTTTGACACGTCTAATGCAAAGGACAACCAGATTAGTATTCCTGGGAAAAGTGGTCAGGCCCCCAAACCCTACCTCTTCTCCTCCAACACAAGGATTGGGGAAAATAGGTCCAGGAGAGGGGATTCGTTGTACCTGAAGGGCCAGTAGATAACCACAAGGGGAAGTAATAAGTGGTTGCTGGGGCAAAGGAAAAGTACCCTGGCAGGGCAGAAATACGTCACTCACTTTCACCTTCAACATGTTGATACACTAGGCAAAATAAAACCTATTTGATCCATGCCAATTATGTCTGTGATTATTATTAAGAATCCAGCTGGTATAGGATTTAGTACAATATGCTCAACAAAGAGAAATTTCTTCCCTTTCTTTTCCAATCAGAGACCATAAACATATCACTTTTATGAATTTTTATAGACCTAATTTAAGAATTTCTTTTTTTCCAAATTGACTTTGTGTCTTGAATCATTTTACAGCATTTTGTTAATTAAATTTAATATGTCAAAAGGGAATGTTTCATACTATTACCAGTATTTGCACATCTCTTGGTGTAGATTCTTCCTCTTCATTGACTTTTTTGCCTGCTATAGGCCATGGATAGAACATTCCCTTTGGAGTCAGGAAGAACTGGGATGGATTCTTGCCTCAAACACTTACTAGTTTTGTGACTTTTCTGCCTCAGTTTTCTCATCTCTAAAATGTGGATAATGATAGCACATAACTCACAGGACTGTTGTGAGCATTAAATTTTAAAAAGTATGTATATATGTACATATATGTATTATATATATGTATATATTATGTGTGCTGAATAAATGCTAGCTCTTTTTTTAACTGGATATCTGCACAGATTTGGTTTTAGACATACTAATTTGATTTTGCAAAAAAGAAAAAAATGTCTTTTTGAAGAACATATGTAGCAGTCAGTGTCATAATCAAAATACTTATTTGTTTGACGCTTAGGTCCTTGCAAAATGCAGTGCCAATTCATTGGCCTAGTTGCCTTGTAGTGGGAGCTTTCCCCCTCCAACTTAAAATACACATTGAATTGAATCAGAAAGCAGAAGACAATATATGAAGGCCAAAGTAACTTTCCAAATGGGCCTTCTGCATGGAGTAAAGAAAGGAAGATATTCTCCCATTTTCCATCATGACAAAAATCATTATCCTGAGGACATTTGTACATCAGCATTCAAAAAATTCCAAATTAGCCTAGGCATCAGATTTTCCCCAGAAAAATCTTCCTAACCCAAGAGTCTCCTAATTGTTCTTGGCCCTGTGCCTTTCCTAGGGCAAGTCAGTAGCACACAGAAGGCAAAGCCTGGGTGGAGGCTGCTCCTTGATAGGCCCAGATAATGCAATCCTCTTTCCTTGGATCAAGGTATTAAGGTTTAGGTTATTTGTATTGATTTTCTGTGCTGCTATGCGGCGTCAGTCATGCTCATATTTGTGGTTCACAAATTCCTTTCTAAAATGTCACAGGCATTTCATCTCCTTTGGCCATCAATACTGCAAATGGGAGGGCGGGTTTGTTAACCCTGATGTTGGTGTCTTATCTGCTGCAGTGTGGATTCCAAAAGTACATCCTCAGTGATGGGTGTGCATGTCTATCTCTTCCTCTATCTCTTCCTTTATAATAAAAGAATGGTTTTAAAGATTTTCCTTTTAAATTAAAAATATTTTTTCCTGGATAGAGGAATACAGCAAGTTGCTAGGCCCTCTAGTGGTTAATGTACTATTTTCATGTTGGAAATTCTCAAGTTAAGAAATAAACCTTAGGCCTAACTTTCAAGCTTTGCATCTTTTGGTTAAACACACAGATACACCCATTAGTAGATGTATACACAAGGATTTATATGACAGTAAACTGTGGTTTCTGGACAAATACGCTTTATTTTGTGTGAAGAGAAGCTTTAAGAAATTTTGTCATGGAAGCAAAAGATTTTTGGCTAATCAGGATTCCCCCTGAGAGTTTCCTGCAATTCTTACTTAAATGAATAGATAAACTAAGCCAGCAATCAATTTTAAATAGATACTTTCCTCTCTTAGTGTTCAATAACACTGGGCCTTACCCAGAAAGAAGACAGAAATCGACAATCATATAAGGGTAATGACTCTATCTATTAGTTAGCGGTCTTCCTATTTTTATCTGTGATCCTTTCACAAACACATAGTAGGAAGAAAAATAAAACGCATGTTTTCTCTTATTTCTCCACAAGCCTGCTTACTTAAGCTTTTATTATATTTGGCCATGGGACATTCAGTAAACTTACTGATGATATCAAAGAATGATTTTACAAACAGTAAAAGTTACACTATTGACACCTCCAAATTCTGGAGTATTTACATTGCGTTAGGTGCACACTTGCTCAGGGAGATTAACAAACATTACTAGAAAGGCTGTGGCCAAATCCACCCTGGTTGTTTATAAAACCTTTACAACTCATCAGCTTCCACTAACATACTGGCACTGTTCAATTACCATCACTTTTAGAGAGCCTTAGCAAAACATCCAGTGCCCATGTAAATAGACAAATCTGAAAACTAGCTGGTCTGTTGGCTTACATACTGTAGGTAATGTTTTCTTTTGCTCAAATTTGTTCTGGAAACTAATCACGCTCTGATAAAGCCATCTGCAAATATGAGAAAGATTGACATCCACATGTCAAAGTTTACACAGCCTGACCAAGTGTACATATAGTACAGATGATGTGAAGGCCCTGCTGTTCTGAGTTTCTTCAGGGCCATGTTGGAATGGAACATACACTATAACAATGCAGGCTCCTATAGCCAAGAGAAAGCTAAACAGTCATGTTTCCTACCCAGCTGACATCCCAGATGTCCCATCCCCAGGATCAGATGCCTTTTTCAACATTGGCCTCAGAACCTATCTTTCATTCAATAGCCATCCTCCAAGTAGAATTGTGGAATTAGAAATATTTTACTAATCTCAAACACAAATAATTGTTTTCCTACAGGTCTCTTTATCTAGGGAATGCTGAGAAGCCAATGTGCTAAGGATGCATTGTCTCTCCCTAGAAATGGTAATGTCTCATATTTAGATTTGTAGGAAGGACTATATAAGGTATGTACACACACACACACACTCACACAGACTGAGACCCTGTACTACTTGGAGGAAACCCAAATAAAGTGCTGGCAAATTTTGAAGTTCTTTTCCCAAAACTATAATTATTTGAATTCCTGTTGTAAGCACTCAGTAGAATTGAGGGCAAGGACAATTTCTTTTTTTTTCTTTTTATACTCAATGCTTAGCACAGGGTGTTATATATATTAGGTGCCTAATAATTGTTTATTGAATTAGATACTCAGAGAAAAGTAAGCATAAAAATCTTTACTTACAAATAATAATGACTTGAGGGTGATTGTTCACATTACAGAGGGATTCTTCATTTCACCAAAATATTTGCTATAATGTTCTTTTACAGCAGTAGTTCTTAACCTTTTATTGTGTCTTAGATTCTTTTGGCAATTTGATGAAACCTATGGAGCTTTTCTCAGAATCATATGTCTAATGCATAAAGCAAAAAGCTTAGCATTGTAAAGGAAACTAATGTTTGATGAAAATAAAGATATATTTTCTCATCCAATTTCATAGATCTCTGAAATCTGTGGGTCCCACGTCAAGAACTGCTGCTTTACAAAATCAGCTTCTCTACTGCAATTATTATTGTTGTTGTTGTCTTATTCTTCTCATCAATTTTGGTGATGGTGAAATAGAATGGGTCCTGGGACATCACTTTCCTATTGTTATTATTTTATGTTCTTTGGACTATTTCACAGGTGAATAAAATGATTGCTTTTCAAAAATGGATTCAAAATATTGAAATATAAATTCTTCCTTTATAAGCTCCCTGAAAGCATCTTTGGAATAAGTCTGGTAGAAGAAATTATCATAGAGCTGATATGTACCTTTTCAGTTTCCTGCATAGTTTTGATTCATTAAGAACATTTTAACCCTCTTATTTCTTTTATTAATCTTGCTATAACTTTTTTAGGGTTATGGGTCCTATGATTTAAAAACATTGTATAGGTTTTTATTCAGATATTATCTAAATTTATTGTTTATTTTACTATTTCAAAGGAATTCTTATCTTCCAACTTCCTCCTTCTCCTCTTCCTTCTTCATAATAATGAAGATGACTCACTATGAGACAACAAGCCTTTCTTAAGTACTTACCACATACCAAACACTGTGCTAAGTGCTAGGGATATAAAGAAAAAGCAAAAATAGTTCTTGCCCTCAAGAAGTTTACATTCTAATGGGAGAAATACCACACATATGTACGTATAAAATAAATATAAAGTAGATATTTGTTACATACAAGATAAATGCAGAGTAGATACATTAGCAGCAGTTTAAGGGTTTTTCTCATAACAACTAATTTAAATCGATTGGTAAATCAAAACACATTTTAATTCATAGTTCAAAAAATACAACTAATGGGTAAATTGAGTTTTGCTTCTATCTAAATATTTCCCTAAATCATCCTTATGAGACTGTGTCCACCAAATTGTCTTCTCTCATGCAATCTGATCGCTTGACTTCCTTAGCATTTTTTTTCTTTCTCGCTACCCAATAATGGATTCTTAATAATATGTAGAAGGTTGTTATATCATTATTCTACAATTATAGCCTTTTTGAATCATATCATAAAACTTTAGTTCTGAATTTTTTTTTTATTGAGAACATACTCTATTGGATCTTAGAATCTGATCTCTAAAGAATATCCCCAAAGCACTAGCTTAGTAATTTCATTTCAAATAATAATAATCATATCAAGTATTAATATCAAATAGCTAGTATTTATGTAATGCTTCCTATGTGTCACACACTGTGCTAAATGTTTGACAAATGTCATCTTATTTGGTCCTCATAAATACCCTGGGAGGTAAGTGCTATTATTATCCCCATTTTATAGTTGAGGAAACCGAGGCAAACAGATTAAATGATTTGCCCAAGTTCACATAGCTATTAAGTGTCTAAGGCTTTATTTGAATTCAAATCTTCAGGCTCTGGGGTAAGCACCACGCTAATCTGTTCTTCATACTTTCATGTGATTTTATTACTGACATGAGTAATCACATGTCACCTATACCCAAAGGCAATTATATGTCCTCTAAATTGTTCATTGCCACAATTTGCCTTGTAGCTGTTCTGTTTATTTTTGGGTTCTGTTTGAAGGAAGACAGTCTACTTTTTTCATGATTCAAGGTGAGAATTAATAAGACACTTTGCTTTCTGGTACTTAAAAAATAACATTGAAAAAATGATCATTAGTCTTGCTCTCAAACAAAAAGGATTTGCATTTGGCTTTCATTGTACAAATAGGGCTTTTGTTGATTAACCAATATGACTTAATGCTTGGGGTTTGGGATTAGAGTTCAGAAATTGGCACCTATGCTCTAAAAATCTAAACATAGAAAAGAAAATGAATCTCTAGCTCCTGCTTACAAAAAAAGATTTATGCCAAATTGAATGGATTTCCTATCATGTTGGTCAAGAGGACAATGCCATACTTACCCTAGTTCCCTTCCTTGGACTATGTGACTTGGTGGCCCTTCCAGGCTTGGCCCAAATTGAAAAATTTGCAAAAAAAAAAAGATGTATCATGCTTAACAAACTGGAACTAAATGAAATCTTCAGAACCAGAGCCCTTATTGAGATCTCAGGACTTTGTGAAAGATTTTTGCCCTTGCTTATCATTGTCCTTCATCCCTAATGGAAACACTCCTATCTTCTGTTGGATTCTCTCATCTATCTGTTGCTGATATGCTCAATGCTCCAAGTGCTCTTTCAGTCTTTCAGATATTCAGAAAGATACATCCTGGGAAGAAAATACTCTTTTTAAATATTTTACAACCATCCGTAATGGTAGGACCCATTTTTAGGTTTAATCACAACATTCATCTTAAAGCCTCTAAAGTGTCCAAATTTATTACAAGGTTCTGGTATGGGGGGTCATAGGATAGGTATAGTTGCTAGAGAATTAATTCAGAATGAATTCAGAAAATTAATTGGGGTAGTCTTATTTTATTTTGTGACTCCCTCTTTAGAGGTATGTGGAGTGTTCAAATTATTACTATGATGGGAAATGAGGAAATAGTAGATTCAAAACCATTCAGGAAATATATCTACCTGGATCTAGGCCCTTAAAATGGGTAGGAGCCATATTTTCCTTATGATGGTGATGATGATTATAACACTTATACAGCACCAACTATTTGGCAGACACTATGATAAGTGCTTTACAAAATTACCTCATCTGGTCCTCACAAATTCTTTCTGATGCAACTTGAAGTGCAAAAAAAAAAAAAAAAAAA
>NW_020954619.1:1263653-1273164 GCF_900497805.2 Vombatus ursinus
TTTTTTTTTTGGCAATTGGGGTTAAGTGACTTGCCCAGGGTCACGCAGCTAGTAAGTATCAAGTGTTTGATCTGAGGCCAGATTTGAACTCAGGTCCTCCTGACTTCAGCGCTGGTGCTCTATCCACTGTGCCACCTGGCTGCCCCTCTATGTCACTTTCTTAAGTGACTATGGGATAGAAAGTCTTAGTTGCTTCTCTGTAAAATGAAAATAATCATATTTATAAGAAAAGAGCTTTTAAAACTCTAAAGCCTCATAGATATGTCAGCTCTTATCATCTGATCATTTTACTAGAAATCTGATTTCCTTCCTTTTCTCCTTTCCTTCTAAAACATTGACCCAAACATTGAATGTGTTAGAATGTTGAGTTGGAACATGGAGGGCTCATTAATAATAACCGCAGGTGACAGAAAAGAAAAAAAAAGTTCTCAATAATTTACATGAAACAAAAGAAAAATAAATAAAACTAAATACCTTCAAAAACCACGAACTGAAATTGGCATAACTCAGTTTCTGCATAACTTAAACTACTAATCCATTCTTAATCCCTGCCTGGCAGTTTAGTATTCCAGAGTAAGTTTGTAGAGATACCTTCCTGTAATGATTAATAAGATATTTACTTGCAATATGTAATCCCATAAAACAGAGATTAATTGTGCTCCAAGTGTGATACTCAAGGTCAAATTATTATCCCATATCTGAACATTTAGTATCCATTACCATGGCATCATGGCCATGATTCAGAATCACGTTGGCCCTGGCTTGTGAATGGGCCCCAGAATACACATTGGCAGGCTTCCATAGATTCAACATTCAATCATTCATTCATCAAACATTTATTAAGTGCCTATTAGAACAGAAGAGATGTGTAACTAGGGTGGAGAACCTGTGTATTATAGGCCAGGATGCCATGACACAGACCTGTGCTTCTTGATTTAATTCCATATAAGATAGATTATCCTAAAATCCAGGTATGGTTCCTTCTAGGCAAGGAATGCAAGTATAATCCTCCAACTTTCACTTGAACTCACACATTGGCTCCCCAAAGGGCCACTGTTATTTTGAGTTTAAGGGGGCATGCACTTTTGATACTATAGCTTATGATCCTCAACCAGTGTTTTTCCTCCTATAATTGATTATAAAACTTTCACTAAGAAGGCATAATGAAAATAATAGCCACAAAACTGGGCAATAATCTCCCACAAATACATCCAGTTTTTAAGAGTGAAGTAGTCACAAATTTAACATTTTACACAAATAGGGAAATGCATGAAGGGGAATAACATGAAATGTCTAAAATGTAGGCTCTTGCCAGATATGGAAAGGTACTATATGCCAAGTTTAGGAATTTGCATTTTATCTTAGAGGTAATAAGAAATCACTTAAGCTTCTGAAGCAAGGGAATGACATGGTCATACCTGTGCATTGGGAAGATTATATTGGCAGCTGTAGGGAGGTAGTTTGGAGATTGGCTGGAACTTCAAGCAGGTAGACCACTTTGGAGATTACTTAGCCTTGGTGGTGGGGAATTGAACTAGGATCCATGTGGAGAGAGAAACACATTGAAAAGATTATGAGGAACCCAACATCACCTTTATGTATTTATACTCATTACCTCATTTTATCCTCAAAACATAATCTTTCAGTGACAGGACAGGTATTATTATCCCTCTTTTACAGATGAGAAAACTGAGACATTAAAAACTAATTCTCAGTTAAGCGGGAGGTATGGAGGAATATACAAGGGTTTGGGCAGGGAGTTTTTCTTTTAGGATGCTTCCTTAGGATCAAACACTAACAAAGAAAATTCCAGCATAATGAAATTAGAAAATGGAAATTCAGATTTAGATGTTTCTACACTGATTTGTTCATGAAAAAACAGGAAACCAAGATTTTATATTTGAAACTAAGTATTGACTAACTGCTCAGTTTATTGATGTGTCTTCACTTGATAGCCATATACTGGAATCTTATGATACAACATCATGACCTACCCCTTAGTCTCAATGAAGCCATAACATAATTTTTCAGATAGTTTACGGGCATGTTTTTCAGTTCCCTTTTTCTATTTTAGATGAACTGAATTTCCTCTTCTTTCTTTTCTTTCTCTCCAAATTTATTGTTCTTTGTCCTTTATTGTCTGTCCAACTCCTGAGAGGAAAAAAATTTAAAAAAAATAAGTAGTAACTGAAGAAAAAGACCTTTATAGCAGTATGTACATGCCTTCTTTCTATCTGCAGTATTGTATAAATCCTAGAAGTTTCTATGTGTATATGCCACATTGTTTTTCCTTTAACATACCTAGAAAACCTTTCCCACCTCCATTCTCCCTAGTATTAATTAATTAATTAACTATTTATTGAATGTCTTACTTGTCCAGACTCCTTGAGGATGGAACTCCCATTTGTCCTTGGATCCTCACTGCCTGGCATAATATCTGGTGCATAGTAGGTGCTCAATAAATTATTTTGGGCTAATCATTTGATTCTTCAAATCTTATCATCTCATCTTGATTTACATTGGGACATTCTCCTTTTTACAGATTCCTAGATTCAACTGGAAGTCTTTCTTCCCATACTGGTTTTTGCACCTATATAATTACACTTTTCTGTGTTCTCCTATTTCTTGGGTCTGATTAGGGAATTGTCCTAAAGTGATATCTCCCCCTCCCCCACCACTTATATTGCATCTTAAGTAACTTTTGATGGTAAAGGGCTCCCTTTTGCCTTCACATCTCCAAGTCTTGTTTCCTCAACTCCAATGCAAGCATCTTGAAAGCATTAGAATGGAAATTCTTTGAAGGAAAGGACCATTTAGTTTTTATGCTTGTATGTCCACTTCCTAGATAATTGCCTTATATTTCACATAGTAAGCACTTTAAAATTGTTGTTTGAATTGAATTGGATTGAATTAAGCAGAGATCACGTTATATATATATATATATATATAATTTTAAAAAATTTCAACATTGAGCATATAGTCAAGACTTAATAGATACTTGGTGTAAGGGCACATCTCCTGAAACACTCTGAATGCTTAGTACATTCAATAACATTACTTCACCATTTTAAGGAACTCTTGAAATGCAGCTAGTGTGCTGTTGGAGTTTGATAGGTCCTCAAATCACAGAAGTTCTTTATTTCTTCTAGAAAGACAAAGAGGATTATGAGTTGGGATGCCATGAAGAGGTTTCATTAGACTTTTTCTGGAACTCATTCCAGAAACAAATACTTCTTTAAAACCTACTTAATATGGAACTTAAATTCTAACAATGATACTGATTTAATTCAATTTGACTCAGTTCAATAAATGTTTATTAAATGCCTATCTCATGCAAAATACTGTACTAGGCAATGGACACAAAGATAAACCAATTACTGTCCCTGCCCCCTGAAATCTTACTATATAGTATATACTATATACTATATACTACATAGCTAGGTGGTGCTGGTTAGATTGCTAATTTGGAGTCAGGAAGACCTGAGTACAAATCCTGCCTTCCTCAGCAAATCACTTAATGTCTTTCACCCTCACTTTTATCATCAGAAATGGGTATAATAAATAACACCTACCTTATAGGATTGTGAGGATCAAATGCAGAGATGTGTTAAAGCCAGCTCAAATTGGCTCATGAGAGCCAATTGTTAATTTTTTCATGAGAATTGAATAGCTAAGAAATCAGTAAATTGGAACAGCTAAATGGTGCAGTGGAGTCAGTAGGACCTGAGTTCAAATTTGGCCTCAGACACTTACTGGACGTATGACCCTGCGCAAGTCACTTAACCCTAATTGCCTCCAAAAAAATCACTAAATTCTAAAAATTAGAGTTTGATTTACTGTTTTATCAATTTTCTGGATTTAAGAAAGTGATGAAGAAAATGTTAATACTGCAGCTCAAGCTAAAATGTGTGTTAGAAATCTCTAAATGTTAGCTATCATACAATTATCATTGATATATGAAATAGAATAAGATAAGTGCAAAAAAGAGATAAAAGGATATTCAAAGGTACAAAAGAAAAAAGAGAAACTACACAAAGTCAGGAGGGCTTGGGTTCTGAGTTAATATTAATCAATTAGTAGCTGCATGACCCTAGGCAAATTACTGAGCTTCTTTTAGGCACAGTTTCCTCATCTAAGAAATGGGAATAATATCAGGAGATATGTTAGTTGTGTTAGATGTTGAAATAAAATAAATACAAAATATCACTCATCTTTGCTGAATTCAACCTAATTAAATACACTTTTTAAAAAAAAAGTTCCTACAATGTCCAATAAAAGGCATTGATCTCAGCACTGGAGATACAAAAATAAAAAAAAAACCTAGACAGTGTCTGCCTTCAGAAAGCTTGAATTCTTAACTTAGAGGTCTTATTTGAGGATAAAATTAAATAATGTATATGAAGAGCTTTATAAATTTTAAGTTCTATACAAATGCCAGTTAATGTTTTTGACAGAGGAAGGGGAAAAACAGGGAAGAGTCAAAGGAAGAATTCATGGAAAAGATGATGATTGAGCTGCAGAGTATTTCAACAGGTAGAGATGGGGTAAGAGGAAAGGGCATGCCAGGGAAAAGCCTGAATATGCTAGAGCTATAAAGTTATGGGAGGAGTCGTGTGACTATGAGTCATGTGAATTTACTAGAATATAGTAACAGATGGAGTTGAGTCATGTTACAGAAGGCAGGGAGAAGGGTTGTTCAAGATACTAAGTTGAAAAAGCCCTTGAATGCCATGGGACTTTGGAAGGCAGTAGTGAGCCACTGAGGGAGACTGAGCAGACAAGTGGCCTTATCATGTCTGTATGTGTAGAACATTAACGTGGTAGGGATGTGGAGTATAGACTGGAGGGAAGAAGAACCAAAAATAGTTACCCTAATTAGGACACTATCAGAACAAGTAAGGTAGTCATATAGCCCTGTTAAAGGATCATGAAAAGGGAACTAGAAAGGAGGGAGTGGATTCAAGCAATATTTCACGTGTTACAATCAATGGCAGTTGGGATCTAAGCTGAGGTCAGAAGTAAGGAAGAGGCAAAAATCTAAGACAGCAACAAGATTTGGCACACACCAAATTGGGCAAATAGTGGTATCAGAGAGAGAGAAAGGGAGATAGGGAACAGGAACATATTTTTGTAAGTGATAATAAATATTTTTTCCTTTGTTTTATTAATTCAAATTTTAGATACCCAGGAGACATTTAGGTAGAGAGCAAAGAGTTAGTAGAAACTGCCACTGATTTGGAGTGAGAGAACCTGGTGTCACATCTTAACTCTGCTACCAAGATATATAGCAAGTTATTTCCCTTATTTGGGTCTTAGTTTCCTCAGCTAAAAAAAAGTATTGGATAAGACAATCTTTAATGTCCTTCAGTTTGAAATCTTACGTCCTGTAGGTGATTGGTAATGAGGTTTTGGAGTTCAGGAAAGACGATGTGGCAATGTGGATATATAGATTTGGGAGTAGTTTATGCAAGGGTGAAAAGTGAAGTTATGGAGCTGAATTTGTAAGCAGATAGAATAAATTATAATGATTCAGATGCTACATACACCAGTAACATTTAAAAAGAATTGATATTGGAAAGTACTTTTCATGGTAAAAGAAATTATCCCTTGAAGCCTATATTAAAGTGTCACATCACAAATCATCAAATAAGCAGTTAGTATATTTAGAAATGAATTGATAATACAGATATTTTAAAATTTTCACTAATAACAATAACAATAATAATCATAGCATTTGTTTTTGTTCATCCTTTGCTTTCAAAGAGGATCAATGACATCACTGGTGATGTCTTGACTCCCACATGAATTTGATTTAAGTGAGACAGAGTTCCACAAAGCCATCAGCCTCACTCTCTCTTCCAGAGTCACTGAAGTCCAGTGGCAAGACAAAAATCAAGAAGACTGGTAATGGCCCAGGATGCAGTAGGTGACCTTGGTATCTTCTATGTCTGATCAAGCTCTATGTGCTCCACAGTACCTGCTTCAGGCAGGTTTTCATAGACATCAGGACACATTGTTCTCTTCCACCCATTCCATTTGAGGAAATTTTCACATGCTTGGAGTAGAAATCCCCCTAATTCACCCATGGGATTGAGGCCTGTTGGTTACCTTCTACCTGGTTTAGCCCATCTGCAGAGACAGCTTTACCAGAGTGTGGCCACTGTGCATGCTACAGCTTCTTGTAGCCAAAAGTGAGAGTAAGAGGTCCATTTACAGAGAATTTTAGGGACTGCATAATGCTTTGCATGCATTATCTCATCTGTTCCTTACAACAACCCTTTGAGTTGGTACTAGTATTATCTCCATTTTATAGAATAAGAAACTGAGTCAGACTGAAGTTAAATGAGTTAACAAGGGTCATAGATCCAATGAAAACCCTGGGAAATTTAAATATTAAATAAGCTTCCTGAGCATGTGACACAATGTGAATCTAGGTTCAAGTCCTTTCTCATACATTTACTAGCTGAGTTATTCTGATCAAGTTTCTTGACCTCTCTTAGGCTGTTTCTTCATCTATAAAATGAGAACAATACTTGTAGCACTTATATGACATTTACATCATGTTCTATCTATATTCCTAGCTTGAGAGGATTGTTAAAAGAGAATTTAGGTAAAAAGCTATACAAAGGCATTAGGCATTATTGGGAAGTGTTTCAGTCTTGTCCAACTCTTAGTAACTATCTCCATATTATTAGCAATGACTTATGAACTATTTTATATTGTACTATAGTTATTTGACATGTTAATTTTGTCTCATTTGAACTAGATTATAAGTTCATACCTCCCAGCGCATAATAAGCACTTAATAAATGTTTTTTTTCATTTATTTGTTCAACTTATATCACTCACATTGCCCAGCATAGCATAGAATAGGAACCCCAAAAAACTTTCTGATTGAAAGAAATGATAGAATGTGAATTTTAAGACTGGAAGAGACCTTAAGTACAGTTAGCATGATTTATGTGGCATTTTATATCTGCAAACTAGTTCAGTTACAGTTTTTCCTGTGTATGTTATTTGTATATAGCCATTCGCATATTGTTTTCCCTATTAGACTGTGGACACCTTGAGGGCAGGGACTATTTTTATCCTTCTTTTTATCTCAAGCACTTAGCACATAGTAGGTACTTACTAAATGCTTGTTGACTTGATTTATGACAAGTTAAGGCAAATTTTCATCAGGCCTATTTTGCAAATGGGGTAACAAAGAAGTTAAGTGATTTCCCCACAATCATCCAACAAACGAAAATACAAGGACCTGTACTTCCCTCCCTTGTCCTTTCCTAGGCACAGGGTAAATAATAAATGGCCCCCAAAGTTGGAAACTTTCATTGAGGGCTTGATTATACTCAAGATGCTTTCAAAGTGAGAGCAGCAGATTGCTCTGCCTTCTCACAGTCACAGGCAAAGTATCAAATGTGCTTGTGGATCTAAATTCTACTTTCGGAATTAGAAGGAAGCCGAAAGCTTTGCAATATAGAACAATGGCTTCATGATGCCTGCAGTAGGAATGTGGCTATTTCATCTAGTTCCCAGATCTCTCCCTTTGCTTTTGGCATCTAGATTGTTTGCTGTTACTGCTTTCTTGGAAAGTAAATTCAAAGGAATAAATTTATTTCTTTGGCAGGAGGTCAAAAAAAGTTGCGTTCATTACCAAAATTAAACCAAGCTAGTTTTAAAAGTCCTCATCCCCACGTGGACAGACATAGCTGTGTTGTGTCCAGGCGGCACCTTCATTTTTAAAGTTGTGCGTGTAGTGTTTTAACAAAGTGGCAACATCTGCAGCTGCTTCCAGACAGACAGACGATCTGATGTGAATTATTTAACAGAGTGCCATGACCTCTGTTAACAAAGAGGGATGCTTTGAGATCCATGGGCAGCACCCTGGGAAGCAGCTGGATCCAAATCAAACTAATTGAAGAAGAGTCTGAATTTCATATACAGGACAAGGGGAGAAAATTGCTGTTTAGAATTCTCAAAAGACATACATGCCCATGCAGTGCCCCAAGACCATAAACAAATTCAGAGGAATAAATACTTTGGGGTTTGGGGATAAAGGCAAGTAGTTGGGTGGCAAGGCATAGTTAAGGACTGAAATACATTTTGCTCCCCTTCTTTAGTTTAGAAAATAAAATTATGTTGAAATTTCCTGTCTTTCTTGCAATCAAAAGAAAAAAGACTGAAAGAAATGTGCACTTCAAGGCTTTAAATCTGAAACTTCCTAATCCCCTGAAGTCCACACTAGACTTCTTGCCTCCATGGAAACAACAAAGCATTCATCCAAGTGATTGGCCTCCAATGAATTTTAGATAAGACAGAATGGAAGGGAATTGATGTGATTTTAATGCAGAAGAAAGCGGTGGAAGGGAGGTCCACTTGGTTCATATTTGAATAAAGCAAACACGCCAGACAAAAGGCTGACAGCTGTAAATGACATTGTCAGTACAAAAATTATCAGCCAGTTTACAATCTGTTTGCTTATGTTGAACAAACAGAATGTGTGTGGCATCCTTTGGCTTCATGAATGGCAGAAATACTTGCAGGCTCCAGAGAAAGGCAGATATCTGTTCTCCTACAGCCCTGCTACTATTGCATAGCCATTTGACAGCCTCCCTGAAAAGGAAATTCTGTCCTCTGCTTTTCCCTGCTCCCTCTGGCTCTTTCTCTCTTCCCCTCCCCCCTCCCCCTTTTTCTTTCCTCCTCATCCTCTTCCTTCTTCATAAGACAAGCACTAAAGTTGGGAATGGACACTTGGCTTTTTGCATCAATGGTGTGAATTATGTCAGTAGTGTTGCTGGATCAAGTCATTTACTAATGTGTCTGACATTCCAAGTCAGGAACCTGTAGTAACCTAGTGAAATTCAGTGGCATCATTCCTTGTTTTGTTTTGTTTTGTTTTGTTTTATTTTTTTTCATTCGACACAGGAAGCAGAGGCTGGAAGCCTCTAAAGAATGGTACTTTTTCCATCACTGGGCAGCTTGTCTCTGAGCTCCATTTGCTTTGAACTTGTTAGCATTGTGCTTTTGTGATCCAGCAACACAAAACTGAGTCAAACCAAAAAGAGCTACAGGCCAGGCAGAGGGATAAGTTTCTAACCATTGGAAAGCAGGAGAAACCAAGTCCAAAGCAATATCCCACGATGCAGAGAGGAAAAGCTGGAGATAGATGTCAATCCTTCTTGCGAGCTAGGTCCATTGCCCCAACCCAGGCACAAATCAAATGAGTTGTGTGGTCTCTTAATCCCTGCTGTGTTCTGCAAACTCATAACACAGAAATAACTCCCTTTGTTCAGTAAGAAAGGAGAGCAAACAGGTACTAATTTTATCCCACCCGTTGATTGTAAGCCTGTCTCTTCTGTGGAACTGCAATAGGAAGGCTAAGCCTTCCCCAGTGTTTTTTGTGAGCCCCAGGGTATATGGCTACATGCAACTCCTTACCTATTAGAGACTCACCTTGGAGAGAGAGAGAGAGAGAGAGAGAGAGAGAGAGAGAGAGAGAGAGAGAGAGAGA
>NW_020954619.1:1273174-1298756 GCF_900497805.2 Vombatus ursinus
AGAGAGAGAGAGAGAGAGAGAGAGAGAGAGAGAGAGAGAGAGAGAGAATACACTGCTTAGAATCCAAGTAAACCTTCTGTTCCTATGAACAATCAACCTTTGTCAAGCTACAGGCTAGGATATAATGGTTTAATATGAAAAAGTAATTGACAATCAAAACTAAGGCTTTGATTTTTTATTGGCACTTTAAAGTTGGTATATTGTTAATGTTTGTTATACCTCTTGCTAAAGATAGAAGGAAGTGACCCATTTTTGTGATGAATCAAGTCTTTCTTTTATGTAGATTATTTTTTAATAAAAAGAATCTGTTTATTGGTACTTGGCTTGTTTGATGAGAAAAAAAATGACAGGTGAATATGGTCTGTTTGTGGTAGATAAAGGGAGTATAATAATAATAATAATAAACCAAAACAAAACACAGATGAATCCAGCAATTGCTTTCAGGCAGTCAAGCATCCACATATGTATGAAAAGTTTATCCAATTATGGTTAACCTGCCATGATAGCTACATTGTGCTACTCTGTTCATTGTAATCTAAATTGCTATTTCTTTTTTTCTGATATGGCAATCGGTCATAAAGAGTTGACCACCATTAAAACTGTTTGATTTGGAGCCCTGTAGTGTTTGACTAAGAGGGTAAATGCAAATTTGATGAAAGAATAAGGATAAATTTACATATCAGCCTCAGCTCACACAAGGAGAGTAAACATTCTGTTTATCTCAAGTGTCACTTTATGATTTCAGGAGAATATAAAACTGACCTTGGCCTAGTCATTGCAAAAGAACCGAATGAAATATACTGTTGTCTAAATAGAATTTACTCAAGTAGAACTTGTCTGCAAACCCTGTGGAACTCAGCAAACAGGGGTGGGGGGGCAGAGTCATTGACTAGAACAGAATTTTTTTCTCCCCTGATAAACTCTAAAAGGAAATTCAGGAATTACTATTAGTGAAGAGGGAGAGAAAAAAATGCTTCTTCTTCCATTTTCTTTCATCTCTGTGTAATGTTTAACATGTATATTTCAGAAGAACAGAACACCAAAGGGTGTTTGTGGGTTTTATTTTTGCTTTTTGTATTTTGGGGGCCAAAGTTATAGAACTACTTGTTTGTATCCTCATTATTCCAATAGGTTTGGGGAACTTTTACATTGGGTAAGTAGTTATATTTGGGGGGATAATTCCTTTTTCTTGTTTAAACCAACTGCATTAGCATTTTCTACAACATTTTTAATTAGTTTTTTTTTCTCCTCAAGCTAAGTCAATATTCATCACTGTAGAGAAGCATAAGACATTCATTCATAACAGTGGGAGACTCTCAAGGCTGCATAAAAAATATTCGAGACAATTTCAAGCCTCCATATTGATATTTTAACCTCATCTCTTATTTCTCTCTCTCTCTCTCTCTCTCTCTCTCTCTCTCTCTCTTTCTCTCTTTCCCCCCCCCTCTCCTTTTTGTTCTCTCTCTCTCCCACCCCCTCCCCCAGGAACACAAAGATCATTGTGAACAAGGAACCACTAATGTGAGATTACCGTCAAAATAGGAAGCACCAGAATCCTAAGTTTAGGATTTATCCGACTCTGGAACATTTTAATCAATGTTAGCAAAAAAAAAACAAAACTGAATTACATTTTAAGCTAGAGTAAAAATATATTAGGGGAACTATATGTACATAAGAAAGAAAATATAAACATAGTTTAAAATAAAGTTTAAATATAAGCATTTATATGGATTATTATTAGCGTATATGGGAATGTCTCTATAACTTCTCCCCTATAAAAATGTTTACCTAGTCCTGCTCAGAGTAAACAGAAAGACTCCAAAGGACTTGCAGACAACATCACTTGCTTGCTTAATTACAATTAAAAAACCAAACGTCTCAAAGCAACTCCATAGGGTCAAGGGTTGGGCCAGAGGCTCTGAAGCTGGGGTGGGGAAACACTGGGGTACATATACAAAACATCATTCTAAAGAAGGAGTGAATATTTCATAATTTCCATAAGAATGGCCTCCCTAAAACTATGTTGGAAAGGACAGGTATGAGGTAGCTGCTGTTTGTTCTCATTCAGAAGGACCAGGCAACTAATGAAAACACTACAGAAGAAAGAATGGCAGCATGATTCTTTGTGGAGAAAGTCAGGCCGATTGTCAACGGCCACACGCGTAATCACCACAGAACTTCTGCTGCCTTCAGGTCTTAAACAGTTAGGTAAGTAAACTTAAGTCCAGAACTTCCATAAAGAAAGGCATGAACTAATGTCACCAACAATTCAATCCTGTCACTCCCTTCAACCTTAAATTCAGGTTAATTAAGATTCAACCAGAAAAAGCCTTAAAAGTTTTCTTAAAACAATCATGGATCATGACAAAGATAATGCTTATTTTTTTTTTTTTTTTTTTGTCAAGGCAATAGGGATTAAATGACTTGCCCAGGGTCACACAGGTAATAAGCATCAAGTGTCTGAGACCTGATTTGAACTCAGATCCTCCTGACTCCGGTGCTGGTGCTGAGAATGCTGAGATTTTAATGCATCTAAATAATGTAATTCATGCAAGGAAAGCTAGCCTCCTAACTATAGCCACCTCTCTTGGACTGGAGCTCCTTGAGGGTAGGAAGTGTCTTTTGCCTCTGTTTGTAACCCAGAATTTAGCACAGTGCTGGGTACATAGTGGGTGCTTAATAAATCTTTTTCATAGTATTGTATAATGTCAACATATTTTATCTTTTAATATCATAATAATTCAGACCTTCTCTGGTACTCAGGGAGGGACAAAAATATTAACAAGGATTTTCCAGGTAATAGGGGCCCTGTGCCCCTAACCCCCATGGTGGAAGGGATAACTGTAATAACAACAAAACAAACAGAAACAATAATTTGCTAACAATTAGAACTGCATTGCAATGGGCTGCTTGGAAGGTAATTCCTTGGAGATTTTCAAGTAGAAGACCCCTTGTTGGATATGCTCTAGGTGAGGATTTCTTGAGTGTATGGATTGGAAGGCCCCTTACCTTTAAGGTCATTTCTAGCTCTCAAAATCCCATTGAGTCTATGATTTTGTAACTGCCTCTCACCCCCTTTGTAATAAAGTTCCCACCACAGGTCACAAGGTACTTTGATTTTCTAAATCTTTAGTGCACATATGGTACACATAATCATGTCTATCTGTATTGATGTCTCATCCCCTCATCTACTATGAACCCTGTAAAGGCAGAGATGATGTCTTATTTAAACTTTGCATCTTCCCCAGTGCTTTATACACAGTAGCATTTTAATAAATGTTTATTCTTTTGTTTAAAAAATCATTCAAATGGATTGTTGCCTTTCCCCTAACATACCCCAAACTTCCTGGTACCTCAAATGTCTTCTTCTGTCCATCCAACCTGTTGAATCCTTACCTATTCTTTAAAGTCCAGCTCAAATGCTATATTCTCTATGAAGCCTCTTCTGATCCTGTTTTCCCATCTTCCCATTCAGGTAGCATTTTCCTTAGACTTTTCTTATTAGGTATCATAACTATGATAGTGTCATATCCCCCTCTATTAGACCCTAAGCTCCCTGAAGTCAGAGGCCCTATATTAGCTAAACTTCATGCAGAATCTATATATTCTGAGATCCTTATCCCAAATCCCATTTGCATTGGCAAGTCGGGGCCCCAGAAAGTGGTTACTGCTCATCTTTAGGGTTCTAAGGGTACACCTGGAGTATCCTTCTAATATTATTATTTTGAACCCCCATTCAAGTGTATTCTCAATATCAATTACCAGTGCCAGTTAATATCTCTTCTATATCATTCATTGACTTAGCGATTGTGGTAAATATGATTTAGCTAATTAACATCGATTAGCTTTTACTGAAAAGATTTATCAAGACAGAAGTCCAAAAGGTATACTCTTCTCTCTACCACCTCAGTTTGAGAGTGGGCTCCAAATAAAAGGAGCTGCTACAAAGCATTTGTCCAACCAAGTTGATTTCTGAATGTAACAGCTATTGAACAAGTTGTTCCGTTACCGTACAACACTGGATCTCAGTTACTGGTTTTATACATGTTATGACTGGATCCCACAGACGTCTCTTTGAGGCTACAGTTGTTCCTCATAGAGCTTGGATGCTGCCAAACTCTGGTATGGACTCCTTTCACTGAACCTCTGCTCCTCTAGCCTTTCAAAAATCCCTCAGGGCCTTGTGCCAAAGGAAAGGAGACCCAAACAGGAGGCTGCCCTATTCCAGACACAGGCTGGCCAGGAGGCCTTGTTCTCATATTGTGGCCCTATGGGACCAGTGGGAGGGAAAGCCCTCTTCCCTCCCCTATATCCTCTGAAGCTCAGAAAGTTTTTCTTATACCTTGTGGTCATCAAGAAGAAAAGTTATAAAAAATATCTTAGGGCTTTATGCATACACTCTTTGTATGATCTCAGTGGATAATCCAAAATCCTTTTCTTCACTATGAAGTAAGTGGAGAGGAAAGAGAGAATGCTTCTATATGCTCTGAAGTGGAAAGCCAGGACCTTCCATTCTATATCATCATGAAATTCCAGAAGCAAGCTCCATGCACATGTTTGAAAGACTGGCGTAACCCCACCCTCACCCCCTTCCAGGGCCTGTTGCTCCATATTCAATAAGAATTTGTATAGAATTGAATCATTGCATTTTAAAAACATTTAATATGTTGTATCAAGTCAGAAGAACTATGGTCTCTGAAGTTTAAAACTTTCTAGTCTTAGATAAGTCATTTAACTTCTGCAAATCTCAGTTTCTTCATCATTAAAAGAGGAATAATAACAATTGCCGTTCTACCTCTCAGGGTTGTTCTGAGACTCAAACAGTTTATGTATGTAAAGGCTTTGGAGAATCACTTCACTTTTCTAGTCCTCATTTTATTCATCTGTCAAATGGGACTTGATCTTTAGGATCTCTCTGAAATCTAGTGATCTCTGACTGGTTTTGGAACTTAAAATGCATTAAAGTGTATTTACTACTAATATTTTCTGATGGCAGAGGTTCTTAAATTTGTGTGTGTGTCATAGAGTCCTTTGGCAATCTGATACAGCCTATGGCCCTCTTCTCAGAAATTTTAATACAAAAAATAAAATACATATTATTACAAAGGAAACAAATTGTATTGAAATATAATTATAAAAAATTAAGTTCATAGACTTTACATTAAGAACCTTTGTCTTCTGGCTTTTTAGAGTCTATTAAAAAACAATTATCTCTATAAGAGGACAAATTTTATCTTATTAATCATTTATATTTTGGTACACATCAGCTTTTGAAATACCTGTTGTAAAACAAGTTTTTTGTTTTTTTTTTCTGGGAAAGAGAATTAGAGGGGAGGGTTAGAAAGATCCAGAGGATCCTGGGCTCCTTAGAGTTAATGAGTTTATTATTTTATTGACTTAGATGAGGTTTTGATGTGGGGAAGGAGGGCATGAAGAACAAGAAAGCACTGGGTGCCTGAAGGATAAATAAGGGATTCAGGGGAAGGGATAGAAAAGGAAGGTTGGAAAAAGCAGTGAAACAAATGACCAAATTCATCATTCTGAGGCCTATCCTGTGGGTGCTAAGAAGCCCAGAAAAACTCAGGGCTAGCTGTGAAAGTATTGATATCATATTGTTTCAGAACATTTTAAATGATGGGGAAAAGAGAAGTACTAAACTACCCACAAGCCCAGATAATTTCTTCAAAAACAGATTAATTACTGACTCAGTTTTTCCAATGGTAGTTTGTTTTGTTTTGTTTTTTTTTTTTTTGAGAGGTAGGGATGGTGAACTTCCAAGAGGCCACACTAGAATTTTGAACTTATTAAATTGTTCCCTCAGACATTAGGCCTCAAGACCTCTACTTGCTTGCCTCTTATGTGTTTTTTGTTTGTTATTTGGCTTAGTATGGAAAGTGGTGAGGGATCTCCCTTCCACCTTAACTGGGAGGAGGGCAAAATTGCTTAGCATTCTCTACCAGAAATAAACCTTGTCAAGTAACTTTAACATCTGTCTGAAAGTTAGAAAAATCCCACCTTCTAATTTTCAATTTTTTAATAAAACAAAGATTTATTAGGTGCCTATTATGTGCAGGAGGCTGCTCTAGGTGCTGTGGACACAATAGCAAATCGGAATACAGCCCTGACCTCCAGGATCTGACATCCTTTGTAAGAGGCCAGGAAGCATTCAGAAAAGGGTGGGAAAATGGAAAGTATACTGGCCCTAGAGTCAAAGGATATGGTTTCAAAATTCTGCCTTATGATATCTGCTTGTGTGATGTTGGACAAGTCATTTTTTGCTGGATTTCAATCACCTTTTCTGTAAAATGAGACAATTGGATTAGATTGGCTGCAAGGTGCCTTCTTGTATTAGAGGCAATGTCATATCCTATGATACATTGATTTCTGAGCTACGTAGGCAGGTCAATGGAAAGAGTGCTGGATTTGAAGTCAGAAAGACCTAAATTTGAATCCTGCCTCAGACATTTACAAGTTAGGTGATTGTGAACAATTCACTTTAGCTGTTGGCCTCGGTTTCTTCATCTGTAAAATGGGGATAACAATAGCACCAAGTGTGAGATTGAACTAAGAATATATGTAAAGTGACTTGCAAAAAAATCAGATATGATGATGATGCCTGGAAGAAAAGCCCATTTTAAATGAATTTCTCATAGTCATAGCATTGGACTTGGAATCAGGAAAGCCAGAGTTTGACTCCTGCTTCAGACATATTTGTGCAGTGTGACCCTAGGCAAGTCACTTAATCTTTTAGCTTCAGTTTTCTCATCTGTGCAAAAAAGGATAATAATAGTATCTGCCTCCCAGGGTTATTGTGTGGATCATTTAAATGTAAAGTCCTTTGCAAACCTTAGAGTGATATATAAAACCTGCTGCTGCTACTACTACTATTACTACTACTAATATTACTATTACCCCAACTAGTTTTCTCCCTAAGTAGGTTGTCAGATCTAAAGGGACTTCACTTAATCTTTTGTGTCCACTGAGCCTCAGCTCCCTATCTTTCCCATTGGAGGTACTTGATAAATATTTTTTGAATAACTGAATTAATAATTCTTTGGTATTCTCATACAGATAAAAAACAAAGAATTGTGGCTGAAGCACACAGAAAAGCTGAGCTCTTTGGGATCAGATCCACAATCCAATTTGCTGGTGTCAAAGGGGAACACTTATATTCATTCCTGGGCAGAGAATCACATTATTCAAGGGATAGACTTGGAGTGGAAACCACACATATTAAGCTCCAGTATAATCCACACTCCCTCCTCCAACCAAGGATGCATTTGACAGACTGCATGGGAAAGAGCTATCCATCCTCTGGACCTTTTTAGGCTCATGCAGGAAGACTCCAAAAGCTGGAAAAAAAAGAAGGAAGATACAGCTTCTTCTGAAACAAATGACAGTATTGTTTCCTCCTACCAAATAATCGGCCCCTTCTATCGGAAGAAACTTCTCTCCTATCAAGAGATAAAAGGAGAATGAACTCCTCCTCCTGGCAAGCCCTCCAGCTGAGTCCTGTTTGTTCCTAGGAACAGGGACCCCATGTTGTTTACCTTTCTTAGCAGGACCCAAGCCCTTCATGAGAACCTTCAAGGCCAAAACACCTCTTCACAATAGTTGAGTTCTGATGCTGATATGCGCGCTGTCCCCAGAAGAGAGTTATTTCCCTTCAACCTCCCAGATGTGTTGTATCCCACCCCTGGAGGCTGTGGCATTGTCCCTATGTATTAGCTGGGGGGTAGCAGCAGTCCCATTTAGACAGGTGGCTTCCCACTTTTTTTTAAACAAACAAGGGGAGATGGAATGGGTTTCCTGGGTTTCTGTCACTCCCAAACAGTGCAGCTGTGCTCTGGCCCAGAATGGGGCAGCAGGAGGAGGTGGAGCAGGGCACAGGTTCTTTCATTATTGTTACCCTTTGATGGGATAGGATTATTCTGCCTTCAGTTGTCAGGAAAGTGGATCCCACAAGATTAGGTGCAGGTGCACTAATTAAACACACCCAAGGCTTGCTGAGACCTACAGAGGTTGCATTCTCTGGGCTTCTCAGGTGCAGGAATGGGGGCAAACCTGAACTAGGAGTTCAAGTTGTGGAGTTCTAGTCCTAATATCATCGTTGATGGGTTCAATGTCTTTAGGTTACTCACTTTTGTTCTGCAGGGCTCAGTCTTCCCATCTGAAAGATGGGGACATCACATCCTGTCTCATATTTGGTAATAAATCGATGACATTTTCATTTAATAATACACCTGTCTATAGCACTTTAAAACTGTCAAATAACTGTATCATCTCATTTGAATCTCTCAGCTTTGTTAGGTAGGAATTTTTATTCCTGTTGCGCTTATGAGGAAACAGAGACTGAAAGATATGAAATGACTTCTTTTTCTTCATACATTCATTAAGAACCCGATACAACATTTGCACCCAGGTCATTCTTACTCCAAGACTTAAATTGTAGCCACTATGCCAAACGGTCTCTATGCTCTTTATAGAAATCTGCCTCAATATTGGTTTTGTAAAGTTTAAGAGAATTACATTAGCAAGAGCCTTGGAGTCCTGAAAGAGAAGGGGTTAGAAAAATATGAAATGGGGTTTTTTAATAAACAGTACAGTGTAGGGCCTGTAACTTTCAGAGAACTTTCTTTTCCTACCATACAATAACTTCAATGATCCCTTCTCTCCTCAGAGCCTCACTTGAATTTACACCATTCACTTCAGTCATTACGGGATCCCTGGCAAGTGAAGAGGAACAGGCATATTTACCATTCTATGGGGAAAGAGAGGCAAATGGAAACCATGCGAATTACCCAGAGTCACCTCTAATTTGCTCCAATCAAAACAGGAGACCCTGTTTCAATAATATCCACCCTAAGCGAAAACTATGGGGAGGGGGTAGCTGATGAACCATTTCAGTTATAAATAAAGTCTTGTGTAAACATATTTCAAAATGTGAGCAAGAATGTACAGCCACTCTAATTAGGTTTTATACACTAAGGAGAATGTTCTCATTTTCTTAGGTAGGACTCAAGGGCTGATGAAGATGAGACTATCCCTACTGAGAAAGGGTTATATGGGCTATGGCTACTGGAACAGTTATTAAAGAACATTTAACTCCTTCTCCTCATTGCTAGGAAAATGGGTATATTTCCATTTTAAAATTGTTTTCTTCAAATTCAAGGCAGATTTGTGATACAGGGAAACCCAGCTTCATAGGATCTATTGAATTCTTTATATTTTCTTATATTTTTTTCTTACCACAACACCAATTTATCACCTTTTTTATGTCCTTCCTGAAATGAATAGTGCAAATGAAGCTTAGTGTCTTCACTCCAGGTAAAGCCTCTTCTCTCCGACTTTCCCCCCACATGTGTGTGAGTAAGATTGGATCTCAGGAGAGTGCTCTCAGAGGAATCAGCCTCCTCTTTCTTAAAAGATGATCTTACTTTCTCTTCTCTCCTGGTTTCGTAAATGGTATAGTCCTTCTCGTTGTCAAATTTAGCTTCTTCGTGTGTGCAATTAAACCTATCTTCTCCACTGTTGCTTTCACTCTCCCTTTCTCCTGGCTCCTTCCCTTCTACCAACAGATATACCGATCTCCAATATCCTAAAAACAAACAAACTTACCTTGATATTGCAGTATCTTCAAACTAGACTCACTGACAAACTTTTAAGAAGGTCTGCCCTTCTTTTCCTTTCCTCTCCTCTCCTCTCATCTCCCTTCTCTTTCCCTTCTCATTCTCCTTTCCCTTTCCCTTTCCCTTCCCATTTCCCTTTCCCTTCCTCTTTCCCTTCCCTTCCCTCTAATCTGCATGGAAGCAGTAACCTGTTTCATTTCTGGCATTTGTCCCTCATTAGACAGCCTGGTACCTTTTCCCACTCCCTGCTCTTGAGGGTGCAAAAATTGGCTCAAACAATTCAGACAATATAGAATTTAGCCCTACTATAGCTCAGAACTCCCAAGCTTGAGCAATTCATCACCTTCGGACATCCTTTTACTAGGGATCATGCTGGACTAGGAATCTACTTTCTGAAATACCACTGATGACTTCCTAACTGCCAATTCCATTGGTGCTTTCTCTCTCCTCATCCTTCTTGACTGCAGTATTTGAAACTATTGATTGCCCTTTCTTTTTGATATTCTCTTTGGCTCTGGTATCCTTGAATCTATTCCATCTTACTTCTTCTCCTTCTACCTCTCTGTTTGCTTTTTCTCCATTTTGCTCATTGGCTCCTCTTCCTCCTCCCTGTCTCCTAATGGTGGGCTTACCTAAGATTCCATTCTTAACCATCTTCTTTTTCTTAGTTCTTGGTGGTCTCATCTGCTCCAATGGCTTTAATTACCACTTCTGTGCAAATTGCTTGGAAATCTGCATTTCATCCCTATCTTCTACACTGATTCATAGGCTTGATATTCCCAATATCTGTTGGACATCTATCTACAAAATCAAATTCAATCTTAGGTTTCATTGTTGGCAAAATGGTTTCCAGAATGAGAGTTCATTGGTCAGCCTTGATTAGACTACATCCAAAGTATTATGTTCAGTTCTGAGCACTACATTTTAGTAAGAGCATTGACAGACTGATATGTATCCAGAGGGCTCTGAGAATGATGGTGAGAGTATTATAAATCTTGTCATGACAATGATTGGTTGAAGAAATTGTGAACATTTACCCTAGAAAAGAAAAGATTCAGGGGAAACAATATCTCTTTTCAAGTTTTTAAAGGACTGAAACTTGGGAGAGGATTTAGACTTGTTTTCAGTGTAAAAGAGCAGAACCAGGAGCAATTGTTCAACATTTAAAAGAAGTAGATTTTACCTTGATATGTAAGAGGAAAAAATCCTATCATTTTGAGCACTCAAAGTGAAATGAGCTATGGTTCTGATGCCTAGACATCCCACTAATAGCTCAACTGCCACACGTTCAAAACTTCCCTTTCCCCAAACACCATGACGCTTTCTTCTAATATACTTATTTTTTTAAATGATGCCATTCAGACACCTAGGCTTAAAATCCTTAAAATCTGTGACCCTTCCCTCACATCTAAGCTGCTGGCAAGTCCCATTCTTTCAGCCTTGATTCAATCTCTTGACATGCACGAGCTCCTATTTGATCCCACTGAAAGCATCCTACCCAGCACCCTCATTACCTATTGCCAGAACTATATCAAAAGCTTTGGAATTGGTCTCCCTGTCTCCTCTGAACCACAAGAATCTCAGACCTTAAAGATCATGTTGACCGTATGTGTATGTGTGTGTATGTGTGTGTGTGTGTGTGTGTGTGTGTGTGTGTGTGTGTGTGTGCCATTCACAACTTTAGTGGTAGGGTGAAGCCTATGGAGTCCTGCTCAGAATAATTCTTTTAAAAATAAATCGTATGACTAACTTTGACAGACTAAGCTCTTTTCAGCAATGTAAGGATCTAAGACATCTCCAAAGGCCTTGTGATGGAAAATGCTATCCACATCCAGAGAAACAAGTTTGGAGTCTGAATGCAGATTGAAGCATACTGTTTGCTCTTTTTTTTCTTCTGTTTTGTTTTGTTTCTTCTTTCTTGCAGTTCCTGCTATTGGTTCTAATTCTACTTTACAACATGACTAATGTGAAAATACATTTAACAGGAATGTATGTGTTGAACCTATATCAGATTGTGTGCCATCTGGGGATGGGAGGAGGGGAGGGAGGGAGAGAAAATTTAAAACTCAAAATCTTATGGAAGTAAATGTTGAAAACTAAAAATAAATAAATTAATTAAAAATAAAAAATAGATCATAATTGAAAGAAATATTCCCTTTCCAAATTTGGGCATCTCCCAAAATATATTAATATACCTTTTGGAGAGCTTGTAGATCCTAGATTTAGAACCCCTGTTCTAGTCCCTGGTATAGCCTTTACATTGTTGCCAAAATAATCTCCCCAAAATAACACATTTGATGATATTTTCCTACTTAGAAGCTTTCAGTGGCTTCCTGATGGATCATAATACAAAAGACAAACTCTTCTGTTTGACATTTATTCAAAGCACTCTGAAATGTGGCTCCATTTTACCTTTTCAACTCTTCCTCATTATTCTTCTTATACTCTACATTCTGGCCAAACAGAACTAGGAGCTACTCCCTGATGTCTTCCTGACCTCTATCATCTCTGTGACAAATCATCCCATGCATCTGGAAGAAACTGTCTCCACATCTGTGTGCGTTGCAATCTTTCACTTCTGTCAAGGCACAGTTCAGATAATATCTCTTCCTTGAGGTTACACTCACTATCTTCTGTACCTCTGATTGGAAGCTGAAGGATGAAGCAAAGAACTCCTCCCAAAGTCTCCTTTTTAAAGAGGACTTCCAGGCTAGCCAACTCTTCATTTACCACTGGCTGAATTCCAGGGACTGGACTTCACCATGCCAAGTCTATTCTTCCTTCTCCCTCCACCCCCCCTCCCAAGGCCTTCAGGTTCTTTTTGTGTATGTTCACTTCCCCCTTTAGACTATAACCTCCTTCGGGGCAAGGACAGTCTTTCTTTTTCTTATTAGTATCCCAAGCACTTAGCGTAGTGCCTGACACATAGTAGGATTGCAGGCACTTAATAAATATTTATTGACTTACTGACTTATTGATCCCTTCACCTAGAGGTAATTCTTTGGATAGTCTCATGCTTTTCCATGTCCTTCTATCACATATATTAGTCTAACTTTCAGTATAATTCAGTGTGTATATGCCTGATCATCCATTTTATTTTTAAGTTCCTTCCTTCCTTCCTTCCTTCCTTCCTTCCTTCCTTCCTTCCTTCATTCCTTTATTTCTTCTTTCTTTCTATCCTTCCTTGATGCCTCATCTTTAGTGTGGAGTTGGCTCTGGGTTCTTGTAGGTCAGTGGAACACGCAAGCTCTATTACCTTCTGCCTTCATGTATTGATCTAATGTTGAGTTGTGTCTTTATACTTAGTACAGAGCCTGGCACATAATAAGTGCTCAATAAATGCTGGTAGACTTACTCCTGACAGAGGAACAGCCTATATGAATATGGAGTGGCACATCACCAGGCTGGCTGCAGGTTTATGGTTGATAAATCGTTCAGCCAAAACAATACCCAAAGACTTCAAGCTAAGTTGTCATCTCTATCTGTGAACAGAGGACTAATATCAATGAAATTATAGGGCCTTAAAGTTATGGGTGAAGAGGAAGAGATTAGAGAATGCTTCATGAAGGAAGTTAAATTTGAGCTAGATCTTGAATGATCTTGGGGTACAGTTTTTGATGGAAATGCAAGGAATTACAGGCAAAGGAAGCAACAGAAAGAAAGGTAGGGAGGTAGACAAGTACAAAATATAGTGGGAAATAGTGAGGATTCAACTTGACACATACATCCAGAGTCCTTCTGGGACTCTAATAATTTAAATTTGCAAGGACCAGTAATCTAAATTTGCAAGGTTTGCCCTATAGAGGCTGCTTATTTTTTCTAGTTATTATACCCGCAGTTTGAGTAGTAACAATGATAATTATCACTGGCACTTATATAGCACTTTAACATGAGAATCTGTTTAGAGATAATTGGGGAATGACTGAAGAAATCATGGTATATGGATATAATGGAATACTATTATTTCATAAGAATGATGAAAGAGACGGTTACAGAGCAACCTGAGAAGATGAATGAATTGATGCAGAGTGAAGTGAGAAGAACCAGGAAAGCAATTATTTTACATTACAAAGAAAAACAATCTTCAAAGACTAGAACTCTGACCAATTTTATGACCAACCAAAATTCCAGAGGACTGACAAGGCAGAATGCTACCCAGTATCTGGCAGAGGTAATAGACTCAATACAAGAATGAGATAAACATCTTTGGTCCTCGTCAATGTGACAATTACTTTGTCTGACTATATATATATATATATATATTTTTTTTTTCATTTCTTTCTTGGTAGGGGGATAGGAAGGAAAGAAAATAAATGTTTATTAATTGGAAAAAGAAGTAAAAAAAAGAAGTGAATGGAAGAGCTTGCAAGGTTAAATGATGAACTTGGGATATGTGGAGTTTTGTGATGAAGAAAGAGGCTCTGGGAGTTTACTAAAGCGCTCACAGTAGCTTAAGGAGCTACCAGATCATGTCAGGCTAAGGGAGGCCTTAAGTCTCTCTAATCACATACACTGTCTTGGAAGGAAGGGGTGTGCCAGTCTCTGGCTTTTTTGTTTTTGTTTTTATTTTTGTTTGTTGGTTTTTTTTTTTGAGGCAGTAGAAATATCACTGGACTAGGAATCAAAGAACCTGGTTTTAGGTCCTGAGCTGAGCAATTAGTCTTGTAACAGTAAATTTATGATCATTGGCAAATGACTAAATATCTCTGAGGCAACTGGAGGTACAGTAAATAGAATAATAGGCCTAGAGTTATGAAGACCTTAGTTCAAATATGGTCTCAGACACATACTAGCTGTGTGATACTGGGCAAGTCATTTAACCTCTGTTTGCCTCATTTACTGTAAAAAAGGAGTAATGATATCACCTACATCACAAGGTTGTTGTGAGGATCAAATGAGATGATATTTGTAAAAAGAACTTAGCATAGTGTCTGGTACATAGTAGGCACTATATAAATGCCTTCCACTTGTTGGCAAGTGACTAAATCTCTTAGGGCCTCTGTTTTCTTATCTATAAAAAAACAATACTTCCTCTATATATGTCAACAATTCAGTTGTGAGAAAAGTTTTTTTCTGAATTGTGTAGTACTTTATACATATGAGATAATATTATTTTTGCTTTCATAAGGTAGTAGGGTGGGTAGAGTTTGGTGCCATTCTCATTGGGGAAGAGAACAATAATTCTTTGTTGGGGACCTCTTAAAGGTTGTAATTTCACACATCCTGTGTTGGAGGGTAAGCCGTTATAGAGACTGAACCCTGAGCCCGGCCTCAGGTGGAGAGTATACCCAAGGAAAGCAATTGGTTATATTTACTTATATTATTTGGTTTCTATGTTAAGATTAGCTTCCTGGTACTGTTTTTAAACCTAGCTTTGGCTGCAGATTTTTTTTTTTAGGCAATTGGGGTTAAGTGACTTGCCCAGGGTCACACAGCTAGTAAGTACAAAGTGTTTGTTCTGAAGCCGGACTTGAACTCAGGTCCTCCTGACTTCAGAGCCAGTGCTGTATCCACTGCACCATGTAGCTACCGCTGGCTGCAGATTTCTTAAAGTAGCTATTTTTTTCTTTGCATATTTTGAAATATTTGAACAAAACCAAACCATTTAAAAACAGCTATACAATAGTTCACTTTGAATCCGATCCAAGTAGGCACAGATCCTGAGCAATGTCCATTGCCCCTTCCTATTTAAGTGTTATTGTGAGAGTTTCTACACAATGCATTTCTGAAAAACAAAAAGGATGGAGATACTAAGAGGGAAGAGTGGTAGAAGGAACACACAAAAAATTTTTAAAAAAAAGAATAAAAGAAAAAGGAATAATTAAAGAAGGAAAGGAATAAAAAAGAAGGAAAAAAGAAAAAAAAGGAATAAAAGCATGATATGACAAAAGCCAGTTTAAGTATGTTACATTTTCTTTTTTAAAATTGTTTTGGAGGAGATATTGATCATTTTTTAAAAAGTTCAGAGGCTCTCCGAATTTAAGAGACATCAATAAAACCTAAGCTCCAACCTCAAGTGACAGAAAGCTAGAGGAGAAGGAAGAGGTTATTGAAGTCTTCTAAAATAGGGAAGGGGTAATAAAGAAACTTAAAGATATTACCATCATACAGGGTAAATGGATTAAGAGCCAGGACTTTCGGTTTATTTTAAGGTAATATTTATTTTTGTTTGTTTGTTTCTGTGATCTGGGACAGTGGTTTTATTGTTATTGGGACATCTTCAAGGTGGAAATTCTCATCACCAATGCAAATTGGGTACCTAATCTGCCACTTAAATTCTTAGCATTGCCAGCAAGGAATATTTATCTCATGACACAGAATACTTCTTTGTGATTTACAAATACATATTCTGAAAAGAAATGCGGCATGTTTATAACAATATAGTAATAGAAAAGGGAAGGAGTTAGCTCAGCCAAATGTGGATGGAACCAAAAAACTGGTGGGCTGGTGGATTACTAGGTGTGGCAACTTTAATGAAACTATTTTACTCATAGGGCTCCCATACTGAATAGCAACTGCAGACAGATTTGAAAGGTCGGCCTACTGGTTGAGGAATAAGAATTCAGATGAATTGTAACTTCTGTCCATATTATTGCATAAAAAAGGGGCCTTTAGTAAAGCCTGGAGACTACTAAAATGGCTATAGAGGAAATACTGGTATAGTATATAAATCAATGCTAGTCCTAGTACTGTATTACCCTTGTTACTCCAATTAACTTTCATTCTTTTTTAGACATTTCCTGGTCTTTGATCTTCAGTGACATTAAACCTTAGAGTCTTTCATTATAAATTGCTAAGGGGCAATTGTGGTCATGGGGGTGGCTTTACTTTTGACTTTTGCCACAAACCCATTTACCTTCTAAACTCCCAATTTATGTTTTTTTTTCTATTATAATTATATTGTTTCTTTTATTTTCATTGGAATGAATCCAGTATTCTCTGTCACCCAATGAAATATGTCTTTCTCTTTCCAAAGAAAAAGAAAAAGTTAAAAAAAAAACCCAACAACAACAAAAAAGTTAATTGTTTCACCTAACTAGGAGAATTTGAAGTTTCTGCATTTTCAGTTTTATACTTGCCACCAGCCATCCTTTTCCATCAACTTGGAGAGGACTCAAACCTAATACTAAGAGCTTACATTTACATAGCAGTTAAGACTTATGATGTGCTTTATAAATATCATCTCATTTTATACACACAACAATCTTAGGAAGTATATACTCTTATTAACCACATTGTGAAAATGATGAAACTGAGACATATAGGGGTTAAGTGACTTGCCCATGGTCACCTGGCTAATAAGTATGAGAGCTGAGGCCAATTTGAACTCAGGTCTTTATGACTTCAACTGCAGCTCTTCATCCACCATACCCATGAGTTACCTAATATGAGTTCCGTGTGGTAACAAAGTCAGACTTCATAAAGAATCATAGATGGTTTATTAATAATCAGCATAATAAAGACCTTTGGCTGCATGTTCCTAAATTGAATATAGCCAATTCTCATTCAAGTAATCCTCCGTTTCCCCCAAATACCATGTCATTGACTCCAGTGATATAGTTCAGTTTCACTCTTCCAAATCTTTCAGATTAGGCAGCTTGGGTTTGTTTACCAGGTTTCTGCCACAACATTACCCACTCCCTATAACTTATCAGTCAGGTCTTTGTTATCAAACTGAAGTTCATGATTCATCAGGTACATGACGTTTGGTCTCTTAGGTAACTAGTACAAGATAACAGGACAATTTAACCACCAACTGACCACATCTCCAAACCTCAAAACAGACTTATTTTCTCATTCAATCACAATCAGTAAAGGGAAAGGGGGGGTAGATTGACATAAATGCTGGGGCAAAGAATGAAATGAAATCCACAACTTAGGTTCATCCCACTGAATATAGTTAAGAGTTACCTAATGCTGTCCATGGACCCACCCCAGCTCATGAATTACTAAAAAAGCAAAACAAACAAACAAACAAACAAACAAACAACAACAACCACCAGCATGTCTACAGACCCCTGTGATAGAAGTTGTATTGGTATTAGATGTTGTTATTTTTGTTACCACAAATAAAGATATCCAGTCTGTCTCTTCCTTATACTATGACCTTGGCACCATAGCCTTTCCCATTTGCTTGGTCTTTAGCACAATACATAGTCAGTTTGGATGAAAAGTCATTTTACTTTAGCTTGAGTAGCTCTTGGAGGCTCAGGTTAGAAGCCAGTTTGGCATGGTGTAACAAATGATCAGACTTTTGTAGGTGTTTTTATGATTCCAAACTACCCCTTCTATTGCTACCTGAATCTCATTCTGATGACTTCCTCGGCTTTTGCACAGTCCCTTTCTTTTAGTGATAAGACAGTCATCCCTAGGCTCTTTTTCTTCTTAAAAAATCCTTCTGGGACTGATCCTTGCTCCAAATCTTTCCTAACTGACCTTCTTCTGGTTTATCATTAGCTCTGGGATCTTAGACAATTCAATTACTCTATTTGGGACTCTGTAAAACTAGAGAGTTAGCTCTGATACCTTTTATCTGTAGTCAGCTGAAATGCTTCTTTCTGGATCCTCAAGGCAAGGCTCCAGCCCAGATAAAATCATTCCACTTTTCTCTAGCACTGTTAGCACATACTTCCCCAGTCTGCTTGGCTTCTTCGTGTTGCTCCCACAGACCTACTCCCACTCTCTCATCCTGGCCCTCAGGTCCCAACTAATACATAGCTACCTATAAATCAATCTTGAAGTAGCATTAAATTAGCATTTCTAAAGGCCACCATTCCATCTAGAGATAAACAGGAGTTACATCAATAGGGAAGGAGTATATGTTCTAATGGAATATTATCCAGCACTTAAACATAGGGGAACCCCATTCCTTCCCCTTTGTGACTATTATCTGAAGCTGGATGAACATTACTAAAAGTTAGCAGAAAACAGTTAAAGGGGAGCAGTACATCAGCAATTTCTATTATTTTGGTAACTTCTTCCTTACCTTCCTACTTACCTGTTTAGCCTCCCTTCTTTTTTTGTTCCACCATTAGAGGGGGTCCTGGGAAGAGAAACTCAAGTCAGTTCATTTTGCTCAGATAAGAGGTTTAAACATTTTAGGAGGATGTTGAAACTGTTAAATAAAATGTGGTCTTTGGACTTTAGCCATGAAATTATTCCTTGCTGCTAACCATCATGCATAAATTGAGGTTTTGCATACTCTCGGGTAGCAGAAAATTACTTTATTTGCTGGGGGTAAGGAGGAGGACCTCAGAGGTCATCTAGTTTAACCCCCTAATTTTATAGATTGGGAAACTGAAGCTCAGATAGATGAAGTGATTTGCCCAAGGTCACCCAGGTAGTAAATAGCAGCCTTGGCATTTGACCTCAAGTTATAGGATCACAGATTTTGAACAGGAAGGGACCTTAGAAGACAACTAATCCAAACCCTATTTTTTTTTACAGATGAGGAAACAGTCCCAGAGAAGTTATAACTTTCCCAACATCACACAAGTAATAAATGGTAGAGCTGGGATTCTTAACCTAGTGTTTTTTCCATTACCCCATTCTATTCAGTTTCCAGATTAGCTCTTTCCACTGGACCCTGGTGATGGTATACTCCAAGACGCCAAGGATCTATGCTTTTATTAACATAGAGAACTCCTAGTATGATAATTACCTCTACCTACCCAGACTACACTTGCTTGTGATTTAGTAGTTTGAGTCCTGGAGTATTGCTTGAGGTGCAAAGGAGTTAAATTATTAGCCATGGTCACATGGCTAATAAGTGAGAGAAGCTAGATTTTAATCTAGGTTTTCCTGACTCCCAGCCCAGAATTTATTTCCAGATGAGGAAACTGAGGTCCAGAGAGATTCAATAATTTGCCAAAGGTCAGGAAGTAGTGGAGATAAGAGTTAAACTCAGGTCCTCTAGATTTTAGAAATGGACCTTTAGAGATCACTTAAAACAGGTTTATATCTTTTTTTGGGGGGGGGGAGGAAGGCCCCTTTGACAATTTGGTGAAAGTAATGGACCCCTTCTCCGAATAATGTTTTTAAATGCATAAAATAAAATACATGGGGTTATAAAGGAAATCAATGATATTGAGATACAATTATCAAGATATTAAAATCAGTTTATAGGCCCAAGGTTAAGGACCACTAATCTAAAATGAAGAGACTAGAGTACAAATAGGGAAACTGAGACCCTGAGACATTAAATGACTTGCCCAATGTCACACAGGTAGAGATAGAGAGACATGATTTCAAAACAGCTTATCTTATTTTAAATTTCATTCTCTTTCAATAATACTGTCATGCCCCCTCTTTCCAACCTTTCTGTTTTTTTTTTTTGTAACAGTACATATGGTATCTATTTTAACATATTAAAACACTAAAAAAATCCTAGTAATTCTCAGGAAAAAAAAACCTTTTAACATAATTCTCTGGATACTCTTCTCAAGTCTTAGTTTTGCAGGGTAGGTGTGCCAAAAGCTTCAGGAATAGTGAAAATCAGAATAAGGTGTTCTCTGTCTTATAAAAAGAAGGTAAAGAATTCCACTTCTTTCTTAAATTTCTAGTGTCATCTGTTGTGAAATGTATTGGAGAGATGTTTAAGGCCTCAATTATTGATAAATTATGAGCACCAATTTTGTGATAAATTTTATGATTATTTTCTGGTCATGTGAGGAAAGAAAAAATTCATTTTTCTAACTGGCTTTGAATTGTGTAATTAAAAAAAAAAGGAAGAAGCAGCCCAATCAAAGCTAAATGCAATGTTTGTTTTAAAATGTCCTGAGGTGGAGACCTTGCTAGCAAGCTTTTATTGCTGAGTTATAACCCCATCTGGGAAATGTGGTTCATAATGGAAATGCTGATGTTTCCTTAATTATCAGATTGCCACTGGGCACCAGGGTATTGAAGGAATTTCCTTAGTTTGGAATGGCATCTCCTAAGAGAAGTTGGAGGAAAAAAAGGAAAAAAAAGAAAGAAAGAAAGAAAGAAAAAGGCTTCATGGAGCTTCACCACAGCCAAATGGTGCCATCTAAGGGAAATGAAAGAAAAGTGGTGCTTGGGTTTCTGCCCCCAGAACAGTCTGCTTTGGCTTTTTAATCACCTGTATAATTAATACCTTTAATTTTTGATTCAGAAAGGTTAATATTAAGCAGCTGCTTAACTTCCAGGTTCTGATGCTGCCTGGCTTCAATTGTGTCCCTTAAAACACAAACCCGTAGAGCCAATTTGATAAACCATAGTATGTATTGTGGGAGAAACATTGGACTTGGAGGCTAAAGGTATGGCTCCAATTTCTATTGTACCATGAGCAAGTTACTTAGACCATCTGAGTTGCAGCTTCCTCATCTGTAATGTAAAAAGAAAAATTGGACTGGATAGTTGACCTCTAAGATTCCTTTCAGCTCTAATTCTATTATTTAATAAAGTACTCAGACTACATACAGTTATCACTTCCACATTGGGAGGGTTAGGGGTGCGGTGCCCCTGCTACCTAGAAAATCTGCATAAAATGTTTTGCTCCCCTTCTTTATAGCAGAGAAAAAGTCTGATTTTTTTCTTTTTCTTTTATGGGGTGTTTACAGTACCTTATTGTAAATTTTGGGTTGATATTATACAATACTATATATATATTTTATACATTTCTGAGTTTCTAAACTTTTCTGTGTCATTTGCTGGCCTTTATGTGTGATTTGTGGCTTCTGCAAAACTCCTCCCAAATTTCCATTCAATTTCTTATGCCAACCCATGATATATTGAAACTGAGATGGGGAAAGTCACAATGTGGAAGGGATCACTGAATAATTCATACTTCATACCAATATCATATTCTGGAGGGCTTCCACTGTTCTATCTTTGTAATGACTTAAGAAGCAAAATGCTTTACATAATTTCAGAAAATAAAACCAAATCATTGTATTTATGGAATGATCCTTTGTTGGATCATTACCCATGTCCCACCCCCTAACTGTGGGCTCTGTACTTGAGCCTCATCTCTTCAAATCATCTTGCTTGGTGACCTCACCAGTTCCCATGGGTTCAATTAATAGCTATATTCACATGACTCCCAGATCTCTATATTGTTGCCATTGTTCAATTGTTTAGTTGTGTTTTACTCTCTGTGACCCCATGGATTTTGTCCATGGGGTTTTCTTGGCAAAGATATTGGAGTGATTTGTCATTTCCTTCTCCAGTGGACCCTATTTTGCAGATGGGAAACTGAGGCAAATAGGGGTTAAGGACTTACCCAAGGTCATATAACTAGTAAGTGTCTGAGGCAAGATTTGAACTCAGATCTTCCTGACTCCAGGCCCTGTGCTCTATCCACTATATCACCTAACTTCTCTCTCTGTCTCTCTCTCTCTCTCTCTCTCTCTCTCTCTCCCTCTCTCTCTCCTCTCTATATCTACACACACACATCCCTAATTTGTTTCTAGAGTTTCAATACTGCATTATCAAATAAATATTTTTAGACATTTCAAATCTGATGTCTGTAGGCATCTCAAACCCAACATGTCTGAAAAAGAACATTTTCTTTCTCTGAAAAAAACTGCCCTTCTTCCAAACATCCCCATTTCTGGGGAGAGCCACATCCATCATTCCAATTACCCATATGTTCAACCTTGGAGTCATCCTTGATTCCACTGAACCACACCACACATAACCAATCAGTTGTTATGTCTTGATGATTCTACTTCTACAGCATCTCTCACATCCATCCCCTTCTCTCCACTCACAAGGCCCTTATCCTACTTCAGGCCCTCATCATTTCTCAGCTGGACTACTGCGATAGCTTCCCAATTGATCTCCCTAGCTCAGTTTTCTTCCCCTTCTAATCTGTCCTCCACGGTTACCAAATGGATATTCCTAAAGCAAAGTTCTGAACATATCATTCCTTTTTGCAATAGATTTCAATAACTCCCTATTGTACCTAGAATAAAATGCAAAATCCCCTATTTGACTTTTTTTTAAATTTTGGCTTTTTTTTCTCCTATTTGACTTTGAAAGCCCTTTGAATCATTTTCCTTTATACACTCAGCAGCCTAACTAAATTCGACTTCTTACTTATCCTCACAACATGATACTCCTTTGCACAACCTTGCACCCCAAGCCTAGAGAGTGTTCCTTCTTCCCTTTTGCCTTTTAGAATTCTTTTTTCTTTTAAAACTCAGGTCAAGTGGCATCTCTTAGATATGGTCTTTCCTGATCCAATCATTCTGGAAAGCAATTTGGAACTATGCTCAACACCCTATAAAACTGTGCATACCCTTTGATCCAGCAATACTATTACTAGGTCTGTATCCTGGAGGGATCATAAAAAACTGAAAAGGACCCAGATATGTAAAAATATTTATAGCAGCTCTTCTTGTGGTGGCAAAGAATTAGAAGTTGAGGGGATACCCATCAAATGGGGAATGGTTGAACAAGTTGTGGTTATATGAATGTAATGGAATACTATTGCCCTGTAAGAAATGATGAGTAGTCAGATTTCAGAAAAACCTGGAAAGACTTACATGAACTGACGCTGAGTAGAATGAGCAGAACCAGGAGAACACTATACACAGTAACAGCAACAATGTGCGATGATCAACTTTGATAGATTTAGCTCTTCTCAGTAATACAATGATCTAAGACAATTCCAAAACTCTCATGATGGAAAATGCTATCCATATCCAGAGAAAAAACTGTGGAGTCTGAATGCAGATTGAAGCATACTATTTTCTCTCTCTCTCTTTTTTTTCTTTCTCGTGTTTTTTCCCTTTTGTTCTGATTCTTCTTTCACAACATGAATAATATGGAAATATATTTAATGTTATTTTACATGTATATCCTATATAAGATTGCTTGCTGTCTTGGGGAGGAGAGAGGGAATGGAGGGAGGGAGAAAAAAATTGGAACTCAAAATCTTATAAAAGTAAATGTTGAAAACTATCTTCACATGTAATTAGAAAAAATAAAATACTATTAAGTGGAAAAAAAAGACAAGGCCTTTCCTGATTTCCATCCCAGGTTCTCATGCCTCTTCCTCCACCTAAAATTACCCTGTATTTCCTTCATATACACATATGGGATATGTGTGTGTATGTGTGTATGTAGTGAGGTAGCTAGGTGGTACAGTGAATGGATAGAGCACTGTGTCTGGAGTCAGGAAGAATCAACTAGCTGAGTTTAAATATGGTTTCAGACACTTAGTAGCTTTCTGATCATGGGCAAGATACTTAACGTGTTTGTCTCAGTTTCCTCATCTGAGGATGGTAGGTGTTAATAAAAAAGTTATTGATAATAGCACCTTCTTCCCAGGGATATTGTGAGGAACAATTGAAAAATATTTATAAACTACATAGTCCATTGTCTGGTACAAAGTAGTCACTGTATAAATGCTAGCTATCATCATTATTCATGTATGTTACATATATTATTTTTTTTAATTTTTTTTAGGCAATTGGGGTTAAGTGACTTGCCCAGGGTCACACAGCTAGTAAGTGTCAAATGTTTGGTCTGAGGCTGGATTTGAACTCAGGTCCTCCTGACTTCAGGGCCCGTGCTCTATCCACTGCTCCCATATATTGTTTTTAATATTATATGAGTAACACTGTTCCCACACATAAATGTTCAGTATTGGTTGTTTTGTGGGTTGATCAATCACTGGAATTTTATTTTTGATTTGTTTTCCTTCTTCTTAATCTAGTCTGTGTCACTAATCTACATTTCCCTTTTATACTTACCAAATAGATTTTAAAATTACAGATTTATAATATAGTTGTTCTGGAAATTTTATTGTCTTTTTAGGCCTTTTCCTTTCATTATTTCTATTGAGATTCCTTTTCTTCCAAAAAAATTCCATTATTATTTTGTGTAGTACTATGAAGTATCCCCTTGGTAATTTACGTGTTGGAACACTTAATCTATGAATTAATTTAGGTAGTTTCATGATTTTTTTTTCACATTGGCTTGAAACATCAGTGGACATTGAATACTAACGCAGCTATGTGACATGATAGATAGAGGACTGGACCTACTGTCAGGAAGACCTGAGTTCAAATCCAGACTCAGACACTAACTAACTGTCTGATCCTGGGCAAGTCACTTAATTTCTCTCTGCCTCAGTTTTCTCACCCATAAAATGGGGACAAAAACAGCACTTACTTTTCAGGGTTGTTGTAAGGATCAAATGACATAAAATTTGTAAAACATTTTGCAAAAAAATAAAGCAGTATGTAAAAGCTAGCTATTGTTCTTGCTATTATTATAATGTCCTCACTTATTTAAGTGTTCTTGTAGGTACATAAAAAAGTTTTTAGTAGCAATATATGTATATTATGTGTGTATGTATATATGTATATGTATTATTGTACATGCATATTTATATGTGTGTATGTACATATTAAACTGATTGCATGTGTATGTCTTGGTTTGTTAATTCCAGGATGTTTTACATATTGTGTAATCTTCATTAGAATATTTCTTACCATAAGATCATTCATTTGGAACTAGGAAGGACTTTTGAGGTTATCAAGTCCAACTTCTTCATTTTCCAGATAAAGAAATTGAGGCACAGGGAGGTTACATGACTTGTTTAGAATCACATATCTAGTCAGTGTTCATGTTGAGATTTGGACTCTGATTCCAAATCCAGAGGTCTGTTCACTATACTACTACATGTTCTTGCTGGGGTCCTCATATTGCTGGGGAATCTGGTGAACAAAATCTTTGCTCTTCCTTCTAAGCAACCCATTTGTTAGTGTGATTAAAATAACTCCTCCAGTATCCCTTCTCTTTGTTTCTCTGAGTCTCTTTATATTTCTCTTTGTCTGTGTCTCTATCTGTCTCTGTTTTTGTCTATCTTCGTGTCTAGAATCATTCTGTGTCTGCCTCTCTCTGTTTCTGACTCTGTCTCTCTGTTTATACACACTCTCTCTCTCTCTCTCTCTCTCTCTCTCTCTCTCTCTCTCTCTCTC
>NW_020954619.1:1298766-1360982 GCF_900497805.2 Vombatus ursinus
TCTCTCTCTCTCTCTCTCTCTCTCTCTCTCTCTCTCTCTCTCTCTCTATCTCTGTACCAGTCTTTCTATCTCTCTGTTCAGTCCTTTATGAGGCATGCACCTCAACCATTTTCTCCTACCTTATGTACACGAATACCCAAAAGCAAAAGTGGGCCTGACTTAAAGAAGGGTTTTTTCCCCTCAAGTGATCTCCCCTTTTGCACTCTTTCCTTCAGAGAATTTGTTGAAAACCCCTGACTAAACTCCTGCCTCTGTGGGATTGTTTCAGGATACTGCTAGATTATTTCTTATTTATTGACCATATCCATTCAATTCCATCTTCTCCCTCAGGAGCTCGCCATCCCCCCCTAATGTTCTGTCTCTACTCTCCTCCCACTTCAAAGGCAGTACCTCTCAAAAGTACCTCTTCTCTTGCACATTCCTCAGGGTCTTCTAGGACCCTCTTGTGACATATCTCTCTTCTCCCCAACTGCTAGGAATTTCCCCATATTGTCCCTCTTCTATTATGACTTTTTGGTCTTTGAAATATGAATTCACCGGGAGTCATCTTTTAAAGAAGCAAGTTTAAAATGTCTAAAACTCTTGAGATTGAAAATCACAATTTTTACACTGAAAATTTAAGGTGAGGCTGAGAGATTTGTATTTCCTTCAAGAATTTTCCCATATTTTTAAACTAAAGGAAAGTGGAAGTTTGAATTTCAAAGTGAAATCAGAGTTGGAAGGGATATTAGTGGTCATCTAGTGCAAACTCCTACCCCACTCAATAATATTCTATGTATCTTTAGCTATTGGCACTGTTGAGCCTCTGCTTACATGCTTCTAGTATATAGCTACTACCATTTGGTCCCAGATCTTCATTCAAGAGATAAATAGAATAAGTATGAATCCTCATTAGCTCTTAGTCCTTCAAATTACTCAAAGACAATGACCAAACCCAGACTAAGTCTAGGTATTTCAAGTTCCCCAAAGCAGCCACTGATGATATCACCTTAGAAAATCAGGTGCTCACCTGCTAGATGGCCCTACTGTCTATTGAACAGATGACATAGGGTCATACTTACTCTATGTTCAGAGTTATGTATTATGAATTGAGTGATATCACATGGCCTCTTTAATAAGATGATTAGGCCATAGGTCTGTACACAATGTCAATCTGACCAAGGACTTTGATACTGTTAGCTGTGAGGGCTTTTGGAAAATTATAGCAAAATTTGAGTGCCCAGAGAAGTTCTTCAGTATTGTACATCAGTTTTATGCATGACAGTGTGCTTACATGGGTTCTGGATAATGGATGGTGCTTTCATGCTTTCCCAGTCACCGATGTAGGAAAGCCAAGCCGTGTGCTTGCTTCCATGCTTTTTAGCATGATGTTTTCAGCAATGTTGTCACATGCCTTCAATAAGGGTGAAAGCAGTATCAAGGTCTGCTACCACACTGATTGTAAATTATTTCACTTGAGAAGGCTATAAGACAAGACTAAAGTAGAGAAAGAGTTGGTGCATGACTTTTTGTTTACAGATGATTTGATTGTTCACTCAATATAGCTTTCTAAGCTGAGATGCAACAAAGTATGGATCAGTTCTTTGCTGCTTGTACTAATTTTGGCCTGACAATTGCCACCAAGATACAGGTACTCCAACAGTTAGCTCTATACCATCCGTATGTGCGACCAGTAGTTACAGCAAATGCAGAAGTTTTGAATGCTGTGGATAAGTTCACTTATGTTGGTAGTATGCTTTCCAGGGATGTACACATTGATAATGAGGTTGACACACTCATTGCCAGAGCTAGCTCAGTGTCTGGCAGGCTCCAAAGGAAAGTGTGGGAAAGAAGAGGTATTAGACTGACTACCAAACTGAAAGTCTACGGAGCTGTTGTGCTGATCTCATTGTTGCATGCCTGTGAAACCTGGACAGTTTACCAATGCCATGCTAGGAAACTGAATAGCTTCCATTTGAATTGCCTTAGGAAGATTCTGAAGATCATCTGGGAATATAAGGTACTCAAAACTGAGGACCTTTCTCAAGGTAGACTGCCAGGCATTCAAACTCTGCTGCACAGAGTGCAACTCCAATGGTTTCCTGTTCATAAATTGTAATTCAGTTAGAACCCACTAAGATCACCCCTAAAACAACAACAATCAGAGATATCATAGCACAATTAAATAACCATCAACTTAAAACAATTGTTATTAATTCAATATCATCTCACATCCTAGAAAAAAAAAAGTCCCATTCTATCAGAGATACTTCCAGGTCCTAAAGGCAAGTAGTGTGAGAAGTTATTGTATAATCGCACTTGTAGACCCAGATACTATTTCAAACATAACTATGACTATGGACAACATAAATAAATAAATACATGTGATCAGATACAATTAAGTAATGTATCTGAGGCTCTAAGAACACTGCAATATTTTAAAATATATATTTTATTGATGTTTCATGGACTGCCATTATAAAAATCACCACAAGGTGGCCAGGCTACTTACTTGGTCATGTGGCATTCTGTGATTATCTAAGCTGGTCCTTAGAAAACAGACTCAATCTATACTTGATTCCATATTTGAAGCTTTTATAACATGGTAGAACCCTCCAAGCTTTGGTCTTTGCTGAAAGGGCCTTTAGGAACCCAAGGACACCTCCATGCCAATATTTTTATTGATAAAATATTTGTTGAGGGACAGCTAGGTGGTGCAGTGGTCTGAGTGCTAGGCCTGGAGTCAGGCAGACCTGAGTTCAAATCTGGCTTCAGGCACATACTAGCTGAACAAGTCACTTAACCCTGTTTGTCTCAGTTCCTCATCTGTAAAATGAGCTAGAGAAGAATGGCAAACCATTGTAGTATCTCTGCCAAGGAAACTCCAAATGAGATCATAAAGAGTTGAACATGACCGAAAAATGAATGATTGATTTGAAGAGAAAGATATCTGTGGTTTCGGGCCCAGGATTCAAGAAGATCTCAGTTACAGTTCCTTCTCAAATAGATGGTGATTGTGTAAAATTATCAATTCAGAGCAGGTACCAATTTTTATTTTGAGAGCAAGTTTCCTTACTCAGAATTATCTATACTAGAGGTTGGTACACTACAGCTGGCAGTCTAAATTCAATGTACAATCTATTTTACATTTTTGTAACACTTAGCTATAAAGCCATACAAAAATAGGCAGTGGGCTAGATTTGGCTTGTGGACCATAATTTGTTGATTCCTTCTCTTTTCAAATGAAATCAAAATTATGGTCTAAAAAAAACCTATATCTCAAACTCTGAGGCTGAATTTGAACTCAGATCTCATGGACTCAGGGACCAGTGTTCTATCCACTGTGCCACCTAGCTAACCTAAAAGCCCTGTATAAATACTTAAGTATGCATTAGTGGCCTCCATTTCTATTTGAGTTTGACACCACTGGTCTACAGGATGGGTATGATGTTTCATAGCATCATCCTTCAGTGCTTCCAGACTTTAATGGATTCCTTATCTTGTTGTAGTGGATGTGCTTTCCAGGGGGTGCAACTCATAACCCATCCACATTAATTTATTCTGTGCAAATCTTGATCATGTCCTTCCATACATTCTCCAAAGAGGATCTACGCAATATGTTGGCAATATGAACAATAATGTATGAGTTTATTGTCTATTTTATTTGTTTACATTATGGCAGGCCACAGTCATTTATAAAAATCAAATCTCTTCCAAAATACTCATAACCTCAGAGGAGCAGTGAGTAATTCAAAATATTTTTGAATGAAAGTGTCAGTTTAAGATCCTTCACATAAAACATACCTACAAAGCCTATTTGCAAAGTAAATTTACTCTGGATTTCTGATACCTATGAAAGTTTTTTCTATTATATTTATTTAAAATTACAACAGTTTACATTAGAAACAAGCTCAAACAATTAAGGTAAAAGATAAATAACTGCATACAGTTTAATTTTACAAAATGCAAACATACATCTTTCATTGTTCCATTATCTGAGTATTAAGAGTCATATAATTGCACAATGCATTTCCAACTGTCTTTAAGGCTCTAAAATTAAACAGAGCTGACTTTTATGAAATAATCTTTATTTTCTTCCATTATGCAAATAGTTGACCGCATAGATTAAATTTAAATCAGAATTTAATATGCGCCCCTTTAAAGTTAATTTGTCTTTTTGTGCTTTCCTTCTGAAAATCAGAGACTTATAAAGATTCTTTGAATTCATCTAGGCCTTTGGAGAATCCAGAAAAGAGACCCCAAAAGCAATTTCTATGCAGATATCTTGTCTTTCTGGACACTTTAAATCCAAAATCAATCTTATTCCCACTCCCAAGAAGTTGTTTCTTGAAGTTGCCCCATGTAAACCAAACTAAAGTTCAAGGTTCAGATGAGGATATAGGATCATAAGATCTAGAATGGAAATGATCTTGGAGATCATTTTAGCACAACCCCTTCATTTTATAGATGAGGAAACTGAGGCCAGGCATATACTTAGCATAGTTAAAGGAGAAATTAGATGCCCTTAAAAAAGTAGTCTGGAATCAAAGAATAATTTGATTGATTCATATGAGCTTGCATCCCACTAAGACTCCTTGATCTTTTTCACATGGAACGTCCTTTGTCATATTTCCTCCATCTTGTTCTTGAGCAGTTGATTTTTAAAACTGAGTGTAGGATTTTACATTTGTCTTCATGAAATCACATCTTATTAGAAATGGATTGATTGTTCCAACCTCTCAAGATTTTTAAAAAATAATTTGAATTCAGATTTTAATACCTAATGTGTTAATTATCTCCATTTATTTTCTGCAAATTTGATAAGAGGACCTCTATATTTTTATTCATGTCATTGATGTGAATATTCAACAGCACAGAGACAAGCACAGACCCTGGAGTACATTACTAGAGAATTCCTTTTAAATTGATATTGAATCCAATTACTCAACAAGTTCTGAATTCCATGAATTATTCTGTCCTTTATGACACATCTCATTTTATCCACAAAAAATAGCATGACTGCCTAGTGGTTGGCTAAATTCTAGGTAAACTCTAGCAAACTTTGCAAGAAAAGAAATGAGGTTAGTCTGGTTTGAGTAGTTCTTAATGAAGCCATATTGGCTCTTTGTGATTTTTTTAAACAAACACTCATTTGCTCTCATTAGAATGTGAGCTTCTTGAGGGCAGAGAGCATGTTTTTGCCTTTCTCTTGCCATGTAACCCTAATGCTTTCCACAGTGTTTGATGTATAATAAGCATTTGGTAAAGTCTGTTGACTGACTGATTGAATGATCTATGCATTCAATAACATATTCCAAGTCTTGTCATTTGCACCTTCACAATTTTCTTCTATATTTTACCTCTCTCTAATCACACATCACCCTGGTGCAGAAAACAATAGCCTTCTTGTTGGTCTTCCTTGCTCTGGTTTCACCCTTATTTATTGACCTTCTATACTCAGCTGCCCAAGTGCTCTTCCTGAAGAACAGGCCACATGCCCTCTCTCCTCCCTCCCACCCTCACTGCCATGCAATAATTCCCTGCTACCTTAAAGGTCAAATAGTAATCCTCTGTTGGCTTTTAAATCCCTTCACAATGTTGCCCTTTCTTGTCTTCTGACACTTTACTTCTCTCTGTATATTCTAATATCTGGTGATGCCGACTTTGCCATTCCTCACACATGACATTCCATCTCCAGAAAATGGAGTATTTCCTGAGCCTGGAATGCTCTCCATCCTAACTTCCACCTCCTGTCTTCCTTCAAGACTGAGCTCAAATCCCACTTTCTGAAAAATGCCCCTTTCAGTCTGTCCCCTCTGCCTTCCCAAATTCCCAGTGCTTCCTTTTTGAGGTTACCTTCCATCTTCATGGTATTTATCTTGTATGTACATAGTTGTTTGCATGCTGTCTCCCCCATTAGAATGTAAACTCATTGAAGATAGGGACTATATTTTCACTTTCTTTGTATTCCCAGTGTTTAATACTAAGGCTTAGAATATAATAATCACTTAATAAATGCTTGATGAGTTATTGAGTTATCTCTTCAATATTATCTCCAATAGATTGCTGGTTTTCTTTTCTGATAATCTTATGTTGTACCTATTGCTATTGGTAAATAGCTTGGAGAATGTGTCTGTTTACTCTTTCACTCCATTACTATTTTAAAACTTTCTTGATCAAATTTTATTTTAACCAGATCTTTTATTCTATTACTATTCTTAAGTGAATTTTGTTTTCCAGGGTGCAATACAAGGCTACTTACGTGGCCAGGGAAAGAGCCAGAGGAGCAAGCAGCTCAGGGTAGGCTCCTAATCACATGGAGGTCCTACCTTCCAGAAAATGGGGTTCCTCATCTCAGCCATTGAATTCTACTTTCTCTAAGTGATAGCTTAGGGGTTAGGGATGGTTGCCACAACCATGTGTTCTATGTTTGGATAATGCCTAAAGCTTCTGAAGGAAGAAACTAGCATGTCTGAGAGACAAATCATCAGAAGTTAGAATTTAGCACAAGAAGGGAGTCAAAAGAGAGAAAGTAAAGCAAGCAGGCTTTCTATTGAGGGGAAATACTTACATATGAGGGTCATCAATGGAGGCTGGAACTTAGGTCTACTGTAGTATCAACCACACAAGGTGCTAAAACAGGTCAAGCCTGATGGGTTTTTATAGGATCCTTATCTGTTTCAAGCATGGTCACACATTGAGAGGAGGAAGCAAGGAACCTTTATCTAGTGTACAGGTGATGGTTTGGAGAATGATGCTGGAGGAAACATGCAGGGAACTAGTAGGTTAGTAAGTATCTAAACTCCCTATCATGAGGAGTTTTCGGCCATTAACAAAGGTTTTATGCTAAGTTGGTTCAGGGGATTTAGATTTCTCTGCCATCTTTGTTTAGTGGGGTGAGAATGCTTCCAGTGTCCTTATATCTTGTCAGATGGCAAACAGTTCATATTTTTTATATCTCAAGGTGTAATCCAGAAATTAAAATTATATTCTCTGGCACTCTCTTGACTAGCTATTCACTGCCCAAATCTGCCTTTATCTCATAAAGTCCAACCAGAAAATGTAGTGAAAACACCTATTGTACTTCTAAGATTTCCAGTTTCTTGTCAAGGACTTCATTCATGTTTCTTAGCAATATTCCTACTAGACAGATCACTTGTCTCCATCTGAATAAACAGAAGTTGGTAGAGCTTTTCAGATCTGACAAGTCTTGGGAAATTATCATATTCCCAGGGATGATTGAGTTTTTATTCCCATCGAGTCAACATGTATCTGCCTCTGTGCTCTTCAGCCACTCCACAGAATGGAGACATACAAGTTGTGCTCCCTGGGTATCTGGAGCAGCTTCCTCATCTTCAGACTCAGGAGCTTAAAATATATAGCATCTTAATTCCTTTACAACTCTAATTTCCTATATTTGTATAACAACTTTCTAATAACCTAAAAGTCTTCTAATAACTTTCTACCTTTCAGAGGCAGAGTTGAACTGAATGACCCCGAGGACTTGAGCGATTTCCCTTGCCTCATTCATCTTCAATGACCTCATTTGTAAACTGAGGGGATTGGATTAGATGGATCCTGAGCTACCTTCTATCTGCCCATCTATGATTGCAATATGATCTCTGGAAGTAGTATGGTACAGTGGAAAGCACAATGGATTTGAAATCAGAAGACAGGAGTTCAAAGTTACCTTCAATCACTTACTATCCATGTGGACAAGTCACTTAACTCTCTGGGTCTCATCTATAAATGAGACAAATTATTTAATCAGTCTCTAAGATTCCTTCCAACTTTAGAGTTATTTTCCTGTGATATGACTATATAACCCTTTCAACTTTTAAGATTCTTTGGGGACAAAGCAAAGATGGCAGAGTAGAGAAAGTGCTCAGCTGAGTTCACCCAACATTTCCCTCCAAACAACTTTAAAATAATGCATCAAAGTGAATTCCAGAGTGTCAGAGCCAGCAAAAGGTCAGAGTGATATATTCTTCCAGCTCAAGGTAACATAGGAAATCAGAAAGAGAGAATGGTACCACAGGAGAAGAAGCTGACCCAGAGCCCATGCAGATGAAACATCAGTGGTAGTACTAGGTGGTGGTGAAAGATGCAGTAGCAGCTTTAGGAGTTCTCAAACCAGAGATGGCAAGGGGGAATGGCAACTAGTCAAAAAGAAATTAAAAGAGACACCTGAGCTAGGATTGGACACAGCACCAGATGTTGTTTAGCAATTCCATCTCCTATACCCACTGCTTGGTCATAGTTCAAGGGCAGAGGAGCATTTTCAGTCAAGAGGAAGCAGGAATCCTGAGGGGCAACTGTTTGGCAACTCCATTGTCTATATCTACTTCTGAGTCATAGCTCAATGGCAGGGATGAACATTTTCAGTTGAGAGAGAGTGAAAGCCCTGTGAGGCAGCATCACTTCTGGCTCAAAGGGATCAGAGACCCTGAGGAACAATATTATTTCCAATCCCAAGGGAAAAGGGGCCCTTGGGAGCAGTATCTATTGAAATCCCAAGGGATTAGGGGCCCTTCCTAGGTAAGGACCAAGATGCAGACTATAAGAGCACTGACCACATCACTCTCCATGTGACATTGTCTTGGAGGAACTGAAAGCTTCCAACACACAGAACTAGCTCTTAAAACCAACAATGAGAAAAAGCCTGAAGCTCAGAAAGTGCCCCTTGCCTTCCCTATGCCGGGAACAGAGATCAAGATTGACATAAAGTTCCAAATAAAGAAACTGGAGGGAGGGGAATGAACAAACAATAGCAAAAAAGAAACTGACCAAAAAAAATCTACTATAGTGATAGAGAGGATCAAGACACAAACACAGAAGAAGACAATGAAGTCAAAACAGCTATAAGCATAAGTTCAAAGGGAAAAAAAATCTGTAAATTGGGCATAATAAGTCAAACAAGAATTCCCAGAAAGACTAAAAAAATGAAAAATCAAATTAATGGTAGAAGAAAAATCAGGCAAAAAAATGAAAGCAGAAGGAGAAAATGATGAAAAAAAAATAGCTTGGTAAAAGATGCACAAAAACACTGAAGAAAATAACACCTCAAAAACCAAAATTGGCCAAATGTAAAAAGAGGTACAAAAATTCACCAGTGAAAATAACTACTTAAAAACAGAATTGGCCAAATGGAGAAAGAGTTTAAAAAGTTCACTGCAGAAAATAATTCCTTAAAATTAGAATTGGGCATTTGGCTGACAAAAGGGAGAATCCACATTTTCCCAGACCTGAATGAGTAAACACAATGAGCAGGAATCCATCCATTAGCCTATACTTAGAATTTCTTTTACTGTCTGATTGGATCTTAACTTGGGTAAGTCTTTGCTCAAGATTTCCCACACTGGTTGATTTCTGGATGAGGAAATAGAAAAGGGGAAAAACCTTTGGTCCTGATTCAATAATTCATTATTAAATACAAGAGAGAAATAATCAATTTTCTCAAGTATACTTCTTTTTTACTTTATCTTTCTTGTGGGTTTTTTTGGTCTATGTTTCCTTTTACATTATGACTAATATGGAAATATGTTTTGCATGACTGCACATCTATAACCTATATCAAATTTCTTTCCTTCTCACTGAAAAGAAAGGGAAGGGAAGGAGAGAATTTGAAACTCACAATTTAAAAAAATGAATGTTAAAAGTGTTTTTACATGTAATTGGGGAAAAATAAAATATTGACTGTGGTTTTGATACCCAAAGCAGGAGGAACAAAAACAGAGAAAGAAAACAATAGACCAATTTCCTTAATAAATATTGATGTGAAAAATTTAAATAAAATACTAACAAGGAAATTACAGCAATATTTCAAAAGATCATACACTATGACCGAATGTGATTTATATCAGAAATGCAGGGCTGGTTCAATATTATGACAACTATCAATGTAATTGACCATATCAATAAAAAAAACAACAAAAATCATATGATTATCTCAATAGATGCAGAAAAGGCCTGTGACAAGATATAAGCCTACTACTATTAAAAATACTAGAAAACATAGAAATCAATGGAATCTTTTTTTAAAGTGACAAATAATGTCTATCTAAACCAAGAGCAAACACTATCTGTAGTAAGCATAAATTTGAAGCAGTCCCAATAATATCAGGAATGAAGTAAGGATGTCCATTATCACCATTCTTATTCAATATTGTACTAGAAATGTTAGCTATCGCAATCAGACAGGAAAGAGAAACTGAAGCAATAAAAATAGGCATTGAGGAAATAAAACTATCACTCTTTCCAAATGATATGTTATAATTACAGAACCCTAAAGAACAAACTGAAACACTAGTTGAAAAAATCAACAACTTCAGTAAAGTTGCAGGATATAAAATAAGCTCACATAAATTATCAATATTCCTATATACTATCAACAAAAACCAATAGCAAGAGATAGAGAAATTTCATTTAAAATACCTGAAGACAATATAAGATATTTGGGAGTTTGTTTGCCAAGACAAATCCAGGAAGCATATGAACACAATTACCAAATACTTTTCATGCAAATAAAGATAGATATAAGCAATTGGAGATGTATTAATTGCTCATGGGGAGGCCAAGCTAGTATAATAAAAGTGACAATTCTACCTAAGTTAATTTATTTATTCAGTGCCATACCAAACTACCAAAGAATTATTTTATAAAGCTAGGAAAAAATATTTAACAAAATTCATTTGGGAGAACAAAAGAGCAAACCTATAAAGAGAATCAAGGGGGAAAAAAAATGTGAAGGAAGACAGACTAGCAGTTCCAGATTTCAAACTATGTTACAAAATAATAATCTTCAAAACAATCTGATAGTGGCTAAGAAATAGAGTGCTAGATGAGTGGATTGTATTATATACACAATACATAATAATAAGTGACCATACTAATCCAGTGTTTGAAAAACACAAAGATTCAAGCTTTGGAGGTAAGAACTTACCATTTGACAAAAATTGCTTGGAAAACTGGAAAGCAGGTTGGCAGAAACTAGTCAAATACCAAAATCTCATACCATATACCAAGATGAGGTCAAAATGGATAAATGGTTTAGACATAAAGGGTGATATCATAAGTAAATTAGGGGATCATCGGAGGAAATGTACCTGCCAGATTTATGGATAAGGGAAGTTTATGACCAAACAAAAGATAGAGAGCATTACAGAATCTAAAATGGATAATTAGGAAATTAAAAAACTTTTCTACAAATAAAAAATAATGCAACCAAAATTAGAAGGAAAATAGAAAATGGGGGAAAATTTTTCACAAGTTTCTCTGATAAAACCCTTATTTCTCAAATATATAGGTAACTGAGTCAAATTTATAAAATCATGAGTCATTATAGTCAAAATATGAATAAGGAGTTTTCAGAAGAAGAAATCAAAGATATCAAGAGTCATATGAAAAAAATGCTCTAAATCACTACTAATTAGATAAATGTTAGTTAAAACAACTCTGAGGTATCATCTCACACCTAACAGATTGGTAATATGGCAGAAAAGGAAAAGGACAAATACTGGAGGGGATCTGGAAAAATTGGGAAACCTTTGAGGTAACTAAATGGCTCAGTGGATAGAGCACTGGGCTTGGAGTCAGGGAGACCTGAGTTCAAATTTGGCCTCAGACACTTACTAGCTGTGTGACCCTGGGCAAGTCACTTAACCTCTGTTTGCCTCAATCCACTGAAGAAGGAAATGGCAAACTACTCTAGTATCTTTGCCAAGAAAAGCCCATGGACAGTATGGGCCACAGGTCACAAAGAGTCAGATGTGACTGAACAACAGCAACAATACACTGTTGGTGGAGTTGTGAACTAGTCCAACCATTCTGGAGAACAGTTTGGAACTACACCCAAAGGGCTACAAAACTGTGTATACCCTTTGATTCAGCAATGCTACTACTAAATCTATATCCCAAAGAGATCAAAGAAAAGTGAAAAGAACCTATTTGTACAAAAATATTTATTGCTGCTCTTTTTTGTGGCAGCAAAAATTGGAAATTGAGTATGACTGTAATGGAATACTATTGGGCTATGAGAAATGATGAGCAGCAGGGTTTCAGAAAAACCTGAGAAGACATACAAACTGATGCAAAGTGAAATGAAAAGAACCAGCAGAACATTGTACACAGTAACAGCAATATTGCACAATGATCAACTGTGAATGACTTAACTATTCTTAGCAACACAGTTGTCTAAGACAGTTTGGAAACACTCATGAAGGAAGATGTTACATCCAGAGAGAGAAATGATAAACTCTGAATACAGATTGAAGTATTGTTTAACTCTTTTTTTTTTTTTTGGTTTTATTTTGCTTGTGTTTTCTTTTGCAACATGGCTAGTATAGAAATATATTTTGTGTGAAAAAAAGATTTTCGATGTCCTCTCTCATGACTTCTAGAATAAATCTGGTCACTTTACCCTAGCAGTAAAAGACCAAAGAAGATAGGATATTATAGCAATTCCTGATAGAATGAAATGCTATGAAGTACATTAACATGGAGTAAGTATCATTGAAATGGGTCAGGCTTTTAACTTAAGAAGACAAAAAGCACTTGTTATTCCTGTATTAATCTTACAAAATGCCCTAGGGAGTGCACACACACATTCAATTGCTTCTGAAACATGGTTTAAAATAATCCATTTAAAAGCGAAGATCATAGTTAGTTCATAGACGATGATTCTGCCATTCTTTTCCTATACTCACTCAACGGGGCCTATTATTAATTGCTAACAAAAGTAACCATGAGACTGACTGAATTCAGCATTTGATACTTTGCCTTATGGAAACGGTAGCTTAATAATAGCTTATATCTCTGTAACACTTTAAGGTTTGCAAAGCCCTTTATACACATTATCTCATTTGGTCCTCACTGACAATTCTGAAGTTGGCAGCTTCTTTGCCAAGTAATATTTCCTTACCATTTTGGGGGTGAGGAAAATGAGACTTACAGAGACAAAATGACTTGCTTGACATCACACACAGAATAAGACATGAATCTGGGATGAACTTTGAAAAGTCAAATTATGAACGCAAGCAGATTTTGAAATCCTACTACACATGATTCAACAATTCTTCCAAACATCTATTTCATAGTATTATAGAATTTAAGAATTAAATGGTAGCTCAATGACTCTCTAATCAAACCAATACCCCAAAGGAATATTTATTATAACATAGGTGAGAAATGGGCACCCAGCCTCCAGCTATAGGGAACTTAGTACCACATTAGCCAGTCCATTTCATTTCTGGATGACTCTAATTGGAGAGTTTCACCTAATATTAATCCCAAATTTACCTTTTTTCTACTTCCCCTCATTGACCTTGCTTCTGCCTTCTTGGATCCAAAAGAAAATGTTTAATACTTCTTCAGTGTGACAACTTGAAGATCATATATGTCTATGATTATCACGGCTTGTCTGGGTCTGCTTTTCTCTGGATTAAATGTCCCCACCTCCTTCAGAAAATTTTCTTATGACATGGATTCCAGGCCCTTCACCTTATTCTTCATTAACAGTCAGAAATTCTCAGGCTTATCTATAACCTTTGGAACTCAGAACTGAACACAAAATCAGATATGGGCTGACCAAGACAGCATATGGAAGAACTATTGTCTCTTACCGCTCAACTTATTCCTAGAAGTGATGTCTCTTTTCATTCAATTTGAGATTGTACTAATTTTGTTTTGTTTTAACCATACTGCTATTTCATATTGGGCTTTCAATCCATTTAAGTCTATTTAAAAACTTGTTGTTTGCCTCCTTTCGGATCCCCAGTGCTTAGCATAATGTATGGCACATTGTGGGCATTTAATAAATGTTTATTGACTGACAAAAAATTAAGATTCTTATTTTCCCCATTAAAAGATTGTTGTCTACCAGGGGTGGGGAACCTGTGGCCTTGAGGCCACATGTGGGATTTGTTCTGTGAAGTTTGGATTCAGTCAAAGGGCCACATCTGAGGGCCTGGAGGGCCACATGTGGCCTCGAGGCCACAAGTTCTCCACCCCTGATACCTAATTTGTGCTTGTTACTTTATTTTTCTTTTTGATTTGTTTTTAATCCAAATGAAGGACTTTATATTTGATTCTATTGAATGATATTTTATTAGATTTAACCCAATGCCTGCCAAGATCTTTTGTGATCCTGATTCTGTCACAGGGCCCAAGTACACATTCCTGGTACATTTCACCAAAGACCTTCTGCTCAGCTGACTTTGAATTATTAATGACTATTTGAATTTAGCCATTCATTGAAATCTAAATCCATACAACTATATTTTAATCTGTGTATACTTCTCCATATTTCCCACAAGATTAATATGAAATGCTGTCTCAAATGCCTTAGTAAAATCTCTGTGAAAAATCTCTGTAAACTACATTCATGGTATTTGCCTGATCTACTTGTTTAGTATCTCTGTCAGAAAAGTAGGGAGAAAAAAAGGTTCATTTGACATGAGCTCTTCTTGATCAAGCCATTCTGGCTCTTTGTAATCACTGCTTCTTTTTCCGATAGTTTGTTAATCAGATCTTTAATAATCTATTCTTGAATTTTTCCAGGAGAAGACTGTCCTTTTATCTTTTTTGATATCAGCTACATACCAGTAGGTGAAGGATAGTAATAAAATAGTTTCTAAAATTAGCCTTACATAGACCCATATCAGATTATGACTCTAGGTTTAACTCTGAAAGTTTGCTATTTCATGCCTCTGGTTCTAGTCTTTGAGGCCCTTTTTTTGTTTCTGGGTTCATTGTTTTGATTCGATGGAGGAATACATTCTTAGGAGCAATGACAATTCATAGAATCACAGAATTGAGAAGTAACCATCCAGTCTAACTAATATGCAAAAGGAATGCCCATTACAACCTATATGGCATGTGATATCCAGGTTTAGCTTGAAAACTGTCAGAGAGGGAAAAAGTGCTACCTCTAGCTTTACATTGAGTGTTCTAATTTTAGAGATCAGAATCTAAAGTTACCTCTCTGCAACTTCTCTCCATTGTTCTGGGTTCAAACAGAACAAGTAAAATCTCTCTTCCACTTAAAAGACGTTCAAATACTTGAAGATGGCTGTTATAGCCCTTGTAAGTCTTCTCTTTTCCAGGCTAAACATCCATTTCCTTCAATGGATTCTCATATGTTGTAGACTCAGGGTGCTTCACTATCCCTAGTGCCCTCCTCTGCATAATAACCAGTTTATTATTTTTCCCTTCTCTAGTCATGTAGTATCTGCACCTATTATGTTGTTGGTATAGTAGACCCAGGAAAACTTCCCTCAAAAGTATATATTTCATCTAAAATATTAGAGAAGATATCTTTCCTCAAAAACCTGGATCCTTGGGAATATGTTTTTTTTTCCTTCTTAATCCCCTCTGAGCCTTTTAAAATTAATATAGCATCCCTTCTCCTTAATGCATGTTCAGTCTCTGGGTTAGAATACACAACCACTTTCTTCCAACACTATCTATGAACTGGTAGATAAAATACAGTTATAAAATCTAGTTTCTAAAATCAGCCTCATGTAAGCTCATAACAGACTATGACTCTAGGCTTAATTTCCAAGATTTGCTAATTCATCCCTATAGTCCTTATGTTTGAATTCCTTATTCCTTCTGTATTAGGCTTCTTTATAGGGCTCAGTCTATTCTTCATTTTCAGTGGATTCTTTTAGTAGTTACCTGAACTTTATTTCAAAGACATTATCCTTTCTAGTGCCACATCAAGTTTCTCTACCAGATCTTGTCATCTTGAACAATATTCCCCTAAGTATCTATAGCCTACTTTCAAGCCTTTTCTAGGTGACTTGCTCCATTTATCGTACTGATGTTCAGTAGCCTTTCAACCTTTGCAAATTATACATCTGTCATGGCTCTCCTTCCTGCCTATCAGTGATTTTAACTGAAAGTTGGAATGAATACTTTCAACTCATTCAATGATGGTGCAAGCAATTTGTTTTTGAGAGCATGCATTTTTTCACATGTTATTTTAATATAACGTCAATGGACTGCAATTCTTCAGTGGATCTATGATTTCACCTGTGTAGCCAGGATAAAGACACAGAATCAGGAGATGGAGCATTGAGTGAGAGGGACACAATAAATGCAAGTACTCTTGTGTGGATGCCAACCCATCCATTCTTTTCTCATCTGGTACTTTTATTATACAGATTTTAAAAAAATAAGCCATGAAGAGACCATATAACCAATGTGCTGGAGGACTTTGGTTCTATAAAGATTCGATGGATACACAGTGCAGCACTTAGATTGTTCATCTCATACTCTTTTTCTTGCTGCATAAGTTATCCAACTCCTTTTGTTATCCTTGTTTTCTGCCATTTCTCATACACAAATCATTATTGGTAATGTTTGTAGCCTCCTAGTATACAGACTCGTTGTGTTTCCATTGATTTAGGAGTCACCCATAATTTTTGTTCCTTTGAAATGGTGGTATTCCACAAGTCAAGGCTATATAACAGCATTGGGAGAAAGTTCACTGAAATTCAATTTTCCAAATGCAATGTATCCCATACTTCTCCTTCTATTCAATTATGGGCCCACATACTTGTTTATCATATATTTATTAATGGACTAACTCAATGAGACTTTAGGCCAAATACATGTAATAATCTACATAGTATGGGTTCTTCATCTACTTCTGTTTTTTATGAATTACAAGATGATCTCCAGGAGTGGAAATAGATCTTACTGAGAAGTTCCTGCTGTATTTCAGGGGTCTGTGAAATCAGAATATCATTATCTACAAGCAACAGCATTGAGAGTACCTCACTATTTACATTTCACACACCCTTCCTCAGAAAACTATATTGGTTCTCTACTACCTCCAGGATTGAATATAGAATCCTCTGTGTGGCTTTTAAAGACTTCTACAATCTGATCCTCTTTCTACCTTTCCAGTCTTCTTTTACTTTTACTTTTACTTTTACTTTTACTTTACTTTTACTCCTCTGTGTATTCTATATACATGTATGTGTGGGTATACATTTATTATTTATCCAATGTATATTATATACATATTACATATGTCTTTGCATGTGTATATATACGCATATAGAAGTATATATATACACATGCATATACATATATAGTTTATAACTATATGTAACAATAGCTATGTATATCTTTATGTATAATTCTATAGAACTGCATGTATGACTATATAAAAATATAGCTATATACAATTATATAATTATGCAAATACATATACATACATATGTACAATATAAATATGTCTGTACATATATATGTGTGTGTGTGTGTGTGTATATTCACACACATATATACACTATCTATCTATCTACTTACCTGTCTATTTATCTAATAGCCTGTTGCCATTTCCATTAGAATGTGTGCAAACTTGTGAGAGCAGGGATCATGCTTTTGCCTTTCTTTGTATCCCTAGACCTTAGTACAGCTACAGTGCCTGATACATCAAGGGCTACAGCAAGTATTTTAAACTTCTTTTGTGTGTCGTGGACCCTTCTGACAATCTGATAAAGCCTATGAACCTCTTCTCATAATAATGTTTTTAATGAAATAAAATCAGTAAGATTACAAAGGAAACTAATTACATTGAAATACATTTGCATATACATACATGCACACATGCATACGTACATACATACATATATACATAAATACATTTTAAAAGTTCCTTCATCCCAGGTTAGGAGCCTTTATGTTATAGTCAGTCCTTCTGTTTGGACTTTTCCTTCCTGAATTGACAGACAAGGTTGGTGACTGACTTCCTGTTTCATGGTTTAGCTGATACTATATTCAGAAGAAAACTGAACAAAGTTATTGTCATGGTTGCTTTTATCACGGAATCTTCTATGACCTTAACGTGAAGTGAATAGATTGTTGGATGAAGGTCATATAACTCACTAGCTGTGTTACCCCAGACAAGTCACTTAACTTATGTTTGTGTCAGTTTCCTCATCTGTAAGATGATCATAATAATAGCATCTACTCACAGGGTTGTTGTGGAGATCACACACATACACATACATATAGACACATATATATATATGTGCATATACATATTTTAATGTAAAATAGCTACAGTGAGCTCTCAGGATTGCAAAGCACTAGACCTAGGATATCTAGATCTAGTGCATTGCAAACCTGAAATATAATTACATGAATATATACACACATATATATGTATATATAAATGCACATACATATATATGTATACACACATACTTTGCAACCCTGATAGCTCTCTACAGCTATTTTGTATACCAGACTTGTCAAAGGAAATGCTTTGAGACTGTGCTTTTTTCTAGTTAAATGCTCTTCTGTAATTAAAACTAACAACATACAAAAAAGTGTGATTTTGTATTCCTTACTGCTTGCATTGAAGATGTCCTTTGAAAAATGCCTGTGATCATACAGAGAAACTCGATCAACTCTAAGCCATTAATAATTGAAAGGGCAAGGTAGATAATAGATCCACCTGAAATAAACTAGATTTGTAAGCACTTTTATAAAATTTAGTCTTTTTACTAATAATCATGGAATCAACACCTCTGGGCCCTACCATATCAGTTCCCAATGGGCTACCTGAGAAAATGTAAAATTCAGACGGGAAGAAGGAATGCACAGACCAAAGACCACCACTACCACCAAAATATTTGTTAGAGACAAACCAGTATAAAAAAAGTTTTCAGGGGTCCACGTATGTCTGAGAGGAAGATTCCAAATGAAGGGTTGGGGTCAAGCATAGCTATTATTTAGAACGCTCCTTTAAGTTGTAATTCTTGAATTTAACTTTCCATGAGATCAGATATTTGTTGAGGTCCTGCTATGTGCCTAGGACTGTTAGGCTTGTCCTGTGGGTCATACAAAGAGGTTTAAAACTCCACAACTGGTTAATTAAAGAAGAATTAAAACAACAGGTTAAAAATATATTCACAAAAACTTCAAAAAGAGCAACTTGAAACAAATAATGTCCTTTGTAGCATACAGAAACATAATCAGGTGCCACACCTACTTTTTTTCTTCTTTTTCTTTTTCCCCTTTTAAACTGTTGGAGAGGGTTCAGGCTTAGGTCAACTTTATTGACTTAGGAACCTTTTGCTGAAAGTATCAGATCCAACATAGACAAAAGGTGAGTGTGGCTTTTTTTCTTGGACAATTGTCTTAAATATTGTGTTACTTCCCTATTTAGTGTAAGTGAGATATGAGAGCTTGAACCAAAGGATGCTTTCTTCACTTTGGACTTTGGACAAAAATGGTGTGGGGGGTGTTAAACCAATTGTGTGATTTTGTAGGGCCTCTGCTCTACCTCATGTGGTTCTTTTCTACAACATGAGCCAGACTTAGCACAGGGCAGCTGGGGTTCTGCCCTAGGGACTAGATTTCAACTCACTTCCAATCCCTTGTTCCCTCCTTTTAGCTGCCCCACTGACAGACCTGCTCTCTGCTCAGCTCCCTTTCCTACCCCTGGAGGCCCATGGCCCCAAAGCTCCCACTAGCTGCCTTCCCACAGGGGTGGATTGGATTGCCTTTCATTCCCTCCCTCACCTCCCACACAGAAGCCTGGCCTAGGCATCAGTGCTTGAAAGGAGACACCATCTGGGAATATTAATGATGAAATCCCACCTCCCTCAATCTCTCCTCTTTCTCTTTTTCTTCCATTTTCCCCCTTCCCTCCCCCCCTCCTTCCTTCCTTCCCCCATTTCTCTGTCTCTCTGTGTCTGTCTCTCTCTTCCCCTCCCTCCCTCCCCTTTAAAGTTTACTCTATCCTAATCATGCTCTTGTTGCTTCATCTGAAGGCTGACAAGTTCCTACCCCTCCCCTTCAATTAGTGACCCACAGTCTTCTCCACTCCAACTCTTAATCTCTCTGGATAGTATATCCAGACAATGTCTCTTTCTAGAGCGGCAATGTGATGTAGTGGATAGAGTGCCAGACCCCCCAATTAGGAACACCTGATTTCAAATTTCTCATCTGACACTTATTGTTTGTCCATGGGCAGGTAAGTTAATCTCTTGGAGCCTCATTTTCCTTATTTATAAAATGGATATAAAATACCCATAGTGACCCATCTTGTTGGTGTGAAGAACAAATGAGATTATATACGTAAGGTGCTTTGAGAACCCTAAAGCACTATTATGAATGTACATTTATTATTAGTAATAATAATACTCTGGCCTCTTAGATTTCCCTATACCTTCTGTCTCTAGTCTGTACTATTCCATAGTAGTCAGTCTTGAATAGAGGCCCCTAGAGAACTGAAATGTGAACCCAACAGTGGTGGCCTCAGAAATCCACAATTCCTAGACATTTCCATACCCTGCTACATATACTCTAGCCAATATCCTCATCTCCCTTCCAGAACCTTGCACTCTGCTCCTGGAATTCTAAGCTCAGATAGGTGAGTTTTCACTTTATTTTTCAAGAAACCAGATTTCCATATCACTTCCAGACCATCTTTATGCCATGACTCCAGATACACATCATCATCCTGTCTATTTTCCCTTTACTTATAAACATCTCCCATTAGAACGTAATCTCCTTGAGGGCAATCATTTGTTCTTATATCTCTAAGCCTCACATACTGCTTGGTACATGGTAAGCATTCAATACTTTATTTATCTATGATCAATTTGGCTACAACAAATAGACCAGCTCATTTGAGCTTTGTCAGATTTTCCCAGTCAATAGATGCAACCAGTAAGTATTTAGAAGAGAGATCATCGGGGGGAAAAGTGTGGTTAGCCAGGGGTTCATGGCTAAGGGGGGATTTGATGATAAGGTTAGAGCTAGAATGGATCGGAAAAGTCAGCAAATACATCACTTATACATTATAGATGAAGAAACTGAATCCCAGAACTACGGCATGATTTATCTGAGGTCAGACTGGTTGTAAGCATAAGAAGCAGCATTTGAACCCTGGCCTTGGGCCCCCACATCCAGTATACTTTTCTAAAACCATGCTGGGTCCTATCTTATGGAATAGATAGGGTTACCTTGGTAGAGAGTAAGCAAAGGCCTTTTGGGAGGGTGTCACAGACTGAGAATGAACAAGGCGTGGTAGGAAACATCTAATAGGACTGGTTTATGTATTTGTAGGCAGATAGGAATAATGCCAAAGTATAGCAACTTCATTCATGGGGATGTTATAAAGCTTACCATGATAATGCTGGCAGAGAAAATAATCTAAGAATACAAATCAATTTAGTAGTATTATGCAAAATTGTACCTTGATCCATTAGCTTTCAAAGGTGTTATTCCCTAAAGAAATACCTTTATTGAGCAAAGTCCAAAGCATGCAGAACTATGAAGCACTGACTTTAAGCACTATTCATACATGTTGGTGGAAATTCAAAGCATTCATTGGAGCTCTAATTACCCAGGTTAGTAGAAAACTAGTTGTACAAAAAGAGTCAAAGAGCAGATCAATTCCAGCCACTAAAGTGTAAGCTCAAAGATTTTGCTGTAATCCTACAAAAGCCCGGTAGCTTTATTTTTATAAAGGATCTTGGATACTCTTTGTTTAAATGCAAGGAGTTGAGGAAAGGTTGCCTGTCTGCTACTTTTGAGTAGTTGCTCGATGATACCCTTTCCACTAACACTGGTATTGTCTTAATAGTCTGTCAATTGAAAAGGGAACAGTCCCCATTCCAGAAGACTCCTTTGTCTCCTTCTGTTTTTCCAGTGTGTGGAACAGCTGGATCTTTCATAGGCCACTTCAGAGATACAACACCACCATGATGGAGTCAGAAGAATAGAAACCAATATTTGCATCAGGGTGGCTGCCAGCCAATTGCCACCTTATCACCCAGGTGAGTGCCTTGACTCATTCCAGTTGATTTTGAACTCCTATACCAAACACTTAAGACTTTCAGCTTCTTGCCAAAAAAAAAAAAAAAGGAGAGGCCTATGAAAACCGAGAATGATTGCAAGTAGCTTCTTTTGTACAGGGTTTCCTAGTCTATGAACTTGTATTTTTTAAATATATATATATTTATTGTTGTTGTTGGTAGTTGTTTCAGGGTTGTGTTTGACTCTTCATGACCCCATTTGGGGTTTTCTTGGTGAAGATAATGGAATTGTTTACCATTTCCTTCTCCAGCTCATTTTACAAATGAGGAAACTGAGGCAAACAGGGTTAAGTGATTTGTCCAGGGTCACACAGCTAGTGAGTGTCTGAGGTGGAATTTGAACTCAGGAAGATGAGTATTCCTGATTCCAGGCCCAGCACTCTAGCCATTATGCCACCTAGCTGCCTTTTCATAACTGTATTTCAATAGATACTTGGTTTCCTTTGTAATCCTATGTATATTTTTAAAGCATTTAAAAACCATTATTCTAATAAGAGATCCATAGGCTTCACCAGGCTGCCAAAAAAGGTCTTTTACATAAACAAATGTTAAAAACCTCTGATTAGGAGCATCAAGTTAAACTTTTGTGCCTGACTTTCAAAATCCTCCATCATCTAGCCTCATTCTAAGTGGACCGTCTACTGCTCTCCAACGTAGCAGCATACATTCCAATCAGGTAATCATTTCATTGTCCAACAGGCCTACTATATCCTTTTATGTCTTCCCTTATTGTTATTGTTCACAATTAGAAAGCACTCCATTGTTTATCTCACTCATCAAAAGCAACTTATCTTTCAAGAGATCGACCCTTTGAAGAGCTACCCCATTCTAAATAGTTGAGCAACTAGAGAACCTTCTACTTTACAAAATAGCTCAAGAGAATGACTGGGACCCTACAGCAATGATGTAGCTCCCACAGGGGCTCTATTTGGAATCCCTGACAAACAAGAAGATAGAAGCTTGTGGAGTGAAGTGTAGAGTACAACGAAGGCTTTATCTGCCAATGACAGCTAGACAGGTGATATCTATCCTATGTGTAAGGTTCATAGAAGCTTATTCATAAGCCGCTAAGGAGAGCAGTGGATAGATTTTTGGGTCTGAAATCAGAAACACCTAAGTTCAAATCTGGCCTCAGATACTTACTAGATTACTGGGCAAGTCACTTAACCTGTGTTTGCTACAGTTTTCTCACTTCTAAAATAGGGATAATAATGGCATCTACCTCCTAGGATTGTTGCAAATACCAAATGAGATGATATTTGTAAAGTGCTTAGTCTAGTGTCTGGCACAGAGTAGATGCTACATAAATGCCAGCTATTTTTATTGTAATGATGATGTTATAATGCAGAGAAAGAGTCAGACAAATTTGCATAGACCATTAGAGAATTGGGAGGGATTCCTGGACTACCTCAGCCCAAGTGACTGTCAGCTTGGCTAGGGAACTAACCCTAGGGGTTTGTATTTTTCTTGACAATTCCTTGAGCTTTTGGGATCTCAAAAGAATCGAAGACACTTAGGGGACTTTGACCACTTAGTAGTCAGAGATAGTCCCATTTGTCCTAGACCATAGGACACCTAGGCCCATGAAATGATCCTCAGGCCAGTGAACTCCAATACATGCAACTCCACACAGCATGGCAACAGGGGTGCTAGCTGATCAGTGACCAGATCAATATAAGATAGCCTAGGGGTCATAAGAGAGGGCAGATGTCAACCTGGTAGCATACTGGTGTTTGCTGTTATAGTCCTATGTATTGTATCTGGATTAAGATGACACACAAAGAATACAATATATAGGGCTTACTGGGGCAGCTAGGTGGTGTAGTGGATAGCCAGGCCTGGAATCAGGAAGACCCATCTTTCTGAGTTCAAATCTGGCCTCAGATACTTACTAGCTGTGTGACTATGGCAAGTTACTTATGCCTGTTTGCCTCAGTTTCCTCTTCTGTAAAATGATCTGGAGAAGGAAATGGCAAACCACTCTAGTATCTTTGCTAAGAAAACTCCAAATGGGGTCACAAAGAGGTGGATACTACCAAGAATGACTGAACAACAAAAACAACAATAGCAACATAGGGCTTACTATGCATATGGTGTACTTTCATATGTTGCATATTCATCCAGTGTACTTCACAGGGATTATTACAAGTCTTTTAACTTGAAAAAAAAAAAAAAAACCAGTAAGAATCCCAAATTGGTTTTCAAAAGACCTGGGTTCTATTCCTAGCCATAACAATGATAAGATTTTTGACTTTTTGTGATTTAACTTCTCTTTGCTTCAGTTTCCTTGCTGGTAAATATGATAATGATGAGCTGGTTGCTAAAATCCATTCCAACACTAAAACTTCTGGATATGTTAGTAACTCACTAAAATTTTGATCAATATTTGGGGTATTCTCACAAAAGAGACAGGGATTACAAAGTATTCATTTTAACTTAATCCTTCAGTGAAGAATAAATCTGAAGTATGTCTGCATGTGAATATATATGTAGTAGTTGCATTGATTGATGAACAGGACACATGGAGCCAGCTAGGATTCTTAGAGGCAGTATGATATGTAAGTTGAAAAAGCTCTGGTCTCAAGGTCAAACTATAGGGATTTGAGTGCTGGCTTCCCAGCCCCAGGATGTCAGGTAAGTCATTTAAACTCTTCTCATCATTAAGGCATGAATAATGATATTTGCACTATACTGCCCAATAGGGAAGAACTTAAAAGAGGTATAACCAGGAGGACTGGGGCAGCTGGAAAGTTGCCCCATGGTAAGAAATTTGGGACATGCCCTTAGTACTTTCCTAATGGAATTTCCTCACCTGCCCACCCCACCACCAGCCTTGCCCCCTTCCTGCCATTCCCAGTTCTGTCCACACACAAACATTTCCTTAGGCAACTACATCTCCAGCAAGGTAGAATCCATTGTTATCCCAGGATGTGTTTCTTCCCCTTTATCCGTCTGATTCCTGAGCTGAACTCCACCCACCTCTTTACCACAGGTGAACATATTTCTGGTCATGACACTACATAAAATTATATAAATGACTTACAGAATATATCAGAAGAATTGGAATTAGATGATCTCAGAGGACTTTATGTGATTCTAAGATTTGTAGTATTATCTTTGTTGACAGTATCATTCAATAATCTTCTTACCCTGAATTCACACAAAACCCAGTCTGTGGCATATAATTCAGCATTTGGTTATATGTTATCTATTATTGTTTATTTTTATTTCATGTATATATTTTACAATGGGGTGGAGCCTGTAGCATAGACATTGTTGAAATCACCCACCCTACATCTAGTTCAGGCCTGGGCACATGGGAGGCATCCAATAAATACTGGCTGAATGTCTCATTGATTAAGGTTTAGAACTTTTATCTTTAAACCATTCCTCTTTTGCATGGGTTTCTGAGCAAGAAGGGGAGAAAATAGTGATGCTAAGAGTACCTCACACATTGCAGGCACTCAATCAATAATTACTGAATAAATAAATGAGTGACTGGGTTGACTACCGGAAAATGAGGATGGAAAGATAACTTGAAGATTTTAATGAAACTAGAGATTGTTCTCTGTTCCAGCAGTACATATTTTTTTTTAGTTAAATGCACTTAGCCTGTTTATTGTGTAAAAAAAAAATGATTGACCACAAAGGAAGGTACAATAATCCTAATAACACCATGCACAGGCAGTCTCTCTGTCTTCAAAAGATGTGTCACTGGGGAAGATAAATGTCTTTTCCACAATACGGTGACACAAGCAAAGAGGGCAGAGGTCAAAAGTTATTTGTGTAAGTCAGTATGCATTTAGGAGCCATCCACAGTGGACCTAGACAAAACTTTAAAGGTCAGGTTTGTCTCCTATTCTGTTTCCCTGCTTGCACCTGTCTTTATGACCCAGTGTATACAAAAGAAGAGGCAATGGACTTTGCAAAACCAATACCAAGCAGGCTGTTTCCTGCTGTAAAATGAAACTAAGGATGTTGTGGAATTCATACCAAAGATGAGGCTTTCTACATGTGTCTGCTTCCAAAATATCAGTAATTCTCCTGCCCCACCCCAGCATCCCGCATCCTTGGAGACTTCCAAAACAACATACACTCTGAGAACCCTGTATCCTAGAAAGCAGCTTCAGGGAGACCCAGTGACCATAGTCACTGCATCAGCGGCTTCTGTCCTGGCTATGTAAAGGCCCCTGCTGATGATTTCACCACACAGCGAAATCTCCAAAGGAATCCATGTCTGACAACCTAAGGGAAACATGGAGTTCAGCTAAGGCTTTGGTTGGTTTGGCTCTAATATTCCAAGGCATCTGCTATGATCTTACCTATGTGGGTCTTCCCTCTGATGATGAAGATCATATATGTTCCTGGTGGCCTTTCTTGACATGACCCCTCTTGTCTGTACTTCAGCATCATAGATTTAGAGTTGGAAGGGAGATATAAGATTATCAAGTCAAACCCTCCTTTTACAGAGGAGGAAACTGAGGCTCACAGAGTAAGGTGATTTGCCCAAGGTTACACAAATCCTCCTACAAATTTGCCTATAATGCAACATCATAGTCATATGGGGGGGGTACAGATAGTCATTTCACCCCACCCTAATATTCTATTAAGAATATGATTTGCTATATTACATCTGTAATACCAAGACATTAGCAAGACATTAAGGCAGTAATTTAACCAAATCAAAGCAATAAACATTTATTAAGCAATTACTAAAAGTCAGGCAATTGTACTAAGTGCTGAGAATACAAATTACAAGTAGGGAGAAAGTCTTGTCTATGTCACATGGAAAAAACCAATGGCTTTTAGGGTACATTGGCAAAGCCAATAGTGTGTCTCCTTCAATGTCATTTCCATTGATAAAACCAAATCTTTTTCTAATGTTGAAGTGTTTAGCTGTGTCAAGGACGTTGGTGGTAAGAGCATTCTTTCTTTGGTCTTTAGTATCTATGGATGCTGAGGAGACAAGGGCAGCAGCACCTTCAGGCTATGTCTCTGCAAAGGTTGCTTACCTGAATGATTGTTGTAGCAGCTAGGCTGGATACATGACTAGTGATCTTGGGGGTGCTGATATTCCCAAGGCTCTTGAGTTTACCTTTCTCTTTGGTGATAGTTGTTAATCAATTGGTATTGATGGTGGCAGGGAGAGTCACTCTTTCCCACATGGATGCAGAAATCAGGGTTATTGATCTGAGGAAATGTTATTGTTCTTGTGTTTCAGACTCAAGGTCCTGGATTGTCTCTACTGGGATCAGAGGGGAGGTGCTGGTTAAGGTAGTTACTGGGGTTTAATTGAGTTGGCATATGTTACATCTTGTATGTCCTTCAGGGTACCTTGTTATTTCAGTTAGATTGACTTGCCTGCTCTGTTGGTGGCAGTTGGCTGGTAATTGGTATCGCCATTGGTGGTAGTGGGGAAGGCAAGTCCCTTCTCCACAGTTGTTGCTTCTCTAAGTAATGACTTTGAGAGATGGCTTGGTGGTCTGGGGAAAATTGCTATTCCTAAGGGATTTGGGCTTACCTACCCTTCAGTGGCAGTTGATCAGTCTTTAGTGCTAGTGTTGCTCATAGTGGGAATGGTGGGCTGATTTTTCATAAGGAATAGATGGTGGCTATGAGGGCTTGGCAGAAAGCATGGCTGAAAGTGCTATTGGGGCATACAAGGGGTAAAATGCTGCTATTCCCAGAGCTATTGAGCTTACTTTCCCTTGCTACATAACTGTAACAATGAATATTATGATAATTGTTATTAACATGTGAGGATTAAGAAGAAGAATGACACAGTGGATAAAGAATCAACCATATTATAGTCAGGACGACATGGATTGGATTTCCACTTCTGACACATATTGTCCCCATGCATAGTCATGATATTAATTCAGGCCCACATCATCTTTCACCTGAACTGCTTCAATAGCTTCCCAATTCATCTCTTACCTTCTGGAATCTTCCCTTTCCAATTCAATACATACACAAACTGATATTCCTAAAGCATAGGTCTATGTTGGTCCCCTGCTCAAGAAATTTCAGTGGCTCCCTATTGCTTCTATGATTAAGTATCAACTTCTGTGTTTGTTGTTTAAAGTTCTTCGTAATTTGGTTATATTATGTTTTTACAACTTATTTCCAATTACTTGCTCTCAGCTATTCTGTATTCCAGATACAATGTTCTATTAGCTATTTCCCTTACACAGCCTTCTATTTCATTCATCTGGCTTATCTGGATAGGCTTTTCCTTATACTCAAGATATTCTCTATCTGCATATTTGTCCCTTGGATTCCCTAGCTTCATTCACATTTCAGCTCAAATATTACCTCCTATCTGAGGCCTTTCCCAAATTCCTGATAACTTGTTTGGGCTGTGGGTATGTGATGCCATGCCTTAGAAACTGCACCAACCTTACTTTCATTTTTGGTTTTTCCTTTCATTAATTCTCACTTTTGGGGTTCAAAGTTTAATTCAACGAGTATGCTGGACATTGACAAAATTAAAGAAACTCTTCATATAATTGGTTCAAAACCCATCCCGAAATAAAACCAGAGAAATCTCTTCTTGCAGGAGCTAGCTTCCCCACCTAATCTTAAACACCAAATGTGTATGTCTAGATAAAATCACTGTTAATGACCATATAATTTATTAAAAGTGTCAAGTAATATAAAAATGCAGATAAACATTCAAAGTATAGAAGGCTGCAGTCAGGCTTGCACCCATTAATTATAGGGGGGTCTCCCAAGGCTCTGTCCAGGTCCTCTTCTATTCTCCCACTATATTATATTGCTGATCTCATCAGCTGCTATAGATTCAATTATCATCTCTAAGAAGATGATTCTCTGGTTTATTTATCCAGTCCCAAACTCTCTTCTGACCTCCAGTCTTGAATCTCTAACTTATTTTTTTTGATACCTAGAATAGATATCAAATAGATATCTCACAGACATCTTAAAATCTACATGTCCATAACTGAACGAACTTTCCCCTCAAACTCTCTCTTCTTTATAACTTCCCTATTGTTATCAAGGGCACTGCCATCCTTCCAGGCACCCAGGCTCACAACACGGTTGTTATGCTGGACTCCTCACTTTCTTTTACCCACTCATCTGTTGCCAAGTCCTGTCAATTCTAACTTCACAACATTTTTCATATATGGTCCCTTTACTCCTTTGACATTACTACTATTCTGGTGCAGACTCTCATCACCTCATGCCTGGATTATTACAATAGTTTTCTGTTTGTTTTCCTGGCCTCAAGTCTTTTCCCACTCCAGTCCATCTTCCACTCAGCTGTCCAAGTCATATTGCTAAAGTGAGTAGGTCTGACCAATGAACTCCAGTGGCTTCCTATCACTTCCAGGATCAAAAAGGGAATTTTCTAGCATTCAAAGCCCTTGATAACCTTACCCCTTCTTGCTTTTTCAGTCATCCTGCCCCATATTCTGTGATCCAATCAAAATAGGCTTCTTCTTGTTCCTCCCAGTCACTCCACCTTCTGACTTCCTCTGGGATTCTCTCTCTCTCTCTCATCATCATCACCTCCTGGCTTCCCTTGTTTCTTTTAAGTTTCAGTTAAAATTCCTTCTGCAAGAAACCTTTCCCAACACCCTTCATGGTAACTCCATCCCCCTGAATTTACCTCCAATTTATCTTATATATATCTTGTTTGTTCATAATTGTTTGTATGCTTTCATCAGATTGTGAACTCTTTGAGGATGTGGGCTGGTTTTGCTTTTCTTTGTATCTCCAGTGCTTAGCACAGTGCTTGGCACTTAGTAGATACTTAATACACCTTTGTTGACTTGCAGTCAAGGTCATTTTTTTTCTCTCTTCCTGAACCCTCCTGCAAGCAGTTCTGAGGAAAGTTTCCAAGGAAAGGGATTGCGATTTAAATGTTTAGTGAAATTTTTTTCCCAGAATTGTTCTCTGGGGAAAATGAGAAAATTAAACAAAACAAAACAATTCACTGGACTATACTCTCACAAACCATAATACCAGAAGTACTAGTCTGGCCTGATCCTAGCTCCAGTCCACTCCTGCCCCCGCCTGCCTTATGTCCTCCAGATATCTTGTCTTTGGCCTCATTCACTCATGTCATGAGCAGAATTCCATCCCTTAAGGTCACTAGAACCTCAAAATAAACTGACCTTTTCTGAATGCAGGTGAAAATCCAACACAAAGATTCTCTATCATCCCTATTTGTTCTGCTCGACTCTGTATATTTGTTACAAAAGCTTTTTTGATTTATTTTTATTTTCCAATTGGGAAAAGAGAGAAACAAGGGCTAGGGTACCTTTAAAAAGGGAAAGAAAAAGAAAAGAAAAAAAAGAGGGCCATGGAAGAATTTTTAATACATAGAAGAGAATAGAAGGAAGCCTGGAAGGAATCATAGAAAAGCAAGAGAGCTTTAGAAGTCACATGAAGGGCCCCACCTTCCTCAGTACCACCAGCAACAATTGTAGACCAACTGCCACCAACAGGCAGATAAATACTGGAGCTCTGGGAATGGCAGCATCCCACAGATCAATGTTTATACTTCCAGCTCAGTCTTTGAGGCCAATATGTGGGGAAGTGACTCTTCTGGAGAAGGAAACAGCCATCCTAACCAATTGTCAATTAATTGCCATGCACTGGTCAGGCAAACACACCTAGTTGAAGCAGTAGGGTGTGCTGAGGGAGACAAGAGACTTCATGTGCCTCTACCACTACCATCACCACCACCATCACCAGCACTACCACCATGACTACTATTTCTGTTCAGATTTTAATGGAGACAGCTTAGGATTCTGAACCTAAGTGCTTTTGGAATAGCAGTGCTTTCAGCCCGGTGTCCATAGTCATTATCCTGGGAAGCAACTGTTGTGGAGGTGCAGCTTGGCAACTGTTCCTGCAGGGACCTTGGGACCTTTCCACCTAACTTGCAGCCCAAATCTTCCATATATATTGTCTCCCCCATTTGCATGGAAGCTCCTTGACAGCAAGGACCATCTGATTTTTCTATTTATATCCCTAGTATTTAGCACAGTGATTTGTATATAGTAAGCATTTACTAAATATTAGTTTTCCATTCATTTATTCATTCACGTTGAATTTATTATTGACTTTATGAGAAGAGGAAAGTGCAAGGTTTTAATTTCATGCATAGTTCTTTCTGTTCTACTGTCTATAATGAGATATTCATTTTAGTTGATGCTTCAGAATTTAAATTAAAAAAAAACAATTAAAAGAAAATAGCTGTTAGTTTTGTTGCTTGAGTCCAGGCTCAGCTTTGTATAGACTGTGTCACCTTGCTGCCCCTGAAACTATTTTATAATTTCTTATGGAATATTAATATACTATTTCACTCATATACGATACTTTGTTTATCCATTCCCTAAAAGATGAATGCCCCTACATACATATGTATGAATACACACACACATATACACACTTGTACCTATAAACAAATATATAAGCATACAGATATTTTTCTTTTTACTTATCTGTGTTCTTGTGGGCAAAGACTGTTACAGATTTTGCTTTTGGATGTCTAGCACTGAGCAGAATGACTGGCACATAGTGGACCTTTCATAAAATAAGTGCTTGTTTAATTGAATTGAATTAAAAACTTTATATGTGTGTGTGGGTGGGTGGGTGGGTGGGTGGGTGTGGGTGTGTAATTTGCATGTGTATTAACTGTATAATTTTCTTCTTAGTAGAATGTAAGCTCAATGAAGGCAGGGATGATTTCATTTTTGTCTTTGTTTTTAACCTCATTTATGTGTGCTCTTTGCATATTAAATAATTTTTAAAATTAAACATTTACTGAATACCTTATGATCTCCTTTTCATACTTATTGTCCCACTTCTGGTATGTATGCTTACCTTTCACAGTAGTATACATTGGGTCAGATAATCTAGGCATCTGTTCAAATATTAACTCCACATTGACATCAAAGAACTTAAGATACCTTTGGTCTGCAGCAGGCAAGGAGTACAGTTACAATACATAGGAAGGAATGGTGGGGGGAGGGAAGAAAGAACCAGAAAGGGAACATGAATTATATGGATCACAGGGGAGAACCAAACTCATTGTTTCTTTTGAAGGTCTGGAGAGAAAGGAACACTATGTTTAAACTGAAAACAAATCTCCTCAACAATAAGTTTCCAAACAAAAACCACATACACAATTAGTACCATAGATTTAGAAATGAAAGGCGACCTTATGGGTCAACTAGTCCAACTCCCTCATTTTACAGATGAGAAAATAGCCAGTCAGAAAAATTAAGTTAAGTTGGTAGTAGAGCTAGGATCTGAACCCAATCCCCTTGATTCCAAATACAATCCATTTTCATTGCACCCTTGGTAAAATGAAATATCTCAGTCTCTGAAAAACAATTCATTTCAATAAATATTTTGTGTAGTAAATATTGAGCGTCTACATGTTCTTAAGAGTGATAGTAAAATGGATAGTGTGGCACTATTCAATAACACCAAAGCCTACAACTCATTTATCTTGATGCCCCATCAACCCCACCCTGCTCCAATGCACCCTCTACTCAGCCTCTAATGTGATTTTCCTAAAGCACAGGTCTCACCATATCATCCACCTACTCAATATACTGCAGTGGCTCTCTATTACTTCTAAGATGAAATACAAAACCCCTCACTTGGGCATCCAAAGCTGCCTAGACTATGCCCCTTTTTCTTCCTTCCCCATCTTTCTAGTCTTCTTACACCTTACTCCAGGTCACATTCTTCAGTCCAGTTACACTGGCCTCCTATCTGTTCCACAAACAAGACACTCTAGCTCTCAGTTCCAGTCATTCTCTCTGGCTGTCCCTCATGCGTGGAATGTTCTCCCACCTCATCTCTGTCTCCTGGTTTCCCTGGATTCCTTCAAGTCTCACTAAATTCCCATCTTCTACAGGAAGGTTTTCCCAACTCCTTGAATCTTCCTAATTTTTTTAATCCTATCTTGTATATAGCTTATTATATGTATTTTTTTTTTACCTTTTGTCCCCAGCCCCCACCCCATTAGATTGTGAGCTCCTTGAGGGTGGGGAGAATCTTTTTGCCTCTTTTTGTGTTCCGAGTGCTTAGCGTAGTGTCTGACACAGCAAACAATATTTTTAAAAAATTTATTACTTAATAAACTTATTTATTAAGTCAGTTTATTAATAAATAAGCTGTCTGATTTACAATAAAGCTATATACACAGGATCAGCTGGAAACAATCAATAGAAAGAAGCTATTAGAATTAAGGGAGATTGAAAAAGTCATTCTGGAAATGGTAGGATTTTAGCTGAGACTTGAAGGAAGCCAAGGAAGTCAGGAGGTAGAGATGAAGAGAGCATTCCATTCAGGAGCAACAGTCACTCAAAATGCTAGGAATCAGGAGATGGAGTGACTTGTTCAAGGAATAACAAGGAAGCCAATATCACTGAATAGTAGAGTATGTATGGATGGAGGGCTTAAGGTATAAGAAGACTAGAAAGGGGATAGTATATTATGAAAAGTTTCAATTCCAAATACAGGAGTTTATATTTGATTCTGGAGGTGATCAGTAGCTGCTGGAGTTTACTGAGTAGAAGGTGGCATGGTCAGACCGGTACTTTAGAAAGATGTATTTGATAATTCAGTGGGGAGTGACATGTGAGAGGCAGTATGAAGATTTGAAGATATTTGTTTATTGATCCTTTTCCCTCTCTAGACCTCCCCCTAATCCCACATACACCTTTTTCACTCCTAAAAATAGAGAGTTGATATCTTAGGAGATCTTTGTCCATTTAACCAACTAGTGTTTGGGTAAACAAATGGATGTAGTATTATGAGTGATACCTAGTTAGGTGAAATCAGTGTTTCAAAGCCTCAGGTTCTCTGAACACTTTTCACAAGGGTAATCATCTGAAAACTTAAAAAAAAAGCTAGAAATTTGGAATGGGACTTTTTTCTTCTTCTTCCACTGAAATGTGGGTTCTTTGAGGAAAGTCATTATTTTTACCTTTTTTCTTTTCTTTTCTTTTCTTTTCTTTTCTTTTCTTTCTTTCTTTCTGTCTGTCTGTCTTTCTGTCTGTATTTCTTTCTTTCTTTCTGTATTTCTTTCTTTCATTCTTTCTTTCTTTCCTTAGGGATTGCTCCAGTCAAAGAATTCATTACCAAATGACCCAAAGAAAAATAAAAAGTGGCCCTCCATTCTGTGTGTCCCCATTCCATTTCTATAGTAATATTAGAATCATGGGAGAAAAGCAGCCAAAAGGTGCTCTGATTCACATAATTTTTAATAAATCTATAAATATTTAACTTAAATTCGGTCTATATGTCTGATGTGAGTCCAAATAGAGGAGCTGGCAAAGTTGAATTTATGTCATGTGTCCCAAGGCAACAAGTAAGCTACTTAATGGAATATTTGGTCATCTCTTGCTATAGTACCCATCATAGGCATTTGCAAAAATACTTTCATGAAAATAATTGGAGTATATGATATGCACTGACATCTGTTGGAAAAGAGGAGGAAGAAAAATTTTATGAGAAACTCAATAAAACTATCTGTTAGACCAACATATGATACTCGGTTTTCAGTGTGGAGAATTTTAAGAATTTATTTTGTTTTTTATTTAATTTGTTATTTTCCAATTACATGTGAAAAAAATTAACAATCATTTGATTTTTTTTTAATTCCAAGTTTTTTCTCTCCCTTCTGTAAGAGAAGGAAAGCAATTTGATTTTGATCGTAATGTGAGGTCATTCAAAATATATTTCTATGTTAACCATGTTTAAAAAAAACTAAACAAAAAAACAATAAAAATAAAGAGAGCTTAGAAAAGTATGATTCAATCTGCATTCAGAGTTCATCCATTCTCTTTCTGGAGGTGGATAACATTTTTTATCATGGATTATTTAGAATTGTCTTGGATCATTGTCTCGATTAGAGTAACTAAGCTAAGTCTTTCAGAGTTGATCATCCTTACATTATTGCTCTTATTGTATACAATATTCTCCTGGTTTTGCTCACTTCACTTTGTGTGAGTTCAATCTTCACAGGTTTTTTACCTGAGAAACCATCCTGTTCATCATTTCTTATAACATAATAGTATTCTATCACAATCATATACCACAACTTATTCAGCTATTTCCCAATTGATGGCACCCCCTAGATTTCCAATTCTGCCACTACAAAAGGAATGACTATAAATGTTTTTGTACAAATAGATCCTTTTCTCTTCTCTTTGCTCTCTTTGGGACAGAGGCCAAGTAGTGGTATTGCTGGATCAAAGGATGTACATAGTTTTATACCCCTTTGAGCATAGTTCCAAATTGTTCTCCAGAGTTCTTAGACTAGTTTACAACTCCACCAACAATGCATTGGTGTGCCAATTTTTCCAGATCCCCTCCAGCTGTTGTCATTTTCTTTTTCTATCATGTTAGGCAATCTAATAGGTGTAAAGTGGTACCTCAGAGTTGTTTTAATTTACATTTTTCTAACCAGCAGTGATCTAGAGTATTTTTATGTGATGATAGTTTGATTTCTTCTTCTTGTTTATATCCTTCGTCCATTTATCAACTAGGGAATGGCTGTTTTTTTTTTTAATTTGACCCAGTTCCCTAAATATTTGCGAATAAGGGCTTATCAGAGAAACATGTTTCAAATCCTGACCCCCAGTTTTCTGTTTTTCTTTTAATTTTGGATATATTGGCTTTATTTGTGCAAAAAAGCTTCTCAACTTCATGTAATTAAAATTATCTGAATGACTTTCCTTAATATCTTCTATATCTTATTTGGTCATAAACTTCCCTTATTTATAAATCTGACAGATAATTTTTCCCATGCTCCCCTAATTTACTTATGATATCACCCTTTATGTCTAAATCATTTATCCATTTTTACCAAATCTTGGTATACAATGTGAGATGTTGGTCTATGCCTAGTTTCTTCCAAACTGCTTTCTAGTTTCCCCAGAAATTTTTATCAAATGGTAAATTTTTACCCTAAAAGCTTAGATCTTCAGTCTTATCAAAAACTAGATTACTATGGTCATTTACTACCATATATTATGCATATAATCTATTCTACTGATACACTGCTTCATTTCTTAGCCAATATCAGATTATTTTTGATGATTACTGCTTTGTAATATAGTTTGAAATCTAGAACTACTAGGCTGCCTTCCTTTACATATTTTTTTCATTGATTCCCTTAATATTCTTGACTTTTTGTTCTTCTATAGTGATTTTGCTGCCATTTTATCTAGCTCTATAAAATAATTCTTTGGTAGTTTGAATGATATGGCACTGAATAAGTAAATTAACTCAGGTAGAGTTTTCATCTTTATTATATTTGCTTGGCCTATCCCTCAGCAATTAATATATCTCCAATTGTTTAGATTTAGTTTTATGTGAAAAGTGTTTGGCAATTGCGCTCATACAATCCCTGGGTTTGTCTTGGCGGTTAGACTTCCAAATCTTTTATATTGTCTTCAGGTATTTTTAATGGAATTTCTCTTTCTAACTCTTGTTGTTGGGTTTTGTTAGTAGCATATAGAAATGCTGATAATTTGTGTGGGTTTATTTTATATCCTACAACATTGCACCATTCCCATACCATTTTCCCCTCTCCTGTAAAAACTCTTTCTTATGTACCTCTTTTAAGTGAGATAATTTCCCCCAGTCTTCCTCTCCCCTCTTCCTTCTCCCAGGTCATCTCTCTTTCTTGCCTATCCATTTTTTTACATTATCTCAATGTAATCAATTCACTCCTACACTCTTTTTCTATGTAGAATCCTTCTAACTGTCCTAATAATGACAAATTTCTTAGAAGACACATGTATCATCTTCCCATATAGAAAGGTAAATAGTTTAACTTTATTAAGCTCCTTATAATTTCTCTTTCATGTTTACCTTTTTATATTTCTCTTGAGTCTGGTATTTGAAAGAAAATTTTTATTCAGCTCTGGTCTTTTCATCAGGAATGCTTGAAAGTCCTCTATTTCATTAAATGCCCCTTTGCCCCCTTGAATTATACACAGTTGTGCTGGGAGGTAATTCTTGGTTGTGATTTCAGCTCTTTTACCTTCCAGATTATCATAGTCTAAGCAATCCACTCATCTAATGTAGTAGCTGCTAAATTGTGTGTGATTTTGACTGTGGCAGCACAGTATTTGAAGATTGTTTTTGTTTTGTTTTGATTTTCTGCTTGAAGTATTTTTTTTTTTACCTGGGACCTTTGAAATTTGGCTACAATATACCTGGGAAGTTTTGTTTTGGGATCTCTTTAACATGGTGATCGGTGGATTCTTTTATTTTCTATTTTGTTTCCTGGATCAAGGATGTTGGGACAGTTCTCCTGGATGATTTCTTTAACTATGATGTCTAGTCTCTTACTTTGAGTATGGCTTTCAGGTAATACAAAAATTCTTAAATAATATCTCCTTGATATTTTTCCAGGTCAGTTTATATTTTACATTTTCTTCTATTTTCTTCATTCTTTTGACTTTATTTTATTTATTTTTTATTTTTTATTTTTTTGTGTTTTCAACATTTACTTCCACAACATTTTGAGTTCTAAATTTTCACCCCATCTCACCCCTCCACCCACCCCAAGATGGCATGCATTCTAAATACCCCTTCCCCTAGTCTGCCTTCCCTTCTATCTCTCCCCGCCTTCTCTTATCCCCTTCCCCTTCAATTTTCCTGTAGGGCAGGATGGATTTCTGTGCCCCATTTCCTGTATTTCTTATTTCCCAGTTGCATGCGAAAACATTTTTTAAACATGTGTTTTTAAAACTTTGGGTTCCAAATTTTCTCCCTTCCTCCCTCCCCACTCACCCTCATTGATAAGGCAAGCAACTAAATATAGGTTATATATGTGCAGTTATGCAAAACACTTCCATGCTGTGAAAAACTAAGTCTATTTCCCTTAGTCCTATCCTGCCCACCCATTTATTCTATTCTTTCTTTTGACCCTGTCCCTCCTCAGAAGTATTTGCTTCTGATTACTCCCTTTCCCAATCTGCCCTCCTCTCTATCATGCCCCTACTCTCTTGTCCCCTTCCCCCCCCCCATTTTCCTGTAGGGTAAGACAGATTTCTACACCCAATTGAGTGTGTATGTTATTCCCTCCTTAAGTCAAATCCTATAAGAATAAGATTCACTCATTCCCTCTCACATTCCCCCATTTCCTCTCCACTGTAAGAGCCTTTTCTTTTCTGTTTTTTTCTTTTTGTGGGATAATTTACCCTGTTCTACCTCTCCCTTTCTCCTTCTCCTAGTGTAGTCCTCTCTCATCCCTTAATTTTATTCTCCAGATATGACCCCTTTATTTTCAACTCACCCTGTGCCCTCTATCTATCTATCTATATCTATATATACATACATATAATTTTTTCCCCTCCAACTACCCTAATACTGACAAAGGTCTCATGAGTTACAAATATCATCTTTCCATGCAAGAATATAAACAGTTCAACCTTAGTAAGTCTCTTATGATTTTCTCTTTCCTGTTTACCTCTTCATGTTCCACTCAAGTCTTGTATTTGAAAATCAAATTTTCTATTCAACTCTGGTCTTTTCATCAATAATGCTTGAAAGTCCTCTATTTCAGTGAATGACCATTTTTTCTCCTGCAGGATTATACTCAGTTTTGCTAGGTAGGTGATTCTTGGTTGCAATCCTATCTTCTTTCCTCTCCAGAATACTATATTGCATGCCCTTTGGTCCCTTAATGTAGAAGCAGCTAAATCTTGTGTTATTTTGATTGTGTTTCCACAATACTTGAATTGTTTCTTTCTGGCTGCTTGTAATATTTTCTCCTTGACCTGGGAACTCTGGAATTTGGCTACAATATTCCCAGGAGTTTTCCTTTGGGGATCTCTTTGAGGAGGAGATCAGTGGATTCTTTCAATTTCTATTTTGCCTTCTGGTTCTAAAATATCAGGACAGTTTTCCTTGATCATTTCTTGAAAGATAATGTTGAGGCTCTTTTTTTGATCATGGCTTTCAGATAGTCCAATAATTTTTAAATTCTCTCTCCTGGATCTATTTTCCAGGTCAGTTGTTTTTCCAATGAGATATTTCACATTGTTTTCTAATTTTTCATTCTTTTGGATTTGTTTTACAGTGTCTTGATTTCTCATAAAGTCACTAGCTTCCAATCACTCTATTCTAATTTTTAAGGAAGTATTTTCTTCAGTAAGCTTTTGGACTTCCTTTTCCATTTGGCCAATTTTGCTTTTTAGGGCATTCTTCTCCTCATTGGCTTTTTGGACCTCTTTTGCCATTTGGGTTAGGCTATTTTTAAGGTGTTATTTTCTTCAGTATTTTTTTGGGTTTCCTTTAGCAAGCTGTTGACTTGTTTTTCATGATTTTCTTGCATCACTCTCAGTTTTTCCTCTACTTCTCTAACTTGCTTCTCAAAATCCCTTTTGAGCTCTTCCAAGGCCTGGAACTGATTCATATTTTTCTTGGAGGCTTTGGATATAGGAGCTTTGACTTTGTTGTTTTCTTCTGGTAGTATGTTTTGATCTTCTTTGTCACCAAAGTAAGATAATATAGTCTGATTCTTTTTGTGTTGCTTATTCATAATCCCGGCAAATTACGTGAGTTTTAAACTCTTTGTTAAGGTAAAAGTCTGCTTCCAATGTGCAGAGTATACTGTCTCAAGCTTCAGGGGTTTGTACAGCTGTTTTCAGAGGTACTTCTAGGGACCTGTAAATTTTCAGTTCTTCCAAGGTGGTTTGATAAGTGGCGAGGTGTTTTCTCTCCACCGCCACAACAAGCTCCACCACACTAGCATTCCTCCTCACCCCAGGACTGCCCCTCAGAACTGTGACCCACATCCAAGCACTGGTAAAGCAAGAGATTCCTGCCTCAGCACTGGCAAAGAGATCCCTGCAATCCCCCTGTAATCAGCCACTTGATTTTCCCTCAGTCTGTGGGCTGGAAGCTTGGGGAAAAGCCACGGCCCTGGGCTGTGCTCAAGACTTGCGGCTGAGAGCTAGTTCCTCTCTCACTGCAGTTACAGACTTTTCCCACTGAGCTTCTAATTTGTCTTTGGTGTTCAGGGTTTGAGAAGTCTGGAAACCACCACAGCTGCCCACGACTCAGTCCTCTGAGGCCTGCTCCAGGTTTGCTGAGGCCTGCACTCCCGCGCCTAACTGCACTCCTCTCCCTGCCCGGTGCAATATACATTTCTGATCAACCATCCAGGCTGTTTTTGGCTGGACATTTGTTTCACTCTGTCTTTTTGTGGGTTCTGCTGCTTTAGAATTTGTTTAGAGCCATTTTTTTTAGGTATTTGGAGGACTTTGGGAGAGAGCTCAAGACAGTCACTGCTTTCCCTCCATCATCTTGGCTCCACCCCCTTTATTTTATTTCTTGATGTCTCATGGAGTCATTAGCTTCCACTTGCCAATTCTAATTTTTAAGAAATTATTTTCTTCTGTGGGCTTTTGTACTTCTTTTTCATCTGGCCAAATCTGCTTTTGAAGAAATTATTTTCATCACTGAATTTTTGTATCCCTTTCCCATTTTGCCAATTCTATTTTTAAGGTTTTATTTTCTTCAATATTTTTGTGCTTCTTTTTTCAAGCTGTTAATTGTCTTTTCATAATTTTCTTCTTTAGTTTTCATTTCTTTACCTAATTTTTCCTCTACCACTCTTTTTTTTTTAATTTTTGGTAAGGCAATAAGGGTTAAGTGACTTGCCCAGGGTCATATAGTAAGTATCATGTCTCTGAAACTGGGTTTGAATTCAGGTCCTACTGCCTCCAGGGCTGGTTCTCTATCCACTGTGCCACCTAGATGCTCCCACTCTTAACTAATTTTGAAAATAATTTTTAGCTCTTCCAGGAATTCTTGTTGACCTTGGTTCAATTCACATTTTTCTTTGAGGCTTTGCTTGTAACTGTTTGTCTTCTACTGAGTGTCTTGATCTTCCCAGTCACTATAGTAGCTTTTATGGTCAAATTTTTTTGTTTGTTTGTTTGCTTTCTACCTTCTTAACTTTGAACTTCATGTTAATGTTAGATTTTGTTCTAGGTGTGTATGTGTGTGTGTGTGTATGTATGTGTGTGTGTGTGTGTGTGTGTGTGTGTGTGAATAGCACAAGCTTCAGCCTTTTTAGCACTGCCATTTTCAGAGGTAGTTTTGGGAATTTGCAAATTTTCAGTGCTTCCAAGGTGGTGTGATCTAGGGAGATATTTGGTCATTGCACCCTTGTTCTTTACTCTTGTTCTTATCCAGAAAGGGACCCTGATCCTTTGGGATTGCAACTGATACTGCTCCTCAGGGACCTTTATCCCTTGGAACCAGAAATAGTGCTGTTTCTCAGGGTCCCCGATCCTTTGGGGCCTGAAGTGATACTGCTTTTCCTGGCTCATACTCTCTCTCTCTACTAAAAATGCTCCTCTACACATGACCCAGAAGTGGGTATAGCAATGAAGTTGCCAAATAGCTTCCAATCCTGCATCTAGTGCTGGCACAGGAATACCCCGTAGTATCATTCTAATCAGTTGCCAGGTTTCCTTGCTGTCTCTAACATGAGGACTCCCAAAACTTCTGCTACTTCTGTTGTCACCACCTAGTCCCACCACTGGTGTTACATTTGTGTGAGTCCTCGGCTAGTCTATACCCCTGTGGTACAGATCTCTCTTTCCAACCTCTTAAATTGTGTTGGGCTGGAGGAATGTCTCACTCTATCTTTTTGTTGTCTCTGCCACTGCAGAATTCAATTTGAGGCATTATTTTAAAGTTGTTTGCAGGAGAATGTTAGGAGAGTTTGGCTGAGGGCTTCTCTACTCTGCCATCTTGGCTCTACCCCAATGTAGAACTCTTTTAATTGAGTATGAATCTCATTTATCAAGTAGACTATGTACTGTCCTAGGGCTTGGGGTAATAAATATGTTTTCAGCTGCAAAACAGGTACATCTGGAGAACTTCATGATAAGAGAGAAGAATAAGGTCTACTATGGCTTATAATCAAAGGATTTTAGAACTCAAGGGTGCATTAAAGAATATTAAATCCAATCCCTTTAATTACAGCTAAGGACATTTAGAACTAGAGAGGTCTTAGTAATAATGACACTATTTATCAGCAGAATGGCAGGGATAGATAGCAGGGGTCCTTACTCTAAATTTAAAGTTCTTTCCATTATACCATGCTTTCTGAAATAGACAATATTTTGCAAGGTTCTTTAAAATTCCCTACAGTTATTTATTTATTATTTTCAGTAGGCTTTTACCATATTTTGTGTGAAATATGAAATGGTTTTGAGATGTGGTGAAGAATGAGGGAGAAGAAAGTAGAAAGAGATATGAATAATAGGATTTGAGATTACAGGTTTGAGGAAGAAGGTTTTCCTTTATGTTCTCTGTCCCCAAATTTTCTCTGAAATAGAAGACAATCAGATGTGGTGACATATAACTGTAATACTAGTTGGGGAGGCTGAGGCTGGTGGATCTCCTGAGCTCGGGAGTTCTGGGATATAGTGGGCTAATACAATTACATTTTCACATTAAGTTAGGCATTAATACGATGAGCCATATGACACAATATGGGGCTGATCAGAGTATGACTGGGCCAATAAATACACGAATATCCCTGCTAATTCCAGCCTGGGCAGGTTAAGATGGCCCAGTCTCAAAAATGGTAGTAGTAGTAGTCGTAGTAGTAGTAGTAGCAGCAGCAGCAGCAGCAACAGCAGTAGTTACAGCAGCAGTAGTTACAGCAGTAGTGTGGTAATTATACAAAGCATTGAACCTCGGGATCAAGAACTTGCTGTGAATTTCATACTTTGTGACTATTCCTTATAATTAAGAATCGACATTAATTAGTTCAAGTATCTAGTAATATTATAAGACTTCTATCTGGAAACTATAGGAGAACTATAGTCAATAAAGCTTTGTAACATGATTCACTTAGAGCAATTATTGGGGAATTGTTTTTTTTTTCTCTATTGACCTTAATTCCTATTATAGGCTTCTTTTTCAAATATGTATCTTGACAGTTTAAATAACAGGATAAACCAAAAATAGGTGGACACTATTTTAATACCCATTTTCCTATTCACAGAAACATCCCTCTGATGCTCTTCTAACATTGAAAAGAGACATTTACATTTTTGAATGTTGCATTTTGACCTGGGCTATAGAAGAACGAAGATGTTGACCAATTTTTCCAATGGCCGTTGATTATTTGACTACTAATTTGATTGTAGAATTGTTCTTATGGCGTAGTTACTGCTTCGCCTGAAAGTGCTCATTCAAGTGGGGTTTAAATTGCTGCTTTCAATTGACTCATAGTCAAAATACAGAGAAAATGCATTATGCACCTACTGATCAGATTGAATGGTAAGCAAACAGAAAATCCCTTCATTTTGTTTAAAATATGGTATATGCAGCAAAATATGCACACTGTCTTTCCAACTGAAAATTTAAAAATGAAATACTAAGAATAGGCAATAAGATATTAGGTGAACTCTGTAATATAATGAAGCATCATATAAGGTTGCCTTCATATTTTTTTTTCCTTATGAGTTCCCATACTAGAACATTTTGAACTACATTAATAAAGAAATGTAAGTTTTACAGAATCATAGAATTTCAGAGTTGGAAAGACCACAGAGGACATTTTGTTTAACCTATACCCCAAATAAGTCCTTTCTACTACATACTCAACAAGTAGTCATCAAGTAGACTTCCTGGAGGGGGAACCAACTACTTCTAGAAGGAGCTCATTCTACTTTTGGATACATGTATTCATTAGAGAATTTTTTTCCTCACATCAAACCCCAACTTGCTTCTTTATAACTCCTATCTATGCTAAACCTACATTCTGGGGCACATCTCTAAACCTTCTTCCATATGTCAGCTCTTCAAATACCTGAGGACAGCTATCATATCCTTGGCAAATCTTTTCTTCTCTGGGCTAAATGTCTCAGTGTCTTCAAATAATCCTCATTTGACATGTACTTAAGACCATTCACCATCTTGGTTGCCTTCCTATGGAACCTCAGAAGCTTATCAACATCTTTCCTAAGATGTGGTTCCAAGAACCTCCTTATTCCTAAAACCTATGCCTCTCAGTACAAGTCCAAAATGTATTGCTTTCTATGGGGTCTCTAATAGGGTATATGTACTTCCCATTTATTTTCCTGTCATGTATTCATGTGCAATAGTACTGAAAAGGAAAGTCTAGAAAACTCAAAGTTACGATGCCTAAGAAAACAATAAAATATGTTTAAAGTAAAAATTTAAGATAGGTTTATAACAAATTGATTTGGAGGTTACAAAATAGCTTCTTTAAGATCTGGGATTTATTTATTCCTTGGAAATGGAGCTTTTCATGGTCAATTGATGCCCTATAATGAAAGAAAAGAGTTTCAGTTTAAAGGCAAAGCTGAAAATCCTTGATTATATGGCAGATCAAAAACTAAGTTAAACAGATGGATCTTTGTTCGACTATAAATAGCCCAGCTCCTCAAGGATGTTATTGTTACCTACTCAAAAATTCTCAGATCAGGTCTTATGACTAAAGCAGCCTGCAGAGTTGGTGCAATATTCATGATCAAATCACAGAATTTTGGAGTTAAATGGGGGCATAGGAGTCCTGTAATCTAACCGCTGATCCAGCTGCAGATTATATAACTTATATAACATTTCTTATATAAGGGGTTATGTAACACCTTATATAACACCTCTGATAGATGGCTATCTTTCTTCTTAAAAATTTCCTGTTATAAAAACCAATTTCTCTATGCAGAAATTCATTGCTGTCTAGGTCAAATTGGCTGGTAGTTCTTTCTCACATTTAGACAAAATCTTCCTTGTCCTACTTTAGCTCTCTGTAATGATCTAGAGAAAGGTAGTATGTCATAATGCATAGAGAGCTAGTGGTGGAGTCTGGAAGAACTACATTCAAGTATGGCCTTTGGTTCATGTTGGCTGGGTAATTCTGGGCAAATCACTTCAACTCTAGTGCCTTAGGAAAGATTCTAATCAATCAATCTAATAACAAGTATTCATTTAGCACCTACTATGAGTCAGATACTATGCTTGCTATTGGGAACATGAACAAGAGTCACATAGGATGAGAGGGTATGAATGGACTTTGATCTCCATAATTTCATAAGTCCCTCTGTCCCAAGGACTAGAATACTAAACAAAAGACAAAATGTGCCAGAATCACTTCATAAAGTGGTTCAGCTGCCATTTCTATGAATACCTGGGTTCTTCAAGTCTACACATACACAGCCTCTAAAAGCAGAACTACCTTCTAAATTGGCATTTCAGGGGACCTTTGATATTTAATTTACAAAGCAATGCCCTCCACAATTCATCCCCTGCTCTGAATTTTGGTGAATTGTTCATACTATTCCTCTTCTTTTTCATTTCCCCCTCATTTCCCATTCATCACATTTCCAGTGGGTTCTATTGCCGTTCAGAAAAGAGAGCTTAATAATTGCTCTAGCTGAACTTTTTAGTTTCTACATCATTAGTACTGTGAGAGAATGATACTTATTAGCAGACAATAATGACAAAAATACTCAGAGCTTCATTGATTCAACAAATCTGTGGAGGTTCACTAAGTTCCTCTGGGCCAGGGACATAACTATTTAATTTGCTTTTGATATTTTTTATCTTTAAAATTATTATATAATTTTAATTCATTTTTTAGTTTTTTTAAATAACTAGCAATTTTATTCCCCCTTCTACCCCTCAGTTGAAGAACAATAAAAAATAAAACCCTCATAGAGTTCTAAAGTCTTTCAAAGTTGTCTTTCTTTAATGTTGTCATTCTATAAATTATATTTTGGTTCTGCTCACTTCACTCTGGGTGAGTTCAGACAAGTCTTCTCCTTTTCCTCTGAAACTCTCCATTTGTCTTGTTGTATGGCATAATAATATTCCATTATATTAATGAAGCATAAATTGTTTAGTCATTGCCTAACAGGTGAGGAGCTCTTTAGTTTAGAGTTCTCTGCTATTACAAAAAGAGCTAGTATAAATATTTTTTTCCCTGTCTTTCAGGCATAGGCCTAATAGTGGTATTGCTGGGTCAAAGAATATGCACAGATAGTAATTTTGGGAACATTGTTCCAAATTGTTTTTTTGGAATACCGGACCAGTTCACATTTCCACCAGCAGTACATTGTGCTCCTATTTTCCAGTAGTCCCTCTAATGTTTTTCATTCTTACTTTTTTTTTAGTTACCTTTGCCAATCTTATGAAAATGAGGTAGAATCTCAGAGCTATTTTAATTTACATTTCTTTAATTATTACTTATTAGGGACATTTTAAAATATGGTTATTGATAACTTGGATTTCTCCTTTTTAAAATTTATTATTCAGATCCTTGGAACATTTATCTATTGAGGAATGGCTTTTATTCTTATAAATTTTAATGAATTCCTTATTTACCTTAGATATGAAATCCTCTTCTGAGAAACTTGATATAAAGATTTTGCTCAGTTATTAGTTTTGCTTCTTATTTTAATTGCATTGGTTTTAACTTCATTTATTTACTTATTTTCTGCTTTTGCATAATTATTAGCCAAAATCCATGGACACAAAGGTGCTTGAGAAATAAATACCCATACATAATCACAGGAAGTGGAATAAATTAGCTACACAGATCATAGATTTAGAACTAGAAGGAACTTTAAAAATCATCTAGTTTAGAATTTTCTTTTTATAGATGAGGGAAATGAATTCCAGTGAGGTGAAGTCACTTATTCAAGGTCACATGGTAAGTAACAGAAGTTAGATCATTTTTCAGAACTGCCTTCCAAATTCACCTCTTTTATTTCATTCAGTGAACTACTCTGAAACACTAACTTTTTAAAAAAGTGAACTATTAGGGGCAGCTAGGTGGTGTAATGTATAGAGCACTGGCCCTAGAGTCAGGAAGACCTGAGTTCTAATCCAGCCTTAGACACTTACTAGCTGTGTGACGCTGGGCAAATCACTTAAACTCGACTGCCTCAAAAAACAAAAACAACTATTTCTACCCTTCAGCGTTAAATGTCTAATTTTAATCTTTAGCAAAGTCAAATGTTATAGTGGGGCAAAAACAAAGTTAATGAAATATAAGGAATTGGAATACTAATGCATTGTTGGTGGAGGTGTGTACTGATCCAACCATTCTGGATAGCAATTTGGAACTATGCTCAAAGCGCTATAAAACTGTGTATACCCTTTGACTCAGCAATAGCACTCCTGGGTCTGTATCCCAAAGAGATCATAAAAATGGGAAAAGGACTCATATGTACAAAAATATTTATAGCACCTCTTTTTGTGGTGGCAAAGAATTGGAAATTAAAGGGATGGTTGAACAAGTTGTGGTATATGAATGTAATGGAAGACTATTGTTCCATAAGAAATGATGAGCAGGCAGACTTCAGAAAAACCTGGAAAGTCTTACATGAACTGATGTTAAATGAAGTGAGCAGAACCTGGAGAACATTGTACATGGTAACAGTCACATTGTGTGATGATTAACTTTGATAGACTTAGTTCTTCTCAGCAATGCAAGGATCTAAGACAATCCCAAATGACTCATGATGGAAAATGCTATCTACATCCAGAAAATGAACTGTGGAGTCTGAATGCGGATCGAAGCATACTATTTGCTCTCTTTTTTGTTTCTTTTTTCTCATGGTTCCTCCCATTGGTTCTAATTCTTCTTTATAGCATGACTAATGTGAAAATATGTTTCATATGAATGTATATGTATAGCCTACATCAGATTTCATGCTGTCTTGAGGAGAGAAGAGAGTGGGAGAAAATTTAGGACCAAAATCTCATGGAAGTGAATGTTGAAAACTAGAAATAAATTAATTAATTAATAAAAAAGAATATAAGTGAGGCCTTTTCAGGTATAATGAAATATTACATTTTTGTTGAAATTAATGAAATATTACATTACATATAATGAATATTACATCTTAAAAGAGATTCTGAGGCTCTGAGTGACTCAACTGCATGTTGAAATGCCAGCAAAGACAATGAACTTGTCCCCAGGGGGCACAGGCTGTCTCATTACATTTATTCTCAAACAATTATTTTGTATAGTATTCAACAAAAATCTGGTAAATGTAACTGAATGCATATTATAAGTAAAAAGTCCATTCATTGAGGGAATACTCCTCTGAACCAAGAAGTTTTGTAGTAAAAGAGCAGCTATACCTCTCCCACCTTTTGCCTGGGAGCTAATAAACCTCAGAGTCTAGGCAATGAGGGAGCAAAAGAAGAGAGGCTTCTGATAATCCTAAACTAAAGATTGTTGATCTTTTTGAAAGACCACAGTAGCACTCTAGCTAAAAAAGGTCACAGTAGCACTACAGTTAAAAAAATGTAATGTTTCAGATAGAAAGAACTGTAACACCTCATCTAAAAGAGCACAACACTTAGCTGATCCCAAGGTGTAGAGGTGCAGAAGATTGCCACTCTCCTTCAAAAAGTAAAAGTAAACAAGCATTCCAGTGCATCAAACTATTTAGCACAGATATTTTACCTTATGAGGAGCCACCCTAGTTCCTGAGTGACCTGCCAGACTAAGGATAGATAAATGTGCTTAGCAGAGACATTATACCCTGTGAGAAGCAAATCCATATCAACCACTCATCCAGCTGAAATGCCATTCTCTTTGTGAAGACAGTCCAGCCTAACAATGGAGCAACCTGTACCATCACTGCAGCTATTACCTGTCCTGAACTTCATAAAGATGACTCTGAAGAAAGAAAGGGCACTGGGATCTTGCTGTTTCAAAACTGCAAGTTCCATTGGCCATGTATTTTTTCTACATGTGTTCTTTAAATGATGTTTGTGTGCTCTATTTCTTGCCCCTGACCTCTATGAGTATTTGTGTCACTCCCGGTTTTTAGGGCACATATTTTAAAATTACTGTTCTTGCTATACTGTTTGAGTAAATCTATTTTCTAAGAACTAATTTAGTCCATTGGGTGATTATAAATGGAGGCTACAAGAGGAGACAGGATGGAAACATAAATCCTCAAACTCCTGCTTTCTCCAAGCACAGAGATCTCTCCATGGTACCATATCAAATTGAGAGTAATAATCACACATATGTAGAAATCTTTCTACAATCAAAATCAAAAGGAATATAAAACAGTTCCTTTCTAAGTCCAAAGAAAACCTGCATTACCCTAGTTGTATCATGTAAAACTATATTGTGTGGAATGGGTTATACATTTAGCTTCAGGGGATCAGAAGGGTCAGCCCATGAATATATGTAAAAAAAAGATTATTTCCTCCCCTCTTCTCTGTCAAACAGAACCACAATCATTATATTTTTATATTGAGTTATTGGTAGTTTCCAGAACACAAAAATGTAGTATCAGGGAACTCTAGAAGAGAGCACTACAATAGAATGCTACAACAGAAGGGAATTCTAGGAGTAATTTAGTATATTTAACTTTCCTCTAATTATGTTTCATCTAGAGGTGTGGGGAACCTGTAGCCTTGAGGCCACATGTGGCCTTCTAGGCCCTCAAGTGTGGCCTTTGACTGAATCCCAATTTCACAGAATGAATCCCTTTAATGAAAGGATTTGTTTGGTAAAACTTGGACTCAGTCAAAAGGCTGCATCCAAGAACCTAGAAGACCATATGTGGCCTTGAAGCCACAGGTTCTCCACCCCTGTTAAGATAGATACTGTTATTAAAGATCTTTATGTCTCTTTCCTCCTTAATGTTTTCTAGAAATTAACACCTCTTTATGTTCATAAATTCTTCCTGGACATCTGACTTAAAGGGCATTCAGGGCCCTTCACAATTTGCCTTTCCAACCTTATTGCACAACTCCAGGCTCCAAATGTCTTAATTTTATAAATGTCAAAGTAGTTCCTTCTATGGAATCTTCAACTCCAGGCAGCCTTATCTACTCATGGTCTGTTCAATATGCTGTGAACACTGCCACTTCTGTGCCTTGGACTGCACCATCATTTTCCTTGTCTGAAATGCTACTTCCTTCTTTCTGCTTGTCTGACTCAGACCCATCCTTTGAGGCCCAGCTTGAGATCCATTGCTTTCTTTCCATCCCACATTAGCATAAGTTAGCTTATACAATAATACCATAGGGAACAAGTTTGTGTCAGAGACAGGATCTGAATCAAAGTTTGCAATTCTACTATATTTCTGGGAAATGTAGTGTTTCACAAAATGATTTTCCCAAATCACTGAAGCATACCCCTTTAAAACAAAATCAAAAAATAACCATTTTGATGTAAATATTTTAAGATATTTTCCTACCTTGCTGAATGAATTATACATCCCATAATTTAACCTCTGATTCTGTACAGAATCAGAGAACCTAAGAATTGAAAGGGACCTTAGCTGTCATCAATCCAACTGGTACCTTAGTTAAAAACTCCCTCCACAATGTGCCTAACAAGTCGTCGTCTGATCTCTGTTGCAAGATCTCTAATAAAGGTAAACTCATTACCTTTGAGGCAGCCTATTTCACTTTAAAAAATTAAATTTTATTTATTTTATTCTGAACTTAAGAATACAAGAATTTCTGTAACATAGTGAAACAGAATAAAAGATGATTGCGTGCGAAACTGCAAATCTATTATGTACAACTTGCTATTCCTTTTAAATAGATAATAAAATTATCAAGTAACCTTTTTCTTTTTCTCTGCCCCCAAGAGAAAAAGAACTGATGAACAGATGTGTATATATATGCATATATATACATATATGTATATATACACATATATACACACACATATACAAATAGATGTGTGTATGTATATATATACATATATGTGTGTGTATATACATATATATGTATGTGTGTGTGTATGTATATATATATACATACACACACATATTTGTGTCCAATTGTAACCTATTTCACTTTTGAGCAGAATTTTTTCCTGACGTCCAAACTAAATCTTGTCTCTTTCAACCTCCACCACTTGCTCCTTGTTTTGTCCTAACAGTGACTCAGAATCATCATTATTGCGATATGCTATGAAAACATGGCTATAGAAAAGCATATGGAAAGAGAAGAGAATATGCAAAGTGTAGTCAATGTTGGAGATAAAATAGAAAGAATATTAGATTTGGAGTAAAAGGATTGGGATTCAAATCCTACCTCTGATGTTTAATAGCCACATGACCATAGACCAATCTTTCGAGGCCTTTCTTTCCTAGGCCTCACTTTTCTCAACTGTAAAGTGCAATGGTTGGAGCAGATGGATTTCTGAGATCCCCTTCCATCTCTAGATCTATGATCTTTGTTCAGTGAGCTTTACTCTAATTTCTGGAGAAAAAAAATTCTAGAATGAATCATTAAAGTCATAATGGCTCATAAATATCTGGCAGAAAAGAAAACAAAAAAAAAGTCTTGATTACAAAGAGCCTACATGATTTCTTCAAGAAAAGACATGCCTGACTCACCTTATTTCCTTTTTTGAAAGGGCTTCTAAACTGGCAGATCAGGATAATGATGTAGGAAGAGTTTACCTACAGCAAAGCATTGGATAAAGCATCTCAATCTTTTCTTGTGGAAAAAAAAAATGAAGGTATATAAACTAGCCAATACATTTAGCTGGATTCAAAGAACATTTGTTAATAATTTGATATTAACTTGACAATAAGTCTCCAGTGCAGTGCCCCAGTGGTCTTTGCTATGCCTTGGGCTGCTTGACATTTTTATCAGTGACTTGATAGATAATATGCTTATCAAATTTCCAGATAAAATAAAGATGGGAAAGGTAACTAACACACTGGACAGCAGAGATGGGATCTGGAAGATCTTGGCCAGCTGGGAAATATCCAGTGATATGAAATTTAAAAGGGAGAGATGTCAAGTCACACCAGTTCAGAAACTTTGAGCATAGGGTGGGGGAGACAAGAGTTGAAATTTGACTGTAAAATATCTAGGGATTTGGTAGGCTGAAAATTCAATAAGAATCAGTACTGTGGTGTGGTAATCAATCAATAGACAAACATTTCATAAGTGTCTAGCCTATGCCAAGCACAGTGGCAAATGTGGCAAATGATGGGGATACAAAGACAAAAGAATCCTGATCAATGGGTAGTTTGTTATCGTGAGACTGAAGCTCAGGAGAGAGCCTAGGATTGGATCCATAAATCAAGTAATCATTTTCTTGGCAAAGATACTGGAACAGTTTGTCATTTCCTTCTCCAGCTCATTTTACAGATTAGGAAACTGGGGCAAACAGGGTTAAGTGATTTGGCCAGGATTACACAGCTAGTGAGTTCAAATCCAGATTTGAACTCAGAAAGATAAGTCTTCCTGACTCCAGGCCCTGCATTCTATCCACTGAGCCACCTACTTTCCCATCATCAGCATAGAGATGCTAATTGAACTGGTTGCTCATGAAATCACCAAGATAGATAATACAGAGCAGGGGTTATTATCCAGGGGTCCACAAAACCCCAGGGGTCCATGGAAAGATTTATGGAGTATGTGAACTTGGATGAGGAAACAAAAACATATATATATATATATATACATATATATATATATTTAGTTTCATTTAACTTCTAATGGAAATTTAGCATGTCTTTCATTTTTAAGCATTATTTTGAGAAGAGGTTTATGGCACAAAAAGAAACCCTGGTATAGAGGGAGAAGAAAGAACAGTGTCACAAAAATTAAATGAGACAGTGTTAAGGTCTGGTCAACAATGTCAGACTAATATGATCTTGGATTGCACTGAGGCAAACAGAGTTTCCCAGAATAAAGAGGGAATAGCTGGCTCTTTTCTGGTCGGGTCACATCTGAAATATTGCATTTAGTTCTGGACATGACTGTTTAAGAAAGGCATTGCTAATTGGGAGAGTGTCTCAGTGAAGGCAACCAGGATAGTGGAGGGCCGTAAATTCTTATTAAATGAGGAATAGTTGGGCAAAGTGAGAATTTTTAACTTGATGAAGAAAAGGCTCAGGTGAAATGTTACAGCTGCCTTCAAGAATCTAAAAGGCTATCATTCCTGTGGGGGAGAGATTAGATTTGTTTGTTTGGTTCCAAAGGACAGGATCAGGAACACTGGGTGAAGTTGGAAAGAAGGACATTTTAAATACCATAAGGAAACAAAAATCAAAAGAAGACCAAAACAACCAAACTAAATGACCAAACAAGGAATTCCTAACAATTAGAGCTGTTCAAAAGTTGAACAGCGAGGCCTTAGGGAGGAGCTGGCCACACTTCAAGTGGACTCTTCAAGTTAGAGCTCTTCTAGTGGATGTTCCATGAATACCAGTTGATTTTGTTATAGTGGGCTATAATTTGGGGGTATTAGATGGGCTAGGAGGCAGATGAGGTTCTCGGACACTGAAATTTTTTAACTCTCTGAGGTATTCACTGAAGTTTGTCTTTAAACTAAGCCCACAGACTTCTATGTACTTGTTATTTACATTTTTCTTTTTCTATCTCTTTCACCACTGTCCCTTGTTGGTACATCTTGCACTATCCCATCCACCATGCTAATTTGCAGCTTCTAATCTAAGTGGGCTGGGAAACCAAATAATAAAGTCTGTTAGAAATGAAATAAATTGCATATACCCTCTGAGTGGGGGACTTCAAGGGATAGTCTCTTAAGAAATCTTGTCTACCAGTTTAATGCAAGGGCACTGGGTTGTTGTGTTTTTATTGTTTTAACTGCTAAGAGGCGTTTTGTTTGCTTCCTAATTTGGGTTTGCTTTCCAATTTTTTTATGTTGCTGAAACCTTCTGACAAATGAGGAACTATTATATCGTTGTTGTTGTTTTTAAATGTATTTGTCTTCCCTCTCCAACTAAAGCATAAGCCCCTTGAAGACAGGAACTGTCTTTTATGCATTTGTTTTCTAGGCTCCTAGCACAGACTACTTTGCATACAGATGGTACTTGATAATTGCTTTTTGAAGATAATTTAAATCTTTTCTTGTTTACTAAAATACCCCCTGGGAAGATTTTGTAAAAGTTATAGTGAGGCTTCTGGGCAATGAGCTCAATGGATTATCTGATGTAATCTTAGAGAATATCACTCACATTACTCATGATTAGGCCCTTTAAAGGGCATTTGGCTTAGGAAACAGTAATGAGCAAACACCATGTCCTCAGGTGAGTTCAAGGACAGATATCCCTCCACATTCCCATTGAACAGAGTCTAATTGTTATGGAACAGGCCTGGCAGCCACAGCTCTCCTCCCCCTTCTCTTTCCCAAGCTCCACACTCATTTAAAGCAGACAGTAAGTGTTCATATGATGAAATTCCCAAACTCCATCATTTATTCCCAAGGGAATATTTCTTTCTTTTTTGAAACTATTATTGAATATCTTTATTTTTACAGCACAGAAATGTCTAGAGAGACTGACTTTCCACTTTAAGTCTTCCCTTGTAACAAAGTAAAACAGCTTAGTAAAATCAACTCAACCACTTATCTGGGAGCACATGAAGCACTGTACATCCATGGTCCCTCACCTTTCCAAGAAAAGAAAGAGAAGAACATTTCCTCATCTCTTCAAAGGTCAAAGATTGTTAATTACTTTTACAGAGCATTAGTCTTGGTATAACCTTTTTCAACAGCCTTTTCATTTAAATCCAAGTGGATATTTCTTGCTTTTAATTTGCCTTTTGTGGCCTGAAGTCAGTAGTACCCTGTGTGAACTGCCCAAAGCAACATATGACAAGAGGCAAAAAAATGTTTAAATGGTAAATAAACTATTTAGGATTGGATGTGTATTCATGAGTCACCAGGGGTGTGAAGGGTAACTTAGCTAAATGATGTTGGTAAACCACAAATCCTCTGAATCAATATTATTAAGTTTACTGTACTAATAATGTCAAACAGCAAGGTGTTAGTGGAGTGTGGGTGTGAGGGCTTTTTCCTTCTTTTTTTATACAAAGTTTAAACACTATTAAAAAACATTCTGAAAAAAAAAACAAAGAAACAGAAATTCAACCCTACTGTTTCACAGTATATGGAGGCAGGGCATATGGAGATTGCTTGAAGGATCCTACAGGAAAGACCCTCTAAAGAGATCAAAAGTTCTCCTGGAAATAAATAAAAGAAGCTTCTATTCCAGTTTTCCTTGGAGCTTGCAATGGGAGTAAAATGAACAACTTGTAATCACTCTACTCTGCTAATTCAGTAAACTTATTAGCTAACATAGTCAAGTTATTGATGTTTTGTTTAATAAAATATGCTGGCTACAAGAAGTTGCCAAAAGTGGTGTATCTGGATTATCAAAATTTAAGTATTTGGAACACAATAAAATACAGTTACCATTAAAATGGTACAAAACATGACCCAAAACTTTTTTTTTGAGGATCCAGAAGGCATTTCAAGATTTTGTAGGGGCATGGGGTTGTTATTTAAATGCCAATTAATACTGTACAATAGTTGTGCTGCTTAATGGGGACTTCAAGTTAATGGAATTCCAGTAATGGAGTTTAGTGTACATAAAAATCTAACCTTATGAAATATGTCCATTACCACAAAGGGATCCCTCATGTCACAAAAATCATACACTGATTAGATTAAATTGCAAGCTTCCCTAATATTTACAAAATAGTTTAATTTATACACTTTTCAGATGTGTGTATTGTGTAGCGGGGGGTTTCTTTTTTTAACTCTCTGGATGAATAGTGAAGTGGTTACATTAAAGGTTATTATAAGAGAGAGATGATATGGTATACTGGGAAAAACATTGAATCTGGAAGTAAAAGATTGGATTTTAATACTCACTTTGCTATTTATTCCCTGTGTGACCTTAACTTCCCTGGGTTTCAGTTTTCTCTGTGTAAAAACTAAGGGGTTAACCTCAAGGGCCCAGGTATTCTCAAAGAGCCAAATTTATGAAAAGATAAGGACAAATTATCGTAACAGGGAAGGGGTGAGAAGAAATAATTAGAGGCCTCTTCCAGAACTATACAAGATGATTCTGTTTGACTTCTTGTACTTAGTAAAGCCTTGATTAATTCTTATGATTTAGGGTTTTCCGCTCTGTGCAAAGAAGAGTTGGTTTGGGAAGCCCTGACTTGACCAGAGAAACACAAATCCCACAGCTTGTCTACATTCATCTGCACCACACCCCATCCTGGGGTTTGTAAAAGCACAAAGCTTTGTTTGTATGTTTGTTTATATTTTTGTTTGTCTTTCATCAGGTTCTCATTTCTTTGAATTTGGACTGAATTGTTTTCTGGTTTTTCCTCCATCCAAGCAAACTGATTAAATTGTTAAAGCCCTTTCCACACCCTTCTCTCCCCTCCCCACTATTTTGTACATCTTTTAAAGATTTTTCCCATTTTCAGAATCTCTCACTCAATGTAAAAGATAAATACATTCAAAGGAGAAAAATCCAGTTAATACCTTAGCCCTAAGTTTGGGGTTAGAATGACCAAAGAAACTGATTGATTATATTATATGAAAGAGGGAGTCATTCCATGTTATTCAACAAGCATTTAGTGACTGATACTATGCTCAGTACTAGGGATGGAAAGACAAAAAAGAAGCCATCTTTGCTCTCAGTTCATTCAATAATTGACAATCCTCTTAGGAAAAAGATGAGAGTACCAAGAGAAAGGAGCTCTAAATCTGCTTCTCAAATTCTCATTTGATGTTTCTCCTACTTTATGCTTGTTGACTTACTGATTTTCAGAGGCACCCCATTTCTTACTTGTTTATACTGCTCTACTTCTCATTTTCTGAACAGATAGTTGAAGTCCAGCTCTACTGGCAATCATGATCTTTCCTTGAAGAAAGCAAAAGGCCCTAGTTAAGGAAAAACAAACAAAAAAACAAAACAAAACAAAAAACCCTAAGAAATAGGACTTCACCATCTGTATCCTAATCAGTACTTAATTCAGATTGGTTTGGAATGAGAAGAAGTGAGGAGAGTACAGAAGTCTAGGAGGGAAGGAAAAAGGAAGGAAGGAAGTGAAGAAGGATGAAAAGGAAAGAAGAAGGGAGGAAACAAGTATTTATTAGTGGCTACTATGTGCCAGGCACTGTGTTAATTGCTTTACAAATATCTTACTTGATCCTCACAACAACCCTAAGAGGTAGGTGCTATTATTTTCCCCATCATATGATTGAGGAAACTGAGGCAAATAGTGGTTAAGTTATTTGCCCAGAGTCACACAGTTAGTAAGTGTCTAAGGCCAAATGTGAAATCAGGTCTTTCTGATTCCAGGCCCAGTGTTGTATTCATTGAACCACCTAGGTACCACCTAGCTGCCTCTGAATTAGGGCTGTCCATCTAAGTACTTTGTCCATTATTAGAATGATTTCAAGGACTCCTCCTGTCCCCCCAGTGCCTCTCCAACTTTTAAAAATATAACGTAATATTTTATTTTTCCCAATTACATATTAAAACAAATTTTAAACATTTAAAAAAAGGTTTTTAGTTCCAAAATCTGTTTCCCCCTCCTCCCCAACCCTCCCCTTCCTTGAGACGGTAAGCAATCTGATTGAATGATATTTGAAGATCTATAATTAAAGATTCATTCCTTTACATAAAAATATCCTCCTGTGCTTTAATGGATAAGCTCTGGAAAGTATAAACCTTAACCATAATCAGTCATTCATCTGTCATTCCATGATTTAATAAATCATTAAATTTTGGGGGGGAATATCATAAGAATGGAGAGAGATGAGGGAGGGAGAAAGGAAACAAAATTATGAAACACCTACTATGTGCTAGGCACTGAGAAAAGCACTTTACTATTTCATTTTATACAAATAAGAAAGGAAAAGGACCTAAAAAAGAGAGACAGAAGGTGTCTAGAGGTGTCTGATTTTATCAAAGTCTACCTGATAATTTTCCCAAGGAAAAAGCTCTGTGTCATCAGGTTCTTCTACTGAAGTTTCCCTTCATCTCTTATTTTGAAGTGAAAGTCATTCATTTCAGGGTACTCCACCTAGCTCCCAACCCTACACTTTTCCTTTTTATTTTCTACATCTCCCCCTTCTTTCCCAAAGACCAAACTATCGGATGAATTATAGTGGAGTGGGAGGGATGGGGAGATTACTATTCTTGTCTTTTCCTTTCCCCCTAACAAATGCTTTTCTCAGACTGTTCTATTTACCAGCAAGCATGTCACTTTTTCACAATGAGCATAATAATGCATAGAGTTGACATGGAGAGCAGTAGGAATACCATACCTTATTTCTTAGTCATCTTATTTTTTTTTCTCCAGACTCTGCAGCTATTAGTCTACTCAATCAAAGATCTCATGTTTCAGTTAATGTTGTTCTGTCTCATTTTCTCTTCTGTTTTATCAGTCACTCAAATCAGGTTAGTTAATAGCATGATTATCACTAAGGCAGGAGCAACACCTGGGAAACACTATTTTCTCCCACTTTAGTATGGAGTCCTAGAAATTCATGCCTCATGCTTTTGGTCCTACATTGACCTGTGCCTCCCACAGGAGTTGGGATGAAAGTCAACTCCAAGAGAGAATAAGATGGGTATGGCGGTGAGGGTGCTCATTTCTATAGCTACTTACTGGCCTCCCTCCCTCATGGCTTTGGGGGTTAACAATGGCCACTTTGGAAAGGCAAAATTCAGGTGCTAAAATTCCAAGTTTTAGCTCTGGTATGCATGTATATGCAGTACTCTTTAGGTCCTTAGTTTCTAACTGACCTTAACACTACTTTGAAGAGGTTGGCTTTTGCAAAATTTGTTGTTGTTGTTTTCCCCAAGAATTTGAAATTACTAGGGTTGAACAGTTCAAAGTACATTTAAACTGCCTTTCCTTTTCCTTCCTTACTCGACCAAATCAAGGATCTGAGATTTCACTGGGGTGCACATTCCCTCCAATTACATGGACTGCAATTTCTCTGCTTCATAATGATTTTCAATCAAATATCCCCAAATCAGAATTGGTCATGCCGTATTAAGTAGGATAAAAGAGGAAGAAAACAGTTTTGGAAGAAACTCACTCTATTGTTCAGTTTTGCAAAGGCAATTAACTCTGAGTTTCCACTTTACTTCCTCTCCCTATAATCTACCCATAGGCCCTCAGGTTCCTGGTGATCAAGTTCAGTCTAAATCTCATTTAAATATCAATTAAATTATGTCTTCTATCACTTGGGTTAGAAAATTTAAATTCACTAGGCATTGCAGGACAATTTGGGATTCTAGTTTATTGCCTGTCTAATACTCCCTCTAGTGTTCAAAACAATTCAAAACTATTTTAGGTACAATCTCAAACTATAGGAAGCCAAGTTGTACAAAGGAAATGAATTTGTTTATTTTTTCAAAAAAAAGAATATATGTATACATATATATATGCACATACATATGTATATATTATATATATATACATATATGTATGTTTAATATAAATTTATGAAACACACTGGGTGATAAAAGTTACAGTAAAAATATATACTGCCTGTTCCCTAGGTAATGGCATATTTTCTTCCTTTTTAAAAACGATACAATATCAATCATATATTTTTCGTATTTTTCAAACTACAGCAACCACAACCACAATGACGACAACAACATAAATTTGCTCATTTCTAAATGTTGCTGTAACTAAGACTTCAACTCCCAAGTCCCCATTTGTTGAAGGCCACTGGTAATCTCAACCTTTGGTTAATGAACAATGAAAAACTATTGTTTAGTAGTTTTGGAGACTAGTCAGGAAGAATGCCCACTGTCAACTTGTTTCTTGATATTAAGCATAAAGGCTTAGGAACACAGTGACCTCTTGTTTGACACCCAAGCCAAGCTTTCTTGGTTAGGCAGCAAGGCTTCACTGGCTCTTTTCTTACCCTCCTCCACACCTAGATTCTCTATTTTTTTCAATCAGTTAAAAAGATGGAAATTGAGCCAATTAGATTATAAATATAGGCAAATAAAATTATTTCATTAATGGAAAGCTTTAGAGGTAAGTGAGGTAGTAGGGGCCCTCAGATTTAGCCTCAGAATTATGTATTTCCCAAGAATCATTTCCAGAATAAATTTTCTGGAGGATTAAATTATGAGTGGCAAATCTCCCCTCCCCCAAATTCTTCAATTGTTGTTTTTGTAGGGGACCAGAGAGCTGCCAGCCTATGGTGGGTAGAAGGTTGGGCTTGGAAGTCAGGAAGACCTGGGTTCAAAGTTTGCCACTTATACTTTCTAAGTGTATTAGCAAATCATTTCATCTTGGAACCTCATTTTCCTCATATATGAAATAAGGAAAGCAATTCCTGTGCTACTTTTCTACATTGGGTTATTATGAGGCTCAAGTGAAATATTATGCACACACATATACACACATATACATACATATATACATATATATGCATACACATGTATATACATGTGTACATATATATATACATATACACAATGCTTTATAAAGTCCCATGAACTACATAAGTGCATATTATATATATTTGTTATTGTTATTATTATCCCTTTACACTTCTGTCTGAGACATTGTATATCATCAAGTCTTTTTTGTTACATTTGTTACATAGAATGGAGACAATGCTTCATACTTAGTGCCAATGTTTCATTTGGTAGAATCAAATTGCAAAGACTCCTTTATTGGTATGTTTGTTACTCAGTACAAATGAAGGGCTCACTGTGGGCTACTCCCTAGCCTTCAAAAGAATAAATCTGCTTTAAGTAATGCTGCATATTTTTAGGCTATTACTAACATTTCATTTCTGATGAAACAACAAAAATCCTCCAGTCCAGTTTTATCTCCTCTATAAACTGGGTGAGGGCAGCTAGGTACCAAGTTGGATAGAGTGCTGAGCCTGGAGTGATGAAGACCTGAGTTCAAAGCTGTTCTCAAACACTTACTAGCTGTCTGACTCTGGGCAGATCACTTGACCTTATTTGCCTCAGTTTTCTCATCTGTAAAATGAGCTGGAGAAGGAAATGGTGAAGAATTCTAGTATCTTTGCCAAGAAAACCCCAAAAGGGGTCACAAAGAATTGGACATCACTGAAATGACTGAACAACACATAAACCAGGTGAATTCTCTCTTGACTTTATGAATTTTAATTCAACAAGCAAGTGCTAATCAATTTTCTAAGTAATAGAGATACAGAGACAAAAATTAAATAGCTTCTGCCCTCAAGAAACTTACAGTTTACTCGGAGGAATACAACATGTATCTAGATAAGGAAATACAAAGTAATGTAAAATAAATTTAATAGAAAGCAAACACTAATAATTGGCGAAGGGATAGATCAGGAAAGGCCTTAAGTAAGACAGGGCTGTAGACTGAGTTTTGAAGGAGGAGATCATAGGTTTATAGAAGGTTAGCCCTAGAAAGGATCCTGGGCAATTCATTGATATTTTTTCTTAATGGTACCAACTATCAAGTTTGGAAGAATATCTCCTTGGAAGGAACATGCAGGGATCAAGGCTTTTTCTTGTACAGTATAAAATTTTTAATCTATGACAGGGATAAAAGCCTAGGTGACATGTTTATTAAATTTGTATATTACACAAAATTAGGAGAGATATAAAACAGACTGTAGGATCAAATCAGAATCCAAAAAGAACATTGCATTGAATCTCAGAAGAGAACAATTAATAGAGAGAAGTGTAAAATCTTAAACTTTGGTTCAAACAATCAGCTTCACAAGTATACAATGAGGGAGACATAGTTATGTCACAGTTTTTGCTTTTGTTTTGTTTTCTGAAAAAAAAATCAGGTAGTGGGCTACAAGCTTGATTGGTGTGATTTGTAAGCTATGGAAGCTATAAAAGGTAATTTGATCTTGTTCTACATTAGAGAAGCATTTGTTGTTGTTGTTTAGTTGTGTCCTAATCTTTGTGACCCCATTTGAGGTTTTCTTGGCAAAGATACTGGAATGACCTGCCATTTCCTTCTTCAGCTCATCTTACAGATGAGGAACTTGAGGCAAACAGGATTAAGTGACTTGCCCAGGGTGTCTGAGGCTGGATTTGAACTGAGGAACAAGAGTCTTCCTGACTCCGGGCTTGGAGCTCCACTATGCCACCTAGCTGCCCCGCTCAAACACTTACTAGCTGTGTGACCCAAGGCAAATCACTTTACCCTATTTCCTCTGTTTCCTCATCTATAAAATGAATTGGAGAAGAAAATGACAAACAACTTTAGTATCTTTGCCAAGAAATCCCCAAATGGGGTCATGGAAAGTTAGACTCAGCTGAAAAAATGACTAACCAGCTATAGTTTGTTCTTGTGAGGCCACATCTATAGTACTTAGAGGTCACATCTGTGATATTGCATTTGATCGGGCCACCACAATTTAGGAGGGACACTTATAAGCTGTAAAATGTTCTGAGGAAGGTAACCAGAATGGTGAAAGGCCTTGAATCAGTGCCATTTGAAGAAGATTTGAAAGGATGGAGTATTTTCACCCTGAGAAGAAGAAAATGATGATGATGATGATGATGATGAAGAAGAAGAAGAAGAAGAAGAAGAAGAAGAAGAAGAAGAAGAAGA